>NW_027187345.1:8297690-8361054 GCF_028583685.1 Petaurus breviceps papuanus
ATATATATATATATATATATATATATATATATATATATATATATATAATATACTCAGTATATCATAGGCAGTGTGGAGTTGTGCTTAGAGAATTGGCCTCCAATCCACATTAGATTGATTGTCTCCTCCCTGAAGGTAGAGACTGTTTTTTGCCTTTTTCTTACAGACTGTGTGACTCTGGGCAAGTCTCATAACATGTTAGAGACAGAGACAATTCTCTGAGTCTGTAAGCTGCAAAACTATCTTGGTAGAGGGAGTTTCCTTGCTAGGAGTTCTCTTTGACAATGCAATAATAGGTCTGGTCCAACAATAATCAGTTTTTGATTATGGGAGGCAATCCAGATAGGAAGATTTGAAGACTTGGGGCAAATTACAGTGAACATTTATCTAGAGTC
This sequence comes from Petaurus breviceps papuanus, assembly GCF_028583685.1. Lineage (NCBI taxonomy): Eukaryota > Metazoa > Chordata > Mammalia > Diprotodontia > Petauridae > Petaurus > Petaurus breviceps. The sequence goes on from NW_027187345.1 coordinate 8,298,086, forward strand.
TATTATGTATTAAACTTTGGAAACACAAAGATGAAAAAAGGACACCATTCCTGCCCTCAAAAAGTCTAATCTATAATGATCACTAATATTTATTGGAGGCTTTAAAATCTGCAAAGCTCTTTACTGGCATTATCTCATTTGTCTCACAACCACCAAGTGAGGTAGGTAATAAAGTATTATTATTCCCATTATACTGCTGAGATAACTGAGGATTAGAGGAGGACTTGACCAAGTTTCCAGAGTGAGTAAGTGACAAAAGTGGAATTTGTTCTCAGTCTCCCAGACTTGACTTTGAATATGCAAATCCTTTAGGGTGTGCCAGTTTTCCATATGTCAGAAGGAAATAAGCAGGCCAGGTGAAAGAGTCCGGGAGTACAGGTGTGTGTCTACAATCCAGGCTGAGGTGGAGGATGGTGAATCTTTTGAGATTGTGAATTTTGAACTGCTATGATCTAAGGCCCAACAACATTAACATGTCAAGCTCTGGGAGGGGGTAATAGGGGTGGTTATGTAGGTACAGAAGGAGGGAGGGAGGAGAGGAGAGAGATAGGGAGCAAGAGAGAGAAAGGGATGGAGGGGAGGAGGGAGCAAAAAAAGAAAGAAAAGAAGGAAGGAAAAAGAGAAAGAAAGCAAAAAGAAAGGAAGGAAGGAAGAGAGAAAGAGGGAGAGAAGGAAGGAAAGAAAGATCACATTAGGACACTGGGTGGCTTGTTTAGGGAGAAATGAAAGGAGAGCTCAGTGTATCTAAGATAAGCTTTTCCTGCTTTAAAATTTTGTCCAAGGTCCAGCCTCATTCTAGCATTTATGCACAGGATGGATGGAAATGCATCATAAGGGAATGGAAACAGGAAGACCAGGAAGTTTTTTTGCTTTGTTTGTTTTTTGGATGTGGTAGAGTCACGGCTAAGATTTTGCTGCAGTGGAAATAAAACAGAGGGCCCAGTTTGGAAAGATAGTCCAGGGAAAGAAATCAGCCAGATTTAGTGACAAAAGAGGGATGTGTGTGTGTGTGTATGTGTATGTGTGTGTGTGTACATACGTGTATGTGTGTATGTGTATGTGTGTGTGTAATAGCAAGGACAGAAGTAGTTCACACCTTGTTTCAGCTATTGAATTAACACCTTGTTTCACTTCAAGTTTCTTTTGAGCCTTGTATCAAATCTGTTAAGAAACAGAATGTGTGAACCCCCACAACTTGTGAACCCTAGAACTCATGAATTCCTGCAACGGGAAGGGGAAGAGCTAATGACCATATATAAAGAGAATTTCTGGGCTAGAGACAGCAGAACTTAGAAGAGGACTCTTGTGGTAGCAGAGTCAAGAAAGAGGAATTTTATGTTATCCTGGCACTCTGTTTGTCTGCTCTGCCTGTGTTGAAGTTTATTTGTGATACTTTGTACAGAAGCCCTGGGACCTTATTGGAAGCCCTGAAAGAGGATTTTCTGGTTGTATGTTTACAGAAGTCCTGGAGGAGGGTTTTGGAGGTCGTGGGACTTTACTGATGATTTATGCTGACCTCTTAGACCTTGTTTGTTGGTCTGTGGGTCTGAGTTGATTTCACAGACAGATAGTGAATTGATGATGGTGCTAGCAATGTATATAAATATTATTGTGACTCTGTCAAGCTTTATCTTCCCAGAAACAGGAACTGTAAAGGACTTGAGGTGGACTGGACACTGTGAACTTCAATATGGAACGGGACCTGGATGAAGAACTGGACAAAGAACTGGGAGCTGCCTGCCTTTGAACCCAAGTGACAGTTGGAGCTTGGCCCATGGAAGAGGAACCATGGAAGCTGAGAGCCAGCCTCAAGTCAAGCTGAAAAAAGACTTTACTTGGATACTGTGTACTGACTGAGAAGATTATGGTTTACTGTGATCTAGGGGTGGAGAACTTTGACTTTTGTACTTTGTGATTGAATTAAGGATTTTGTGATTGACTAAAGAATGTATTTTGTTGAAAACTATGTGACCACTTTGGTAAAAACTATGTAGCCATTTTAGTGATAAGTTGTTGAGTTGTAACATTCTGAATGCCATACCTTGATTTTCTGTGAATGTTTTGCTCTAATTTGTTATTGAATAAATAGAGTTTGCTATACTATGTAATCAGAACCTTGAAAGCTGCTTGTGAGTGGCTTTGCAGTGTGTGTGTGTGTGTGTGTGTGTGTGTGTAGCATAGTGGAGGAAGACAAAGAGTTAAAAAAAAAGGAGACAATCTTGACTATAGGCTTAAAGGACCTCGAAGGTGGTAACACAATTTATGTTGTCGTAGTAGTAGCAGCAGCAGCAGCAGCAGCAGCAGCAGCAGTAGCAGTAGCAATGTGATCACTGGGAAAACAGAAAACAGTTTTGTCCTGAAGGAGCAGAAGAAGCTCTCTCCGTCTTTGACACACTAAGTGTCAGGACTCAGTAAGACACTTAAGTGAAAATGAATGAATGCTGTCCAGATGGCTGGGCTGGGCATAGCAAGGAGTATCAGGATGTGTGAGGCACTTCCGCTCTGAAGTGGTCCGCCATTCCATTGGCATGAGCCTCTACCAACAGATCACAATTCCTTAGGAAAGTCTTTATAGGTTGCTATGTCCAAAATCATTTATGCCTTGGTAGCCAACTTTTTGGTGGTAAAATCCCTTCTTTTAACTAAGATGATTTTCAGATGTCAGATGGGCCTTTAGGACCTGGCTGAGCTTCCCTTCCCTTCAAAGCCTTTGGGAACTCAGGATTCCCTCCACATCATGACTAAAGAGTATGCTATATTAATTAGTTAAAAAAAACTGTTGGGGTGGCTAGGTGGCACAGTGAATAGAGTCAGGAGGACCTGACTTCAAATCAGGCCTCAGACACAACACAAAAACTAGCCATGTGACCTTAGGCAAGTCACTTAACCCCAATTGCCATACCCTCCCCCTTCCAAAAACCAACCTCCTCCCAAAAAACCAAACTTATCAGTGATATAATTTAGTTCAGGGGTTCCCCACCCCTGGTTTAGTTCTTTGTCCTCTCACAACTCTTCCTTTCAAAAATCCAATGCTGGTTTCCTTCTACCACTTTCTCTATTCCAGTTCATAATGCCACTAAAAGAAATTAAAAGAAGTCATATAAACTCTGCCGTATGTGTCCACTACAGATTTGTTATCCAACCTAAACTGGGCCCTCACTGCCCAGGGCCAACTCTTTTACTCTTTCTGATAGATTCTATTTCTCTCTCCCTGCAAAGAAACCTTCTTGTCTGTTCTCTATACCTTCCCTCTTAAAAAACCCTGCCTCATTCTTCTCTGAAATAATTGAGGTTTTTAGGAGCTTCCTCTCTTCCCAATCAGCACTTCAGCATCAATCCCCACTCTTTCCTCCTTTCCTCTATTTTCAAAAGTAAAGATGATCTTTCTTCCCACCAATGACCCCGCCCCTGTCTATTTGTGCCCTTGACCCCATCTCCTATCACCTTCAGGAGTTTGCCCCTTCAATCAGACTCTCTTGTCCACTGGCTCTTTCCCTATTGTCTTTGAATTTACCCAGATCTACTCTATCCTTAAAAACAAACAACAAACCTTTACCTACCATCCTCTTAAGGAAGCATCCTATATCACAACCAAGATCCTAGAAAATGCTTTCTATACTCATTGCTTCCACTTTTTCACTTCCCACTCACTTCACAACCCTAAACACAGATGCTACATTATAACCATAAACCATTGGTCTGTTCATGGCACTCTGCAGCTGAAGAAGCTTTAGTTATTTACCATTGCCTTTAATTTAAAATATAAAGGCCTTTCCTTAGCATTTAAAGGCCTTTACAATCTATCTGTAGGGTAGCAAAGTGGCATAGTGGATAGAATGCCAATAATGAAGTCAGGAGGACCTAAGTTCAAATCTGGCCTCAGACACTTACTAGCTGTGTGACCCTGGGCAAGCCACCTAACTCTGTCTGCCCCTTTTCCTCATCTGAAAAATGAACTGGAGAAGGAAATGGCAAACCACTCCAGTCTCTTTGCCAAGAAAATCTCAAATGGGGTCATGAAGAGTTGGACACAAATGAAATGACTGAACAACAACAAAAACTCACCTATCTCCATCTTATCTTTGCAGGCTTATTACACATTATCCCCAACCCTGACTCCATTCAAACTGACTTTATTTATTTACTATAAGAAATATTCAATCTTCTACCTCCAAGTCTATGAAAAGTATAGGCTATCTTCTGTGACTTTAATAGTCTTTCTCACCTTTAAATTTTGAAACACCTAGCTCCCTTTAAGATTCAACTTAAGAACAACCGACTTTAGGACTCTTTTCCTGATTCTCCCAGTGGTTAGGCCCCCTCCCCCATTCCATCAGTCTGTGTGTTTATATTTCCTATATTTATTTACCTATGACCATATGTATCCTCTTGGAGAATACAAGCTCCCTGAGGGCAAGGAATATTTCCCTTTTGTATTTATAACTGTAAGGTCTAGACCAGGCCTGGACATCCTGCAGACCACCAAAGATTTCAGGCAAAAAATGTAAGGGAAAACAGTGGTAGGCACAGAGCGGGCACTGAGTAAGACGTTTTTAGATTGATACTTTCCAAAGCAGTGATGGAGTGAGATGGGACAAGAAGCATTTTGTCTGGCAAAGAAATGTAAAGCCTGGAGATGTCACTTATTGTCTGTGTGATCTTGGGGAAGACCTTCAGCAGGGTACTGAAGTGTGGGTGGTATTCACATAGGTGGAGATAAGAGGGAGGAAAGCATTCTAAGAAAAGCAACATGAACAAAGTGCTCTGACCACTTTGATTTTGAGAAAATTCCTCCTCCTGCAAGGAAGGAGGAATTTTCTAATTCTCTTTTCTAATGCTCCTTAATGCTAATAATCTCCCTCTGAGATTATCCCTAATTTATCATTTCATTCTCTATCATATTTGTACATAATTGTTTGTATAATCTTTCCCCTTCCTCCCCCCACCCCTTACCTCTAAATCAATTGCAAGCTTTTTGAAAGGAGGGACTGCCTTTGCCTTTTCCCAGTGCAGTACAAGATCTGGGCACATAGTAGTAAGTACAATTAATGAATTCTCATTGACTTGATCAAAAAGTAGAGTGTGTCTTCTGAAGTTGGAAAGAATATTGGGGTCATTTAATGCAAATAAAAGCTGAGAAAGGAATCCTCTCTATAAAGACCCTGACAAACCTGCATTTGAAAACTTCCAAGGATGGGGAACTCACTCCCTTCTGAGGCAACTCACTCACCCCATTTTAATCCTGGATCCTGTAACTTACACATGGTGAAGCACATTACATCATCCCCACGTATTTGTTCAAGGGCAGGAGAGTAATGAGAAGTCCTGAAAAATTCTCCAAGTAACATCCTGCTATTGCCTTTGAGGTTGCAAACAACGGTAGCAGGACATGAAAAAAAAAGTGTCATGTGAAAACGTCTACTTAAGTGACAAAAGAAATTTAAAATAAATATTTGTCCTCTGGAAAACAACAGGAAAACAGGAATTATCCTGCATGATGTCAGGGGACTTAGGACTCTCAGCAGACAGCTGGAACAAACTCCTTGCACGTTGGCAATTAGAAGTCCCTTTGAGGATATATTTGAATCAGAGAGAGTTCTTTAAAGGGATCTTCCTCATTTTATTTGGGTTACTGGGTCAACAATTCATTGGATTATGAGATCATAGGTCTTAGGATTGGAAGTTTCCTCAGGGCTTGTCCAACCCTTTAATTGTACCAATGAGGAAATAAATTAAGGGAAGCTAAGTGATTTGCCCACTACTCCTGTCCTGTCAAACAGGTACTGAGTATCAAAGATAAGATTTGAAATTAAGTCCCCTGCATCCCTGTAATGTTAATGGAATGAAGATCTTCCCCATTCATTACTAGGCCTATGTGATCACGTCTCCCCTTTTCCCTTGGAACAGGAGCCTTGCTCCCAGGTCTAAAGGTCAGTCATAGCTGTGATAAATCCTGAGTCACATAAAGCCCACTGGGGGAGGAATGTGCCTAGAGGGAGGCTTGCTTGTAGGAAGGCTTTCACACACCTTTTGGTACTAAGCTAATTAAGCAATGAGTCATGAGGGTTGTGACTTCTTCTGGCTCTAAGCCTATTAGCCAAAAGTGTGTGTGTGTATATATATATATATTCTGAAGTGAGATTTTGCTTTGGGGGTCCACTCATGAGAAGGACCTTTTGATTCCCTGAACTGGACTCTGAGTAGCATTTTGTTAAGAGTCACCTCTCCCCCCCCCCCAAACTACTCAGATATTTGTGCTTTTCAAATGGTGATGAAGTGACCGGAAGGAAAGCCTGGATTCACCGCTCCCATGTCAAAGTGACGACTCCTCCCAGCTCTCCAGACCTGTGAGTGGCAGAACCCACCAGTGACTTACAACTGAAAATCAAGAGACTGTTGTGATATTCCTGCTTCTAGCTCTTGCCTTTAGTTGGTCTCAACCCCTACACTCCCACTTTGTATTCTTGGACTCTTACTAAGACAATTGATGGGACTCTAATTTCAAAAATGTGACTCATGGACAGCCCACCCTTTTCTTTGATCTCTGTACCCTGCTTAGCCCCATATTTATGTTGTTTCCCTACACAGGCATGTATTTTGCAGGGACCGATGGTGCTGCTTGTGGAGCAGAAAAGCAGCCTTCGGTCAACCCAGTCATATGTCTGCCCTGAGGATGGGTCTCCCGATTGTGGGGGGACCGGGAAATCACTCTGTCAATTGGGATTGTGTAACTATTGCTGACTGGGTCTCTGGTGGCAACCGTGACCACCACATTTCATTTCATTGTAATACCCCTAAATCATGTAACCCAGTTGTCATCAGGGTTTTAAATTGGACTGAACAAACTTGGAAAATGGGGAGGACCTGGGGAATTAGATTTTATGTTACAGGAAGGGACCCCGGAGCCTTGTTTACTATTCAACGCATTCCAGTACCAAGGGATCTCGTTCCCATTGGTCTCAACCCACCTCCCGACACTGATGAGGCCCCGAACAGGCACTTGTCCCACACTCTGCCCTAACCCCTGCAGGTTCAGGAACTACTTTGGCAAACCCCAGGCTACATGCCCCCTCTTATACTTTTCATGTTCTAGTTACTGTTTTCTCTTTCCTAAATTCCTCGGATTCCAGCCTAACTTCTGACTGCTGGCTTTGCTTGAACCCTGCCCCTCCTTATTTTGTTGGGCTAGGTTTAAATTTGTCAAAGGGTTTGACTGATCATGAAATTCAGTATGGGAAGCCCACACTCACCAGCACTGATCTCCCTGCCTGCTGTAACCGTGGCTCCCCCAAGCTTATGTTAGGGGATGTGCAGGGACAAGCCTGGTGTATTAAATCTAGGGGCTACGCCCTCCAGCAGTCACCTTATAAAAACCTTTGTGCTTCAGTGGTCGAGTTTTTTCCCAAACAGGAATTTTCACCAAATGTTTTCTTAGCCCCTAAAAATGCTTGGTTTGCCTGTACCTTAGGCTTAATTGCTTGTGTACAGGAATGCCTCATTGCTGGTAACTCCCCCGAATTCTGCATTTTAGTTCATGTCCTTCCACAGATATACATTTATTCAGGAGAAGGGGCTAGTGAACATTTTGGGCTACAAGCCTGCTATGAAAGAACAGTCCCCATTTTAGTCCCTATCTTAGTTGGTCTAGGCATAGCAGGTTCCGCAGCAGTGGGAACTACAAGAAAATAGTCATTTTGAAGCCCTCACCTCCCAAGTCTACACAGATATCCGAGACTTGGAGAGCCAAATCTCCTACTTGGAAACTGTCCTAGATTCCCTGGCCGAAGTGGTTCTCCAAAACCGCTGAGGTTTAGACCTCCTGTTTCTCAAGCAAGGTGGCCTTTGTATGGCCCTTGGAGAAACCTGCTGTTTTTATGTCAACCACTCTGGGGTGCTTCGGGAATTTCTGGCTACTGTATGTCAACGTTTGGCTGACAGAGAGGCTCATCATCAACAATCTATGTCTTGGTACTAGTCTCTTTTTTTAACTGGTTCCCCTGGCTCACATCACTTGTAACTTCCCTTATAGGACTATTTTCTTTGTTGTCACTGTGGTTGCTATTGATCCCCTGCCTTATTAACTGCCTAACTACCTATGTTAGACAAAGGATTCAAGCTGTTAAACTGTTTGCCCTTCGCACTGCCTATGTCCCTATATAGGTTCCCCTGGACTCAGATGAGTCCGAGATACAAGTATGAACCAGTAAAAAGCGGGGAGTGAAGTGCCCACCAGAAATTCTACACTAGAGCCCCCTTAAACCTGCTAGAGGGGACACCTACTGGGTTCCTTGGAAACCACCTAATAGGCTCCAATAGTAAAGAAATGTTTCACCTGTGTTGCTAAAACATGCCACAGATTCCCACGGATTTAGGTCTGTTTATGTTTGTATCCAAGGCTTTGCTAAGGTACTATGGCTTCACTTCGCTTCGGTAGAAATAATACTAAGACTTTGTTTCAATAGGAATAATACTGAGGATGTTTTGCTTCGATAAGAATAATACTGAGAAAGCTTCACTTCAATGGAAACAATGCTAACCCCTTAGAAACATATTCTGTTGCCAGCAATCACATTGTCTATAAAATTATGTCTAACAGAAAGCTTGATACTGTCTTTTGGTCGGAGAGGCAGTCCTAGCCAGTTAATAAACACTCCTATCAAATTATAATTGGCCTAGCTGTCCTGTTATATCTCGGTGTCCATTACAGTGGTGTATGTAGATCGTTGTATTACTTTGTTCAGAAAGTAGGAGCCCTATCTGTTGAATCTCTGTGCTAAATTCTCTGCTTGTATTTTCTACTCATCTGTCTGTTAATTAAAGTAAGATCATTAACCCCTTTAAAGATGTCTTTCCTTTAGAAAAACAGAATAAAGAACCTATACTAGCAGGCCATCCTGGGTGTGCTAGGGTACTTAGTAATACAGGCCCCTGAGCCCAGAACCAAAGTTCAGTCCATTGTATCATTTCACATTTATTTAGTTAAGAGGCAGCATGGTATAGTGACCTCAAAGTCAGGAAAATCTAGCACATACTGGCTAAGAAATCTTAGCAAGTCAATTTACCTCTTGATCTCCCAGGCAGATCTCTTAAGAGTATAACTTCAGAGTAGGGGCTGATCTGTTTTGGAAAAGGGAAGTTTCTCAAACTGAGGAAATCCAGGTTCAAAATGAAACAAAACAAAAGACATTGTTTAATTAGGTAAGACCCAGTGCCAATGAAACAGAAGCAGTTACCTAAGGTAGTAAGCTTCTCCCCAAGCAAAAATCTGTCCTTTTATCATAGACTATTGGCTGTTTCACAAAAAGACATCCTTGGCCACTGAGAATATTAGGCTGTTTTTAAAACAACCCAAAGTGTAGGTTTTACTGGTAGTGGGTTTTCAGTGCCACTTTAATATAAGAAGATCCTGAACTACAAATTATGTTTTACTAAAAGGAGTATTATTTTTCAACTTTGGGTTTGTGGGTAGGGAAGTTGAAATGAAAGTACAGTCAATAAGGAAAGAATAAATGACGTTTTACATGAAGTAGTGAGGGTCCAGTAAGATAAGACAACATGGATTTTAACTGACCCAATTGGTGGGATTATTTAACTTCAGTGCTGTTCAGCAGCCCAGGCAAAGGAATGGCAAAAGCAGATGGTGGAAGTGCTCTGGATTTCAGTTTTCTCCCAAGACATGAGCAGGTAGGAGGACAAATATGGAAAGGATTCAAGGATGGAGGACAATGTACATTGGAATCAGTCAACTAGTAAAAAACATAAAGGGAAGAAAGGGAGACCAGAGCAAAGATAATGACCTGGGAGTTAGAGAAAGCTCTAGGTTGTGGTAAGCATGAAGAATATGTTGAGGAAAAGTGAGCTAGAGGAAGAAATGGAAGGAGGAAATATGATCAGACAGAGGAATTTCAGAGTTCAGGACCATGGAAGAAGCACAGTTTGACTGATGGTGACATCTAAGGTATGATGATCCCTGTAAGGAGTTAAGGTGGAATGAAAAGGTCAGTCATGATAGTTAATGTGATTTGTGAACTGGAATGTCAAAGCATTAGAGGCTATGTCAGTTTGGATAGTAAAATTCTTAATAATGATGATGATAGCATTTTTTTTAAGATTTGCAAAGCACTTTACAAATATGATCTCATTTTATCCTTATAACAACCCTGGGAGGGAGGTGCTATTCCTATTTCCATTTTCACAGATGAGGAAACTGAGACACACCTAGGTTTGCATGAGGGCAAAGCTTGACTTGGAGTGGAGTACTGTGATCCAGGCACTAATCTCCTTGAGATGGAGATTCATAGATGACTGCAACAAGGACATGAATTGAGTGATGTAAATGGTTGGAGGTAACTTCAAAGAAGGACATGTTGCTGAGTGATGGCAGTAGGAAGAAGGTCTAGAAGTGGGGGAGAGGAATATGGGGTATGTCTACTCCCTCCTCTTGGTCCAGAATTCTGGGGCATGAAGAGAATACCCAGTAGTGGGGAAAAGGTTCCCACAGATTCAGTCTCTTGCAGGGGAAGCCCAAATTCTGAGATCACAAGAGAATGGAAGGAATGGGAGAGGAAAAAGTCCAGAATGAAAGAAAATGTTTTAAGGGGAGAGAGGGGATTGCAAAGAGCCCAACTAAGGAGGAAAGGGGAGGTGGGTATGGATTAGAAAAGTGTAAGGTGGTGTTGGATAGGGATGAGAAAGCAGGGAGATGGTAGAAGAGACTTTTTTGTTTTGGAATATACTGACTCTGAAACACGGGGAAAGTGAAGGTTGAAATTTGCAAGCTAAAGAATGTTGGAAGTATCAGCTAATTGGTTTTCTTACCCTCCCAGGTACTATGGTAAAGGAGGATAGTGCTTGTCCCAGAGCAATAGCATCAATGCGTTCTCTCTCCAAACCCAAAACTGAGCCAGGACCAGTGAGCATTTCAGCTATGTCTTGGCCATCTTGTGATTGGGACCGTAAGGACTTGACTGAAACAGTTATACAGTAGGATTGAATGTAACCAATCCCCTTAATGTGTGAACCAAAATGCAACCATCCCAACATTTGATCACAATGTAAATTTCCTATTCAGGAACATAAGGGTAAGTCATATCCTTGCCCCTGATACCACTATGTCCTCAGTAGCATCTCTCTTTCTCTCTCTCTCCTTTCTCACTGCACCTTACCCTCACGGTAGCTCAGTAGTGTAGTGGTTAAAGGGATGAACCTAGAGTTAGGAAGTCCTTAGTTGAACCCTGGGGAAATCCGTTACATGTTCTCAGCTTCAGTTTCCTCATTTGTACAATAAGAATAATAATAGCACCTACCTCATAGTCATTGTGATGATCAAATGAGATTGTACACACACACACACACAATGTATAAATAATGCTTTACAAACCTTAAAGGACTACATAAATGCTAGTTATTAGTATTATTGCTGTTATTCTCTTTTAAAAATCCTCTTTATTCTGAGACAATTTTAAAAAGAGGTTTGTGAAATTGATTAAAAAAAAACATTTGTCTGAGAAGGGGTCCACAAAGCTTCATCAGACTACCAAAAGGGTCTGTGATAAAGAACAGGTTAAGAAGCCTTGATTTAGGAACAGAAAGGGAAGTTTGCCAATCCATCTCTTCTCTTCCCCCTCCCCCCACATCTACCTCCTGCTACCTTTTATAATTGAGAAAATTTTAGAGATCATCTATACCAACTCTCTCACTTTACAGAAGACAAAGTCAATGCCCAGAAGGATGAAGAAACTTTGCTCAGGACAAATTGCTAGTTCATGGCAGACCCTCAAACCCTTTCAGTTGTGTGACCCTGGACAAGTCACTTCACCCTGTTTGTTTCAGTTTCCTCATCTGAAAAATGAGCTGGAGAAGGAAATGACAAACTACTCCAGTATCTTTGCCAAAAAAACCCCAAATGGGGTCATGAAGAGTTAGACACAACTCAATAACAACAACAATAAATGCTTATTTACTCAGAAAAGAATAAAGAACTAGATCATAATCACCAGTCTAGCAAATATGGGCTCTAAGGGCCCATGTAACAGAAGCAAACACTACAAGACAATGTGCAATAAGTGTGAAATTGTGTGGTATAGACAGAAAGGGTTTCAGAGAATAAGGAGACTAAGAACTGAAATGGTCCAGCAAGGCTTCATGGAAGAAATAGAAACTGAACTGGGCCTTGAACAATAAGCAGAATTTAAATAGGTGGAGATCTGGATAGATATTAAAGACAAAGAAGGAATCAAATAATGTGTGAAGGAAAAGATGAATAAATTAAACTGGTAAGACAGGAATCCCATCTGCCTAAAGCAGGGAGGCTAGATTTGGGAGTAATACAAAGTCTAGTTATATTGACAGGGTGGGATCAATAGACAGGACCTCTGCTATAGAAAAAGTTGAGATAAAAAAGGCAGCTAGAGTAGGGAAGCATAATTATTCTTCTATGCTGTCCTTTTAAAGTTATATGTCTAAGAGAATTTGGTTTGAACCTGTGATTTATTTCATTAGGGTTGGGAAGTTCTAATATGAAAAAAAATCACCTTCAAATTGACAGCCCATGTAATTTTTGGTCCTAGTAAGTCTCCAGAACATTGAAGGTAAGTGGCTTATCCAAAGTTACATGGTAGTATGTGTCAAAGGCAGGACTCAAACCCAGGTCTGCCAGATTTCAAGATTATCCCTCTATCCTTTGAACAATCCTATCTCTCCACCATTAGACTATTATTCTTTAAAATAGTAGACTTTTGTGACTGAAGACCTAAAAATGATTGTGAATGTAAATGGACATTTTTTAGTCATATTCTGATTGGGTCAGACAGCATTTTCCAATTAGCAGCAAGAGTTTGGCTGGGGTGAAAGTGGGTCAATGGTTTGCCACATTAAATTCATGACCTTGTAAGCCATGGGGTCATGTCAAAAGATTGACATGTCTTTTCCTATAATATTATATCTTGTATTTTATTATAAACATAAAATAAAAAGAATAATTACTGATAGTGGTAGCAATTTCTTTTTAAAAGCATCCATAGCCAGTTCAGAGTGGTTTAATAATTATAGTAGGATAGTAACTGTAGCTTTTAATTTGTATCTATGCAGACCTATGTTTCTCTGAAAAAAGGGACAGTTTTTTAGAGATTTTTTTTTGCTTTGCTTGTATTTTAGTGGGGTTTTTTTGCAAATATTTCTTCCCTTCTTCAGCAACAGTAACAGCAAAGTCAAACCCAAGTTATTTATTTCTACTTTGCCTTACTTCTTGATCCCATTTTGGATATGAAATTATTGAACTCCTATATGCTAGAGGTTCAGTAATAGGTTTACTTTTTTTTTTTACTTCATTTTCAAAAGTAAATCGAGTTCTGTGAATAGTATGCAATATGCCAAATTGTTGGCAAAGCAGTGTAGCTGTGCTGTGGAAACAGGAAGGCAGCAGCAGCAGCTGTGGCCAATAGCCTTGAGATGACTAGCAGCCTCCTTTCCACATTGGAACTACCTTCTGCCAGCACACATAAACAAGGAGAAGTAGAGTTTCCATTGTTTTTAGAAACTATCCCTCATTACACTGTGTGCTTGAGTGTTTAGCAGAGGAAGAAAGTGGACAGGTAGGAGCTCCTGAAGTAGGAGACTGGTTGCAAAGTTCAAGGGTTCCTGAGTCTATTTCCCTCTATGGTGTTAATGCATTTCCTTTGTCCTAATGAATGTTTCCTCAAGGAATTTCATGTGCCTGGATGACCTTTTTGAGGTCCTTGGGCACAGATAACCAAGGGCGTTTTACTGTGATGAATTTGTTATCTCAAAGTCAATGGAAGCTGTGACTTTTGAAGAACCTTCTGACCATTTTTCCTCCTTTAGGGCACATCATTGACAGCAGTGAGAGGACTTGACACAGATTATCAAATGACCACATATTGATTTGTTTTAGTACTTACCATAAAAGTAGAACGTGATGAAAGAGAATACATAGGGAGCAATAAATAACATTTCCTTTATGTTGGTCAGGCTTTCATTAGAGGACTGTGTCTAGTTTTGTTTTCCACATTTTAAAATCAGTAGAGGGAAAAATCTAGAAGGGAAAAAAATGACACAATCGAATGGATGAAAATATGAGAAAGTTTTATGAGGAAGATGTGCAGAGTGAAGTGAAAAAGGCATTGGACTTGGTGACAGAAGACTTAGGTTTGAGTACTGGCTTTTGTACTGAATAGGAAAAGTCCCCTGTGTGAACCTCAGTCTTCTCATTTGTACCACCTTCTTCCAATGTTGCTGTCCACAATCCATCCATGCCTTTTAATTCTGTAATACTTTTACTCATGTCCTCCCAGAGATCATCCAAGGGAGTCTGCTCAGTGTGTTGGGTGCCTGCATCTAGATTGCTTGCCATGGATCCCAATCAAACAAATAGTTGTACAGCAGTTATTCCTTGTTCTTGTTATATTACAAAAATGGGGCCATCTCCAGTTGTCCTGATCTATATATTGCCACTGGAACCAGATGGCTCTGGAGGAAAAAGTGAGGCTGGTGACTTTGCACAGCCCTCCCTCACTTAAATCCAATTCATTTGCAAGTCATGGCATCACCTCCCTGATGTCATGGTCCTCTTTGAGAAGGAAGGACAAACAACAATACGACAGGCTGATCTTATCCTTTCATATGTCTTTCTGAAGGTATCATTTATGCCTCATCCTACATAATTATTTGTTTAAAATATCACATAGCCTACTCATCTCCATCAGTCTTCCCAATATACCCAGTTACCTGATAAAAGCTTCCAATTTTGTTGCTTGTTTGTTTGTTTATGGTCAAGTGCTATGAGACTTTTACATGGGCAACTCTTTGGCTATATATTTGAACCTGAAAATGGAAGAATGTTAGCTAAAATCAAAAGAAAGATCTCATGGAAGTTTATGGTTTGTTGCATAAGGGGAGAAAAAACTTGTATAGAACCAGAATATGTGTTAACTAACAAATGAAAATATCTTTATTCTTACTATAATTTGGTTGTTTAGTTATCATCTCCAAAAGAAGTTAATGCTTTGAAGATGCAAATGAAAAAGAACCAAAAAGTCCTGAAAATCCATTTGTGTTTTCTTTATGATGATTCTTACCAAATATTCAATTTGAAAGGTACCTTAGAGATCTTGAAGTTGAACAATCCTATTACAGAGGAAAATGTTGTTCACCCTGGTCTAAGGACCAGATTGCCTAATTGACTTGCCCAGTGACAGAGCTAGTTAGCAGAAGAACTGAGATGAGGGTCTGGATTCCCTCCACCACACCACATTGCAAGGGTTTGGGCCTAAGAATTCTAGTACTATCAATAAAAGATTAAACTCTGTAATGTGGATATTAAATCAACATTTGTTTCATATGGGAAAAATTGGAGGACTTTTCAGAGTAAGTGTTATTATATGCAGTATCCTAGAAACTAAACGGGCACATACTTTGCAACCAAATTGCTTTGCTTGAGGTCATGAAGAGAAATTGTACAAGTGGACCCAGCCTTGGATTTTAACTAACATTGAGACAATGTACCGGAAGGGTTCCCTGGTGCCAGCTCTAATTGGGGCCAGCAGATCTGTTTGTTTGACCTACATTCTGTGGGATTTCTAGTTGACATGCAACAATATGGCCCATCTGCTTGTTTTAGCTTATTGCTGGAAATAAGGTGGGGGTGGTGGAATGAAAGACTTTTAAAACATGCTCGAATGAGCAGGAAGAAAGGAGAATTATTACCTCCCTCTAACAGCTCTGACACATACACACACACAATGTATCTCAACTGACTGTTCAGTTGCATGGTCCTCAGTTTGCTTTAAGAATGCATCAAACTAACAAAAACCCAGGGCAAAGGCACTATCACATTCCATATGACCACCTGGTAGTACTACCTCAGTAAATTGCAGCACAACACTAGAAATCCAGCTTAACAATTGTTAAATACCTACACTAAATTAAAACATGTTCTAGGCACTGGGGAAGACAAAATTATTAGATGAAATAAAATCTATGCCCTAAGGGAATTTATAGTACAGAAAGGGGATTTGACATACACAAATGTGAAAGGAAAATTATATGTAACAAGTAATAAGGGGACATTGACCTCCATGGGTAACACAAAATGGGGAAATTAGGGATCTGGGCTTTCTGGTGTCCTGCATGTATGTATGTTGGACACAAACTAATTTTGGGAGAAATAGAAGAATTTCATGGGAGGAAAAATAGCAACATGTTAGAACCTATAGATCCCCCACAAACACCCCAGGAAAGTTCCAAAAATATACCAGAAGGAACAATGACAAAGAAAACCAATAAGAATTAGCTAATAAAACCTCCTCCATCCAATTCAGAACTATACAAAATGATTGCCAGAAACCTGAAGAACTCTGGAGCAGGGTCCCACAACAGGAGCCAGGGCCAGAGCAGCATCTCTAGTGGGATGACCTCAGAGTATCAGCCACAGTAGGAGACAGGGCAGGCCCGCATCTAGGTAGCCCATGCCGAACCCTGAATTTAAGCAGTTAATGCCAAACATCATTCAGGAAACTTGGGTCTAAACCACAAGTGATAGTACCAGACAATTCATGCAGAAGGGGAGACCTACTCTTAGCCACCAAACTCAAGATAAGGCTGAACTTGTCCATATTATTTAGGAGTATGGTAGTAGACTTGATCCAAGTGCAAGCCCCCCAATTCAGAAAACAAGGCTGCAGATGTAAGCAAACAGAAGGAAATGTCAAACAATGGAGAATGAACAAATGAATAAGTGGAAAAGCATATGTTAAATGCTACTGTGTGCAAAGCACCACGTTAAGTGTTGATAATAGAGAGAGAGAAAATAAAAGTTCCTGCTCTCGTGGAGTTTATGTTCTAATAAGGGAGATAACACACATAGAAGGTTTCAGCTGCAAGTTAGATAGAAAGGTCCCACGATCCTGAGGGTGCAGTGGCAAAACAGATGGTAATACATCTTCCATAGTGTCTTTTCCAATGATAATATCAGCTTCTGATGGTGCACCATTTGCCAGCACCAAGGATGTTGGTGGTTAGAACTTTCTTTTGCAGATCTTTAGTAGCTATAGCTACAGTACCCAGAGACGTAGTTTCCAGGACACATCTCCACTGCACTTGCTTCCTGGGTTGATAGCAATGGGGGCAGTACTAAAAGAAGGACTATTTTTCAAGGGGGTTGGGTCTCTCCCAGGGCTCTTGGGCCTTACCTGCCCAACTGGTCAGTAGTTGATGTTGGTGGTGGTAAGAAAGTAATATTATGGACTGAGAGAAGTCCAAGGGTTAAATCCAAAGAAAGAAAGTAACTCTACAACAAATCAAAGTAGAACCTCAAAGAAAAATTGCCCTAGCCACTAGAGTGGCAGGAATACCTGGGGTGAAGAGTGGGAGGGTGGGGTCGGGGGAAGGAAACATGTTGGGTGCCTTATGTTAGAAAAGATGATGATAAACCTGACTCAAGAACTGAACATTTAAAAATTATAATGGGTCAAACTGAAAGCAAAGACCCTGTGAGACAAAAAGAAATATTAAAACAAAATTTAAAAAACTAAAAAAAAACCCCAGAAGAAAATGTAAGGTGTTTATTATTTAAAAAGAAGAAAAGAAACCCACAACTGACCTAGAAAACAGGTCAAGGGGAGATAATTTAAGAATCATCAGAATACTGAAAATTATGATTAAAAGTCCATGGAGGTACATGTAACAGAGGGAACCCATATGTGCCCTTGATAAAGAATAAAACAGGCCCCACAGGGTTCACACAGAAGATGTTCTCCTCTCCCTGCTTCATCTCTGGCTTTGGCTCACAAGAGTTTTTCTTTCTTTTTTTTTTTTTTAAAGCGATTGGGGTTAAGTAACTTGCTAGTAACTTGGGTTATGTAACTTAAACGGCCAGTTTTTTTGTGTGGGTGTTAAGTATCTAAGGCCAGAACCAATCCCGGGTCCTCCAGACTCCAGGGCTGGCGGCGCTCTTACTCACTGCACCACCTAGCTGCCCCTCACAAGAATTTTTCTGCTAGTCTAGGGAATGGAGTTTCTTTATCTTTATTTTTATTCATTCTCTCTCTCTCTCTCTCTCTCTCTCTCTCTCTCTCTCTCTCTCTCTCTCTCTCTCTCTCTCTCTCTCTCTCTCTCTCTCTCTCTCTCTCTTTCTCTCTCTCTCTCTCTCTGTCTCTCTCTCTCATATATTCAGTAGTAGAATGCCCAGATCTGAAGGCCCCAGCCACATGGTCCTAAGATAGAAGTTGAACTCTAAACTCTCTTACCCTCAACCTTGATTCTTTGTTTCCTTGTCTTTATCCTCAAGATTTTGTGAACATTTTCCAAACTACCTTTGTCCTATGACATCATCTTAAACCTTAGTTCTTAAAGAAGAAAACAAAGGATTTTTGCTTTCCTTTTTCACAAGATAGAGAGGAGAGTGAGCTTCTGACCCAACACAGCCTAGAGGCATATGATATTTAGCTTTCTGACTTAGCTAAAGGTCAAATGAAAGCTACTAGAAATGTATTTCCTGTCCATTCAAAGAAAAGAAAAATTCCCTTTTAGACTTGCTGTGAAATTAATATAAGCATCTGATTGCAAAATTAGGCACCTTACATTCTTTCCTCACATGCATCATGGAAAATGGTTTCTATATTGTATATAAATGAGAGTTTAGAAAAATGCTCACTCATGAATCTGGTATTCATCTCAAAACAAATTTAGACTGCCTTCAGTGCTGACAAGGGCCGAGACTCTGAGTTCTTGCCAAGTACACAACAATGGAGTGGCAAATACTTTCTGAGTATATGTGCATAGGCTCAGTGCTTTGCTAGGTATTGTAGGGAATACAAGAAAAGTGGATCCTCCATGCTCCAAGAACCTGCCTGCTTTCATGATACCCCTTCAGGGTTGTGGAGACTGTGGCAATAATATACGGGTACTGATGGTATTTGCTGGTAAAGAGAGAAATCAGGCAAAAGAAGTTAAAAGTAGGTGTTAGTAAGGTACTGGGATATAGAGAGGCAGGAGAGAAGGAAACTTGGGTATATCCCAGGTTTACTTCAATTCTAATTATAGTTCTATTTTTAGAAATCCATTTTATTGATTTTTTTTTGTCTTTGCATCACAGTTATTTCACACATATTCTCTTCCAGATTGAACTCTATCTTATGAAAAAGGAAAGCAGTTAGGTAAAATCATTCCATACAGTGACCATTTCTGATTGCGACAATGACACTCTTTCCTAGAAGTCTCCTTCCCCTCTTCTTTATGGGGGGGGGGGGGAAGGAATGTTTCATTATGTATTCTCTGGAACCTCCACTGGCTTTTCATTTACTCAGTTCAATTTCATCGTAACGAACTTTTCCTTTGCATTGCTGTAGTCACATATGTGGTTCTACTTTGCATCAGTTCATACAAATCTCATGTTGTAGAATTTGAGCCCAGATCTTGAGAACTTAAATCATATGTTCTAGTTTCCATATCACATTGCCTCACAAACAAATAAATTGTTATGGAAATAAAGCTGGATTTTGAATGGGTATATAACTTATTGAACCATGTAGATGAAAATAAAAGTAAACCTAGAATTTCAGTATTTAGAATTGTAACTTAAGAGAATATCTACTCTAACCCTCTTTATTTTATAGATGAAGAAACTAGGACACAGTGAGGCTCCATGTCTGGACCAAAGTCACATAGGCACCAAACAGCAGAGCCTGTATTCGAATATTGATTTACACCAAATCCAGGGAATAAAATAGTTTAAAACTACTCTTAAAAAGCTACACTAAGACTTTGGGGATACCCTGCATGATAGGAAAATTTAGCCTAATAATCATAACTTTAAGTGTGAATGTATTAAAGAATCCAATAAAAATACTGAAATTGGCAGAATGTCAATGTTCTACAAAACAAGATTGTTGAACTTGAAGATAAGATGAAAAGAAGTAATCTAGGAACACTAAGCCTTCTATTAAAAAATAATGAACAAAAACCTTAAATATTTCAAGAAATCATTTATATTTATAGAGAAATTTTGGGGTATAGATATTATCCTATGACTAGGTGTTAGATCACTAGAATCCATAGATCACTAAAATCACAGATCACTAGAATCTGTTGAACACTAGAATCCACAGAACACCAACAGAAGGAAACTTTCCTTGGTTACCTCCATGTAAGAGAGGCTAAAGTTGTCCCTTGGGACTCTTTTTGTATATGTACTCAGCTTTAGATCATCAGATAACTGAAGAGGTCCATTCTTTACCTAATCAATCAATAAACATTTATTAAGGATTAACTATGTACCAGGTAAGTGAAGGAAATAGTTGTAGAAGACTGGCACATGATCTGAAGTATATATGGGGAACTATTTTAAGTCAAGTTTGCTGCATACATTTGTAAGGACTGGGCTCGTATTGACCAGTCTCTGGTTGCATAAGGATAAAATGAGCTAATGTATGTGCAATGCTTTGCAAGTCTTAAAATGCAACTATTATTATTAATATTATTGTTATTATTAGAGATAGTCAGTGGATAAGGCACCAGGAAGACCCAGTTTCAAATCCTGCCACATACTGGCTATGTGAGCCTGAGCAAGTCCCTCATTCTTCTAGGGTCCTAGGCATTTCTCTAAGACTGAATTGGGAGAGGAATAATAAACTTATTCCTTAACTAATAAAATCATAGTTCTGAACCCCCATCTCCCATCATGATTGTTAATATGCAGGAGGGCTGCTACAATAAGATTGCTCCACGGTTCTGCCTGAGAGATGAAGACCCATTTTCCCTTGTCAAGATACCTTAGAAGTCAAGTCAAGATACCTTGTCAAGATACCTTAGAAGAAGTAGCTAGTGACAGCACAAGAGCCAGGAAATAAGAATTGTGCATTCAATGAAACAAATTGGATATGGCATTGCCTTCTTTCTCCTTTCTTCTCTACCCTTAGCAGGCTTCTGCTTTTTAATCCTTTGCCCCAGGGAGGAGATTACCTGATAAGGTAACCAGGGCGTTTTACCTTTTGCTCCCTGAGGTAACTTGCCCCTTTCTCCCCCAGGTTCCCAGGGAGGGAGGAAATTATTCCTAATTTGCCACTCCTGGAAATTCTGTCTAAAGCCCTGGCATCACGAACTTGTGGCAAAGGAGGCAAAGTTTATCTTTGGCACACCCCTGGCCATGTCCACCCATCCCCACCCTTCCTTCCTCCCCACCTCTGTCTTGAGGAAAAAATTAGGTTAAAAAAATCAAAGCCATATATGGTCTTAATTTTGAAATTAGAATCATGAAATGTCAAATCCAATTATATTGAAATGGTTATCAAATTTTTTTTTAAACACATTCATGGACTTCAGGTTAATAGCCCTTAATTTATGCTAACCTCTCAGTTTTAGAGATGAAGAAACTGAGGCCCAGAGCCAAAATAACTCTCTGAAAGTTATTTAACTAATTAGTTAATCAGTACCTAAACCAGAACCAAAGTCTGCTGACTCTAAACCCAGGGATCTTTCCATCAGGTCACTTTGTCTCTCTACTAGGGGCATCTGTTGTAACAACCCTCCTTAAAATAATTCCTCCCAACATGTAGCTTTCCCTCCTCTCCCCCATCCCTCTTCCCCTCCACCTTGCCCCCCCCCTCCCAATTGAGGAGTGGAAAGATAACTAGTTTTGGAATCTGAGGACATGGGTTGAAATCTCACCAATGCCACATGCTAGTTATGTGACCCTGGGTGAGTCAATCTATCTGGGCCTCAGTTTCCTCATCTGTCCCTCTCAGGCTTAGACTTATGATTCTATAATATTTCCATTTAATAACTACTATTATGTGACTACCATGTACAAGGTTCTAGGTATGTAAATGAAAAAAAAATCCATTCCTACCTTCAAGAAGCTTACATCCCACCTGGAGATGACAACGTTTAAACAGAGAAATAGAATAACAGTTCGAAGAGAGAAAAAACATTAATAGTTAGCAGGATCATCAGAGATTGTTACCTACCTGGTCTGATCCTTCCCCTGCCTGTGGCCACCATCTTCTTTAAAGTCTGTCCTTTACCCCTACCTTCTATATCTGAAAGTTACTTCTTGGGATGTGAAACCTATCACTTCAGGGTTCTCTACCTCCACCTAGAGCACAGAGTTCTTCTTGGGAGACACCAGAGCCCTCTTTGTAGAGTCCTAATGTCTAGACATTAGTACCATTGATGGGGGCTTTTAAAGGGTGGACCCTTCTGCCTCCACCACATACCCTACCCCAACAAATGTCTTATAACCATCACTTATGTTTGTCTATGCCTAAGAGGACAGGAGTTTGGTCTGTTTCATGAAGTTAATCCAATCCTATTTGCCACTCTCTCAAGACTGGTCATGTCTTCCCATTCTTCTTTGATCCTCTTTTACCTTTTTATTTTTCCTCTTTTCATCCTCTGCAATATTACATAATCTTAACTTTTCCCAGTAGCTATCCCTTCTACCTAAGACTCTGGGCTTCTTTCGATGCAACACTGTTCAAGGGATTGATGTAAAAGGTAAAGTCATCTCTGCTGTCTAGGAAGCATGGCTAGATATAATAGTCAAGATCGATTAGGCCCTCTTCCTGATTATTCTTTGATTCCTCCCTTCCTTCCTTCCTTGCTGACTTTTAGTAAGCAAATGTCCCACCATATTTTTGTGAGGATGACTTACTTCCATTTCCTTGAAATATTTACATGCTAAGGGAGAGAGAAGGAGGAGTTAGTGTGTGTTGGGGGTGGGGGAAGGGGGGGGGGCGTCTGATGATAACAATTCCTGAGCAGGATCATATATGTAGAGCTGAAAGCTCTGTGCGATTTTTTCTGCATTTTACAAAGAAAGATTAAGTGACTTGCCCAGGGTCACACAGTTAAATATCTAAAGGTGGGATATGAACCCAAGTCTTTTTAATTCCCTATCAAGTGACCCGTCCCCTATACTGTACTACCTCCATGCTACCTTTGCAATCTCTTGAGCCAATTTGCAATATTTTGAATGTTGACATTAGTAAAAAAAAAAAAAAGAAGAAGCAAATGCCAAAAATTTGAGGGAACCCAGCAACTGCAGGAAATCCCATTGCTAAATCACAAGCTTCAGCATTGGGTGTACCTTCCTGGGGTCAAAACAGTATAGAGGAGTCTTTCCAGATTTCTGTTGCCATTTGCTCTTGGTCCAGGCAATGTGCAGCATGTGCAGAACTCCCTTCCTGACATTTTCACTATTCCTGAGTCATAAAAGCTTAAAAGTTAAGGATAGAAGGGACCTCACAAGCCACCTTATCCATCCCATTCCTGGGCAGAAAGCTTCCCTAACATGTTCATTCACCTTACACTTGACAACATCCAGCAAAGGGATGCAAGGCCATAAATGAAACAGGCCCTTCCCTCAAATAACTTAATTCTATCAAGGGGATACCACATACCTATAGAAGTATATTATGAACACACAAAATAAGTATAACATATTGGGAGGATAGGAGATGCTCTAATAGCTAGGGGCATTAGGAAAGGGGTTAACATCATGTTTTGTGACAGTTTTTAAAAGCTTACTTATTTGAGCATCATGGGACAATCTGGTGACAATTCGATGCTAGAAGACAGGTTGATTAATATATCCCCAATAGTTCACCTGTCATTCGATGAGTATATGTCAGGTGTGCCTGGGGCTAAGGAGATAATTCAGATAACTGAATTTAGGCCTATCTTGCCACTTGAGTGTCAGGGTAAATTTGCCAGATTGAGCTGCTCTAAAGAATCCTGATTTCTTATGCATGAACTGATGAACCCAAGACTGTGATGCTGGTGAGTAAGATGGGAAGTAAGCCAAACTCTGAAGCTCCTGCTTCAGAATATCTGCCAATCAGTCTTTTTCACTGTGTTATTGTTGTTTTCGTTGTTTAATTGTGTTGGACTCTTTGTGACCCCATTTGGGGTTTTCTTGGCAAAGATACTGGCTTGCCATTTCTTTCTCTAGTTCATTTTATAGATGAGGAAACAGAGGCAAACAGGATTAAGTGACTTACCCAGGGTCACACAGCTAGTAAGTGTCTGAGGCCAGATTTGAACTCAGGAAGATGAGTCTTCCTGATTCCAGGCCTGGGGCTCTATCTACTGTGCTACCTAGCTGCCTAAACAGTGTCAAAATTACCATCCTCTCCTCCCTCTTCCTTTCCCCTCTAAGTCTTCCCTCTGGAAACTCTTTTCAAGTTGCCTCAGATCATAGATATTTGGAAATAGTCCAATAAACTAAAAGAAAACCCTGAATTTTCTTCACTTCTCATGTAGAAAAGTTTGGGTATGATTTCACTATGGGGTCATCAATTAGACCTACGGGAAGAATACTGAATAAGGCTGCAGAAGGCGCTATTATTACTCTTGAGCTAGCTAAGTTTGCCTCCTGAGATGTCATCCAACTCCATTTCTCCTCCCCCACCCCCAATGTGTTATCACAATTAAAGAGGTGGGGCAGTTGAACCACAGAAACAAACAAGCATCAGGTATCCTTAGGAACCTTAGGAAGGTGGTGTCCTGTCCTCAACTCCAAGACTGCCTGTAAGCATCATATCAAGAAAGAGAAAGTCCAGGATTCTGTGCTGGTGTGATCAAATTAGGACTAATTGTGTTAAGAAGTAAATCCAGCAATCTAAGTTTGAACTCTGATAAAGAGCAGAGCAGATATAGTTTAGTAGTTCTGAATACATGTAATTACGTTTGTGCTGATAAATGTTTAACAACTGGCTCTCCAGGGGGAAAACATGTCTGAAAGACACGTGTTTAAGCTTAACGTGCATTATTAACATTTTCTCTATCCCTTTCTTAAGTCTAGACAATGATAAAACAATCTATTGAACCATGATTTGGAGCATTTGCTGATTTACAAGGTGTATATACTCAAACTGAAAATTTAACAATTGGCTCTCAGGCAGTCCCAGCTGGCTCCAACACATCACTGCTTATATCATTTGGATGTTTTTGCTCCTTGTCTTATGTGCATATCCCTGGGAAGATCCTAGGTGGGCTTGCTGGTACTGTAAGCTGCCTGAAGTCTTTTAGGCACAGGGAACACCAAAAAGCTTAATGACCATGGCTATGTCAAGAGGTCAATGGTAACCCCTATTCTCTTCTCTTGGTCATACCTGTGTCAATTCTTGTTGATTGTACGTTTTATTTCTCTATCACAATGTCTTACTTCCCCCCGAATCATATATAATGGGCTCAATAATTGACCCTCAACTGATGAGGGTTTTATAGAAATGACTTGTTAGCATCTCTTCTTTCCTGTGCAGGAGTCTCCTCCTGGGTAAATGGAAGGGATAGACAGTTTGTCCTACCCACCAACATTTTCCTTTCTAATCAACAAGCACTCTGAGAATTGGCCACAAGGTCACAAAATCTCAAGAGTTAGAATGGGCAGGGGGGTGGTTCACTTTGTACCAGAACAAAAATTCTGGACAAATGATTGTCTTCTTCTACCTCCTTGTTCTTCATATGGAGCTTTGTAGAAATAGTTTCACATCTCTTCCTTTTATTAACACCTTGAAATATATATACATATGATATATATATATATACATGTATATGTGTGTAAATGCATGTGCATGATAATGTCCCACCAAAATCTTCACTTGTTCAGGCTCAGTTCCTTGGATAACATCTCATACAAATTTTGAATTCCCTCAACGTTTCCAGAAAAGGGAGCTCTTTTGGACAAACTCTGACTTGTTAATGCCTGTCCTAAAATATGATATTTCAAATGAAAGCCCTTGAAAGGCAATGCAGACCAACGGCCATTTGCCCTGTGAATGGGGAATAGGGAGGATGCCAAAACAACAATCTAATGCTTATCATGGGGCAAGGCAAAGTACCTGACACCATAACAGGTGCTTAATAAATGTTTGTGGAACTGAAATCGAAAATGCCACTAGCCATTAATGATTTCTGAACTTTACCAATGTCCAGTGTGAGACAGCACTCAGCATACAGTGAAGAAATAATTCACGTGCCTTATTGAAAAAAAAAGTCTAGAGAGGCAAAATAGGCCTTGTATTGCCCCTGCCCCAGCCATGAAGCAAGAGTGCACTGCTGAAGCTCATTACCCCTCTGATGACAGGTATATCGGCAGCTTTATTGACAAACAATGACAAATGCATTTCCATGACTAAGCAGCCTTCATTCATAATCGACAAAGTCTTCTTAAAGTAATAAGGTGGTGAAATTTTCCTCCAGACAACTTACTGTGTGCTAGCAAGAGATGTTTTTCCCCAAAGCTGCCTCCCTCCTCATCATTCCACCTCCCCCACTAGCCTTGAGTTCCAAAGATAGTGAAATTGTTTTCCGGCTGCCCACATTACTATCCTTGATTGTTCAAAAATAATGCCCCCAAGAACACAGTGCTTGCTCTCTCTGTGTGTGGCTGTGTCTGGAAAGACCAGAGGGTGACGAATTTTCTTTTCAGCGCCATGACCAACATGGAGATGATTCTGAGACTTGTGGCTGGAGCACGGCTTACAAAGTCCATTGCCATCGACCTCTTAGGCTCCTAGCCAGCCTGAAGCCTGGAAAAAAAAGTTATGCCGGGTGCCTTTTTGCTCTATCCAAGGGCCTGCTCTGCTGCTTCTGTTGTCAAAGTGCAGGGCAAATCCTGATGTTTGCTAGGATGTAAATGGAGGAAAATGATGACATGTTAATTAACCAGATGCCTTAATTAGCCAGAATTGTTTTCTGCACAATACTTTTAGGAGAAAAAGGCAAAGCACAAAGGGCAAAAAAGAATATTAGAAATTTAATACAGAATAAAAGTTTTAAGTCTGTGTCCTAGATACATTGGCCTATATCTGTGATAACATAATTCCCCTCGACTTCTCTATCGTATTTAAAACTGGTAATTACTCCCTCCTTCTTGAAATGTACCCTCCCCTGAGTTTTCTGACCTTATATTCTTTTGGTTTTCCTCCTACATCTCTATTTTTCATTATATTTCTGTCTGATTCCTCTTCATCTTCCTCTCCCCTCAAAAACAGGTGTTCACAAAGGGCCTTTCCTGTGGTCTCTTCTCTTTCCTAGATTTCTCCCTTGATCAATATCGCCTGCCCCCATGGTTTCATCTAGTACTCACTACTGCGCAGGCAGTTCTATATCAACATCCGTTCTCCTTTGCCCCAGATTCACATTTCTAACTGACTAGTAGGTATCAGGACTTTGATGTTTGAATGAGAAACTTGAACTCAATGGGTCCCACATCATAGTCTCCTTTCTCTTTCACACACACACACACACACCACTATTTCCAGTAAATTGCAAAGTCCTACTGATTTAATCTGTGTACAATATCTTTCAAATCAACCACCTTTTTTCTATTATGATTGTCATTATCCTGGCAGATAGGTGGTACAGTAGATAGAGTAGCTAGTCTTAGAGTCAGGAAGGCCTGAGTCCAAATCCTGCCTTAGATGTTTAGGTGTATGACCCTGGAGAAGTTGCTTAACCACAGTCAACCTCAGTTTCCCTTACATGCACAAAGGTCCCAGAGGTCCCTTCCATTTTTAAATCTATGATCTAAATTCAGGTCCCTAACATCCCTCACTTTGACTTTTGTAATAACATCCTAATTGATCTTCAGTCCCTCCTGATTCCAAGTTGTTCCTCTTTCAGTCTACACTATTTATTGCTGCCAGAATCGTCTTCTTAAAACACAGATGAATTCCAGTCTTGGCTTTTCCCCTATCCAGATGTACGACTTTGGCCAAATTGTTTGACTTCTTTGCTACTTATTTGTCTCATCTGTAAAATGGGGTGTACAGATTAGATAATCTCCAAGGTCTCTAATCATTCTAAAATCCTAATCAGCTCTTGATTATGTCATTTCTAGGCTTAAAAAACATAAACATTCTCCATTCCTCCCTTCTCCTGGCTCCCCATTGCCCCCACAAAATTAAATTAAGACTTTGACACAGAAGTCAGAAATTTCCATCCTTTTGCCTGAATCTATCTTCATGGTCTTATTTCTCATCATTCTTTTTCAAGAACCCTGCACATCAGAAAAATTCGACTTTACTTTTCCTTTTATGTTTTCCTGACTACATACCTTTGCTCAGGTTGCTTCATTTGCCTAGAATTACTAATTATCGAAATCCTTCCTATCATTTTAGGCCCAGTTCAGTTCCTACCTTTTCTATGAAATCTTTACTGATCTCTCTAGTCAAAAGTAATTTATTTCTCATTTGCCTTCCCAGAGCACTTTTTAACGGATCCTTTAATAATTCCTATTGGCAAGTATGTGTAACCAAAGGAGGAATTTGTTAAAAAGCTTCTAAGGTTCCAGCAGAAATCTCCATTAGCTTGCCCTTGTTCTGTTGTTGATGCCCCAGGTCCATCTGCATGGTAGTCACTATCATTAAAGGTATCTGTGTGAAGTCTTATCTAAGAGCCTATTCCCTAAGCAACCCCTTTTTAAAATTTCAATGACTAAAGTCCATAAAATTGTTCGATGGCATTGACTCTGATGGTTAACAGGAATAAAAAAGAATTGTCTAAACCCGAAACACATGGTTGAGTGGTAACAGGAGAAAAGTTGGTGAAAAGGATAGTCTTAGGCTAAATACATCTGCTGACACTTGCCAGCTACCTTGCTGGTATAGTTGTCATAGATTCTATGAAGATCAGAAGATCTTCAACTCTCCTTAGCTAAAAAGAGGCTTACAAGGCTTTGCACTCCCAAGACATAGTAGCCTGGAACATCAGATGGTCCAGAAACTAAATAGATGAGGCCTAACGAGAGGAAGCAAATAACAGCTCAGTGAACCCTATAGTGAGAGACCACTGCATACACCCAGCAGAGACAATGTGAGTCAACAAAGAGTAGAGTCAAGATGTCTAACAGCCAACAGCAAGATGATCTCCAAGATCTGCAGTAACAAAGGTGTCAGTTGCTCTGGCCATATGTGTACATGTACCTGTCACTCCATGTGGCACCTCCAGGCCAATGTGTTCTACATAATGCATGCCCCTCCTTGCATGTTCCTTGGACACATGTTTTCTGTGCATGTATATTCCCCCTACTGGTGATAGGGTAACCCGTAGAAGAACACATCCCTCCCGATTTTGCCTTTCTTTTCCTGCAACTTAATTTACTAAACTGTTTTTATCAAATGTCTTTCTATGAACTAAGGGTATTAATCTGTTGACTTAGTAAAAGTTAATCCATAGATGGAAGCTTATTAGAAAAGGTTTTTAGTGAGTGCTGACCTCCAAAGTGCTTTGAATCTCAGATAGCTTTTTAGGCATTTATATGTGAGAGGAAGTCCTTAAAATGGTCTATCCTATAGAGATAAAATTCACTTTAAGGAAATAACAATAATACTTAATAATAGTCACTTTTTATATCAATTTACAAAACATTGGTCAAATTAATAACTTACCTTTTAGTCTAATGGAGACATTCCATTGTGAGCTGTGAGCCAGATTCATTAAAACCTACTCTAAACTATACCTTCCAAAAGGCTAAAGTCTTTCTGTCTGCTTACTCACTAAATCCCCGATAAGAGGATAATCCAACATGTTTCCCCTGGAAAAAGAGCTAGCACCTTGTTCACCTGGGACAATTTCATCCTAATCAGTTAACCATTCTATCCAGGCATGTGGATGTATATGAATGGTGACACACTGGATGGAATGATAATAGTAACTTTAGGTTATATTGTGGGTGCTGTGATACCTGAGACACCATAAAAACATAAGCAAGAAATAAACTGCAATTATTATTCCTAGAAGATTACTGCTTTGGTGATAAAACCTAGTTTCTAAAACCCATAATATCAGTTCAATGGCAGGTGCCAGGCAAGAACAGCTTCTGTGCTTAATTATCTAGCTAGAGCTAGTGGCATTCCCCCCAATATCCCTAAACACCAACTCCTTTGTGTTCAAGTATCAAATCAGACACCACTTGGGGTCTGGAAGCAGTTTCTCTGTAGGAGACACCATTGCATAGTTAAGGATTGGGGTCATCTTCTGAAGCACCTGGCATTGGCCCCTTTTCGAGGCCCACATGATGTACAAAAACATCATTGTTTGTCTAGTCCCGGGAGCTCTTTCTTGAATATGCTTTTGTGAGTGAATAAAGGTGGTTATTGTTTGGATCTTTCCTTCACCAAAAAAATAATGAATCTGATTTGGGGGTTTGAATCGGCAAGGAGCCTAGAAAAAAATCCCTTAAAGACTTGCTTCTTTCTGGAATTATCTTTGAAAAATTCCTTTTCACATACCAGATATGTTGGATCTGACATCTCCTTTCCTTAGGTGATACTTAATAGTAGTCCTATGCTTCCTAGCATGCAGGAGATTTGATCTGGCTATTACAAATATAATAAGAATTAATTCTTTCTTTAGCTAATCACTAATCTGTTGTAAAATGAAGCAAGGGAAGATAAACACAGACAGTGACTACATCAAAATGCTCATAAGGGCCCTATGAAAGCATTTCTAGCAAACAGAGGCAGGGTGGTATAGAATTGCTAAGATTTGACTTCTTCTGCAGAACTTACTAGCTGTGTGACCCTAGGCAAGTCACTCAGAACCTGCCCTTCTATAAAATACAGATCAATAACTCCTACCTGTTAGGAGTGTTGTGAAGAGCAAATGAGATAATATGTAAATATTTGGTAAATTTTTTGGTTAATTTTGTAAATCTTAAAGTGCTATATGAATATTAGTTATTATTATTGAATGGGCTGGGGCAGCTGGGGGCATAGTACTGGGATTGGAGTCAGGGACACCTGAGTTCAAATCTGGTCTCAGACACTAGTTGTGTGACCCTGAGCATGAACATTAATCCTGTTTGCCTCAGTTTCCTCTTCTGTAAAATGAGCTGGAGAAGGAAATGGCAAACCATTCCGGTATCTTTGCCAAGAAAACCCCAAATGGGGTCACGAAGAGTCAGACATGACTGAAAATGACCAAACAGCAGCATATCAAATGGATGCTAGCCTTTTGGTTATTCAAGTCCCATTTGCCTCAGGGTGGTTGATGTATGGATAGATGTAAAATCAATAGTCTGTGGGCAGATTAACAGTTTATGCCTTTATTGTTCTTTCTGATGCTTAGATAGGTAACAGGCCAGTAGTAATCTAACCAAATTAGGAGGGGGACTTCTGAGAGCACTTATACGAATGTGTGTGTATTCACATATGTCTAAGTTTTACTCAATTCATAAGCAACTGACTAAACCACATAATTTGTAGGATATCAGGAAAATTTTTCTTGGATCCAAAATGTTTCCCTTTCCTACTTACATTTGGTACTACAAGTATACATTAAGGTCACTCCCTTGGATAAAGGAATTTTACCCAGGAGGACCCTATTTTTTCTACTTAATAGCATTTTATTTTTTCTGATTACATGTAAAGATAGTTTTCAACATTCAATTTTGTAAGATTTTGAGTCCCAATTTTTTTTCCTCCTCCCTCCCTCCCCTCCTCCTTCTCCAAGATGGAATGTAATCTGATATAGGCTATACATGTACAACCATATTAAACATATTTTCATATTAGTCATGTTGTGAAAGAAGAATCAGAACAAAAGGGGAAAACCATGAAAAGGAAACAGCAACAACAAAAAGAGAAAATAGTGTGCTTTGATCTGCATTTATATGCCATAGTTCTTTCTCTAGATTTGGCTGGCATTTTCCATCATGAGTCTTTTGGAATTGTCTTAGATCATTGTATTGCTGAGAAGAGCCAAGTCTATCAAAGTTGGTCATCACACAATGTTGCTATTACTGTATACAATGCTAGGAGGACCCTATTAAAAGGCAGGTGTATCATGGGGCAACTAGATGGCACAGTGGATACAGCACTGGCCCTGAAATCAGGAGGATCTGAATTCAAATTCAACCTCAGATATGTACTAGCTGTGTGACCCTAAGCAAGTCACTTAACCCTGATTGCTCCCCCCACTGACTCTCCAGGCAGATATATTATACATGGCAATACACTGACCATTAAGTATGTACTAGCACATTATCAGGAATTAGTTTCTTAAGATTAACTAGCTAGCACCTAGCAGAAAGTAGGGAATAGGGAATGGGAAAGATGAGCCTTTGTGTTGGGGGAGGAGATCAAGAAGAATTTAGAGTAAGAAAGGATGAGAGGATGCAGACCAGGTGAGGGTGCCACAGTAAAGGACCCTAAGTAGCCTGAAACAAACAGTCAGCTTTGCAATTTTTCTTAGGTCTGGCCCTGTATGTTAAATAGTAGGAAGAAGTAATAAGAAAGGCAATTGAACTGACTCCTTTCCAAAGTCAAATAGAAATTATTTTTAAAATTACCCTCTTAGTGGCAGCCATATCTTTTTCTAACTCCATTAGCATTAACAAGCAAGAATAGATTCAGGAATCATGATGCATTTGAATGGCTTTATACAATATTTTAAAAAATATAATAGATTAAAATTTTTTCAAGTATATAATTGTAACTGATGGCCCAATAATCCTCATCCTCTGGGGGTAATATAGACTAAGTTCAATCTGGAGGACTGCTGTATATATGAGCCTTTTTAAAGGCTCAGTCCCCTACCCAGGACTTCTCTTGGAAACCTCAGAAAAGAACTTGTGTCTAGGTCTCCAGAGATATAAGGGAAAGGGTCCTTCAAGTCCTATGCAAGATTAATATCAGATAGAAATTTGTTTCTTCCACAGAATGAATGCAAAGAAAAAAACCACAAAATACTCAAAAGGAGCCCATAAATCCTCAAGCCAATGTTCCCTTCCTTTTCAATGAGGCTCACTTGCCACTCAGAGACCTATTCAGTGATTGAGATTCATAGCAATGTATAGGCATTGAGACTCCTCTGGAAGGAAAATGTATTTGTGACCAATAGGCAGACAGGCCCTCATCCGCATGTGAATTTTGCCTGATACGTGATATTAGACGTATTTTAATAACTTATTGTCTCTATCTCATCTCTCCTCTTCTACATGTGGAATCATAGAATTAAATAATATAGCATGTTAGTGGTTACCAGGATCTTAAAAATCACATAGTTCAATTGAATTTGGGTGGTTTTTTTTGAGGGGGGTACCTTCCTGTGGCTTAAATAAGATAGATTTCTATGAAATCTTAGATCCATTAACTCTATTTTTGGAGGGGGAAAGAATTGGCTGTGAGATTATGAGACTCGGAAATGTCTTGTAAGCTTTTTCACTTTTTAATCAATATTTATAATCCATCTTTAAAGAGAATAATGAAATAATAGACTGAAGCATTTTTTCACTTTCTCTTGCCTTTTTTTCCAATATAAATAATATGGAAATATGTTTTGCATAATTTCACAAGTATCATTGAAATAATATTTCTTGTCTTCATAATGGGTGGGGGAGGGGTAAGAGGAAGAGCATTTGGAACTCAAAATTTTTTTAAATGAATGTCAAAAATAAATAATAAATTTTTTTTAATTTTTGCAATATATTAGAGAAATATAATGAGTACAGTAAAGTCAAGAAATAGCCCTGACCCTGATTCTCCTACTTTGAGTTATTCCTTCTTTTTTCTGGAATGAACAGAATGAACAATTTGTGACCCATGACACATTACAGACAGTCCTCAATCTCTGCACAAAGTTATGTTCTCAGAGTCTGTAAGTCACTTGTTTGGCTCTCAATACCGTACGTATATTTGAGTCAGGGTCTTTTGAGGCAAGAAACCCAGGTGTAGATCCTGCTTCTGATACTGACTAGCTATGTCACCTGGATAAACTTCTGAATCTCAGCTTCACCATCTATAAAATGAGGACAATAATATTTGCATGAGCTCCTTTACATGGTCATTGAGAGGAAAACGCCCCAAAACTCTTACAGCTCTACATAGATGTATTGTTTTGATTTTCAAAATTTTAACAAATTAAACTTTTTAATTTTAACATTTCTATAGTACTTTACAGTTGCACAATACATCAGCTACATATCTCATTGGATTATCCTGAAAACATTGTTTCCCACTAAAATAGTCTTATAAATACCAGAGAGGTTCCCAGGGCAGCTTGTAAAAGCCTCCTTACCTAGTAGCCTAATAATAGTGCTATCCAGTCTTACAACACCATTTACCGCTGTGATTCTATGGTAAAATTCATTCAGAGGAGCACATCTCCCTCCTACCTTCCACTGACAAGGGGAGATTCTCTCACCCCCACTGAAAAGTGAGAACTGGTATAGCAGAAGAAACTCTAGGGGTGGCTAGGTGGTGCAGTGAATAGAGCACTGGCCCTGAAGTCAGGAGGACCTGAGTTCAAATCCGACCTCAGACACTTAACACAAAACTAGCCATGTGACCTTGGGCAAGTCACTTAACCCTAATTGTCCTGCCTTCCCCTCTCCCAAAGGAAAAAAAGCCAGAAACTCCAGAACCTGATCAGAGGACCAGGGTTCCAACCCCAACTGAGTGATTTTACGTCATTTTACTTCTCTGGCCCTCAGTTTCACGATCTGTAAAATCCAGGATTTGGACAAAATGATCTCTAAAGCTCTAGCCCGCTCTAAATATCTGTTATTCTGTTATTCCTGACAGTGGTTTCCAGGACCTGAAGTAGGTGCTCCTGCAGAGAAACAAGGAATGGGGGAGGTGGGGGTAAATGGGGCTGAGGCGATGAATCTAATATAAGGAATAGAAAAGTGACTTAATGTGTGTGGAGAGAGAGATGAAGGCAACAAAGGAAAGAAACAAGCATTTTTTAAATGTCTGTTATGCTCCAGGCACTTTGCTAAGCTAATTTACAAATATCACATTTGATCCTTAGAACAATCCTGGGATGTAGATACTAGTCTTATCTCCATTTTGCACTTGAGGAAACCAGCAAGCATTGTCATTTGCCTTTCTTTGTGTCCCTAGCATTTATCAGACAGAGGTTAAGTGACTTGCCCAAGGTCACATAGGTAGTATCTGAGGTCTTCATGACTCCAGGCCCAGTGCTTAACCCACAGTATCACCTATGTCTATAAACATAGGAACTAAAACAAAAAAGTCCTTTTCTCCCACCCATCTTCCTTTTTTAAGAAAGACTTATCAGTAGCCCCAACTGGGTTTCCTTTCTCCTGAGCAACACTGAGATGAACACATTAGGTTTCAGGGACAGGAACAGATCATTAAAGAAATGGTTGGTGAACCATAATCAGAAAGGGAAGCGGCAATTACACATAGGAGGCATAGCTTTATCAAAAACAAGTCATGCTAGAAAATGTGGGGGGAAAAGACTAATCTCATTTTCCTTCTTAACAAAATCAGTAAACTAGTAAATAAGAGTGATGCTGTCCAAATTTGTTAGATTTTCATTTTTTATTTTTTGGAGGGGAAAAGGTAGGGCAGTTGGGGGTTAAGTGACTTGCTCAAGGTCACATGGCTAGTTTTTGTGTTAAGTGTCTGAGACCTGATTTGAACTTGGGTCCTCCTGACTCCAGGCCGGTGCTCTATTCACTGTGCCACCTAGCCACCCCAAAATTTGTTAGATTTTAGCCAAGTTTTTGCTAATCAGGTAATAATACTGTTAGATGATTTTAGAACTGGCTTCATGGCTTGGCTCAAAGAGCAGCTGTTAATGGTTCTATGTGAATGTGACATTAAACTTCATCATTCAACCAAAACTGTTCTCTCCAATTTTACCAATGATTTTTTAATTACTAAACCCAAGGGCCTTTCTTTGGTCTTCATTCTCCTTGGCTTCTCCATGGCTTTTGACACTGCTGATCACTCCTCCTTGACGCTCTCTTCTCTCCAGGTTTTCGGGACACCATTTTCTCCTGGTTCTCCTCCTATCTATGTTACTGCCACTTTTTAGTCTCTTTTGTTGGATCTTCTTCCAAATCGTGTCCCCTAACCATAGATATCCCTTGGGGTTTTGTCCTGGACCCTCCTTTTTTCTCTCTCTATATTGCTTTACTTGTTGATCATCAATCATCAGCTACCATGGATTTAACTGTTACCTCTATGCTGGTGATTCTCAAATCTAGCTCTCTATGCGCACGCACAAGCATGCACATACATGCATACATACACATGCACACACACACTCCATGTATACACATACATACATAAGTGTATGTATATATTGTATATATTTGTTTGCCTCTTGTATCCCTCATCAGATTGTAAGTTCCTTGAGGGCAGGGTCTTTCATTTGCCTTTCTTTGTGACCCCAGCATTTAGCATAGTGCCTGGTATATTGTAGGTGCTTAAAAAATGCTTATTGACTCTATTGATTGACAGGAGGTCTCCATTAGAATACCCTAGGGATCTCTGTTTAGTCCTGTGCTGTTGAATTTTTTTATCAATGACTTGGATAAAGGCACAGATAGCATGTCTATCACATTTTGAAGTGACAGCAAAATGGGAATATTGTCTAATACTAATACATCTAATGATGGAGTCAGGATCCAAAAGGATCTTGATAGGTTTGAACATTAGGCTGAATCTAGTAAGATGAAATACAATATAGGGATAAATGTAAAGTCTTGCACCTGAGAAAAGAAATCAGTTTAGTGATTACACAATGGGGAAGCATGGTTACATAGCAACTATTCTGAAAATGTCTGGTGCTTATAGTAAACTGCAAGGGCAATATAAGCCATCATAGTGGGGTAGCAGCTGCCCCCCACCTCCACCTCTCCTCACCTCCTCCTTCCCTCCCCCCCTTGCAAAGTCGATATAGTCAGGCTGCATTGAAAGGTCTAAGCTTCTAGGAATAAGGAGGTGACCATCCTTGTATTCTGCGCTGTCAGACCTCGTTTGAATACTGTGTTCCTTCTGGGCAATGTAGTTGAAGGAAGAGGGCAACAATCTGTAGCATGCACAGCAGGCCATAAACCATCTTGGCAGGTGGGCTAAACCAGGTTGAGGGTAACTGAGAGACCTCAACACTGTTGGGGAGTTAGGAGAGTATCTACTCCAAGCAGGTGAAGACTTCCCCGGGTGGAATGGGTGTATGAGAACAATTTGTTCCAACAGCCATAAAGGTGCCTAAGCAGGTGCTGTGAATCATTTAGAGTTTGGTCAGACACTGGAGGCACCAAGGTCATCCTCTGCATCCCAGGCCATCGCAAATTGTCTTGACTTTTGTCTTGCCACTGGACTTCCATGAACCTGGAAGAAAGAGTAAGGCTGATGACTTCATGCAACTCTCTTCACTTAAACCCAATTCACATACAAGATATGCCCCCTGTGATACCATGGGTTCTCTTCAAAAATGGAGGATGTAAGAACAACAATAAAGTGGAGAGTATCTAATGAAAGGGGAGACAACTTCTCAGTCTTAGCAAGCAGGACAAAGGAGGGTGTATGTTAGTTGGGCATAGGTAAGTCAGGGACTTGTATCCATTGTCTGTTCCTAGCCTCTCCCCATCAGGTTCTGACCTGTCATCACCTTTCTATTAGTCACAGGTCATGTGAAGTGAGGTAGACACTTTGACATCCTCTCTAGGGACTGTCAACAAAGCATGACTCATGAGCACTCCGTATTTCTCATTGTCATCCTAAAAAGGAACCTATACTATTCAGTGAGAGTTTTTGTTAATGGAAAAATGTTTTCATCTTCAGTAGTCTCAGACTACTTGTTAACTACTCTGTTAGTTTCCATTGTGGGTTTTTTGTTTTGTTTTGTTTTTGCCCACACTTCTGAAATTCAGATCTGCTTGGGGCTTTTTCAGGGCTATTTCTATAAGGAAAGGCAATGCAGAACAAAGGACCCAAATACATAACAGTGGCAGTCAGGAACAGCAAATGGCTATCTTTCCTGGCCAGAATGCATTTATTTATTGGGTAAATTAATCTTCCAGCAATGACCCCTCCCTTGTTCACATACATTTTTTTAGGGGAAAGCAGAATATATGTAATGCCTGTTCATCTTTAAATCCAAAAGAAGAATGTAAATCTATAAGACTTATTCTTGGATGGAAACCATCAGTGACCTGATTATTTTCAACTTAACCTATTGAACAGCTCTGGGGATGGGGAATCTGTGGCCTCCAGGCCACATGTAGGCTTCTAGGTCCTTAGGTATAGCCTTTTGACTAAGTCCAATTTTACAGGGCAAATCCTTTTATTAAGGGGATTTGTTCTGTGATCACACAATGAGGCCACATGTGACCTTGTGGCCACAGGCTCCCCACCCCTGATAGACCAACTATTCAGTTACAGAAAGTGAACGGGTATAGCAGCAACCTCACAGGCATACCGAGGATGGTTGGTAGCACAGATTCTTAGATCTGCTTTACTAGGAAAGATAGCTGTTTAAGGAATCAACAATCTTTTTAAATTACATTCACTGGTTTAGAGGAAAAGTCAGCATTCTGAACTTCAGAGAAAATACAAGCAGAGAAATAAGACCGACAGAAAGGGCTCTGACTGCCTGAATCAAAGCAATATTGCTAGCATGTTACATACATCCCTGGATCAAGAGAACCTTTACATCTGAAAAGTTGGGGAGTTCTGAGAATAGTCACTCAGAATCTCAACCAGAGAATCACAAGATCCTTCTTATAAGCAAGCCCTCAAAGCAAAATACCAACTCTGAGTATATATACACTTGTCAGAGCCAGAAGGCATCACCACCCTCTTGAAACCCTCAGGACTCAGTGCCTAATTAGAAATTAGCAAAAGGTATGAAAGCCTTCCCACAAGCAAGCCTCCCCTAAGCAAGCTTCCCTTAATGGGCTCCACCTGAGATCTTAAATCTCATTAACATTACAATGGGATAAGACTGTCATAGGCTTTGGTCTTGTGCTTAGTTCAGGGAGTGAGGTTCAATCCAATGGTGGGAAAAGAGACAAAGGAGAGATATCTCAGTAGTCTTGCCTCTCCATAGTTAAGGATATTTATTGCTTAATTAATTGTCATAGTACCAACCATGTGCCAGGCACTGTGCTAAACTCTGGAGGTACAAAGAAAGGCAAAAGATAGTCTCAGGCCTCAAAGAGCTCTTAATGCACAGGGAGAGATATCCTTTAAAATACCTCACTATTGTGGTAAGTGCCCTTATCCCACATAGAAGATGAATACCTGGTGGTGATTTTAATGCCTTAGAATGTTAGAGTTGAGACCTTGGAGATTATCTAGCTCAATACCATCATTTTAGAGATAAGGAAACATTATCAGAGAAGTTATGTGATTTGTCTAAGGTCACATAGCTAATTAGGGAGAGCCAGCAGTTAAGCCTTCTGATTCCTAAACTGGCTATTTCCACTGCATAGTTTGACTAGCCCATATTTTCCTTTGAACACCTCTGCATTAATTTGAGGGAAATTTGGGGCTCTAAGATGTTTCATTAATGTGAACTCCTGGTATTAAAACTCCTTCTACCCCCCTACAAATTAGCAAATCATCTGTAAATTAATCTTTGAGAGATGCCCGGGGGCCCTGAGAGGCTAAATTATTTGTCTATCATTATACAGTCAAAATAGGTCAAGGTTATGACTGGAATATAGGTCTTCCTAAATTTAAAACCAATTTCCACTTCATACTGCTGCTGCTGACTAAATTTGTCCTTTCTTTTTTTTTCTTAACATTATTATTTAAAGTTTTGAGTGCCAAATTCTATCCCTCCTTCCTCTTCTCTGAGATGGTAAACTATCAGATATAGATTATACAAGTGCAATTACATAAAACATTTCCACATTGGTCATTTTGTACAAGAACACTTGAATAAAAGAAAAAATGAAAAATAACATGCTTCAGTCTGTACTCAAACTGCATCAGCTCTTTCTCTGGAGGCAGATAGTATGCTTCATCATTAGTTCCCTGGAATTGTCTTGAATCATTGTATTTCTGAGAATAGCTAAGATATTCACAGTTCTTCATTGAACAATATTGCTATTACCATGTACAACATTCTCTTGGTTCTTTTCATTTTACTATGCATCAGTTCATGCAAATCTTTCCAGGTTTTTCTGAAATCATCCTGCTTGTCATTTTTTATAGCAAATAATATTCCATTATAATCATATGCCACAGCTTATTTAGCCATTCCCCAATGGGTGGGCATCCCTTCAATTTCTATTTCTTAGCCACCACAAAAAGAGCTGTTATAAATATTTTTGTACAAATAGATTCTTTCCCCTCTTTTTTTAGATGTCTTTAAAATGTGTCCTTTCTAAACACAGTGAATCAATTTGCTCCACTTTTTCTACTTACACTTTGGTTTAGACAAACACCCAGAAATATCCTCTTGAGTTTAAAAGTCACTCATTTCCAAGCCCAAAAAGGAGATAACATATGGGTTGAATTTGAGAGGGTATTTATCACTTTTTCATTAGCATGTCAGTATTTTTTTTAATACAAACTGGGGATTTTATTCCATCTACTGATTGTACATGAAGATAATCTATACATTTTGTGCCCTTCAGAGGTAGAAAATTGGGGAGATTCAATACATTACATGCCTACTGAACTATTGAGTTAAGCATTTACTGAAATTGCTTTGTATAGACTGAATCAGAAGCCAGGGAGATATCCAGGTTTAAAATGAAAAAGTTTTTTATTTTAGAGTTGTGCTTGAACCAGATCATACTGACTGGAGAGAGTTGCTTGTTAAATTTTCAGGGTGTGCATACACATTTTGAACTTGGCAAATGCTACAAATCAGAACTTGATTTATTGTTTTGTTGGTTGTCTAGATTTAAGAAAGTGATGGGGAATATGTTGAATAATGCAGATTGAAATTAAAAGTGTGTCCTGTATGTATTTGGTATGGGGGGACATGTTTAAACATTTACCTGCACGCCCCTGCTTATGTGTAAACCTTACCATAATGACACCTGGACAATTTAGAGGATAATGTTATGTTGTTCCTTTGGAACCTAGCTCCTTAGAGTAGGCTAAAAACCAAGATTTTTTGTTTTGGATTTCTTTATTTGAGTTATTGATCTCAACCAACAATGATTACATACCCAAGCATTTTTCAGAAATGAAATAAACATTCACCTGGTAAGGGATAAGCACCTCAGTGGAAAGAGGAGTTGGGGGTGGGGATAGAACATATATTCATAGAGCTGGAAAGGACCTTTTATAAATCGACTTATCCAACCCTCTCAATTTTACAGATAAGAAAACTGAGACCCAGAGAGAAGTGATTTGGCCAAGGGCACACAGTGTCGGAATCAACAACTTCGGAATCAACAACAGAAAATAAGTCTCAAAGCAAGTTACTTAACCCCAATTGCTTAGGGGCGGCCAGGAGGCTCAGCGAGTAGGAGCACCCACTCCAGTGTTGGGATGACCTGGAGATTGAATCCCGGGCTCAGACACTCAGCACCACACCCAGAAATAACTGGCCGTGTAACCTTGAGCAAGTTACTTAACCCCGATTGCTTAAAAAAAAAAAAAAAAGTCTCAAAGACCAGTGCCCTTTCCCTTTGCTGTCCCTTTCCATTGTCCACTACAAAAGTATCATTTTTTGGAATAAAAATCTTCCAGAAGGGGCCCAATGGAATGTTTCCCTTCTTTCTGTTCTTTTCATTCTTTTAAAAAAAAATATCTTAACTATTTCCCAAGCTTCAGATGATGAGTTTTTCCCTTCTTTCCCAGAAGGTAAAGGAAGGAAAATGAGGTGAGATGAGGTAAGGTAATGTCTGTATTAATACCAAGCTATCCCAAGGCATCCATTATAGGATAATCATATCAGAACCATAGACTGGCTTATCTCTCCCCAGCAGACACCTAAAGTTTCTGAGCAGTCCTGGAAACCAGAAAGACTGCCAGTTTGGTCCTGCTCAAGCCTACCCCTCTCAGTGGGCTCAGAATCAAACACGACTGGCTCTAACTGTAGCAGTCACAGTGGCCAAAGCAGTTGCAGCTGCAAATTCCCTGGTCATTGTTATCAGTGGAAACTTCCTGCATGATCTCCTACAAGGTCACCTTCTGCACAAATGACTGCTAATTCTATAAAACTATAAAATGAGGGAGAGTTGTATGTACCAGACACTGTGCTAAGTATTTTACAAATACTATTTGATAATACAAGAACTATGGGATGTAGATGTTATTATTAACCCTATTTATAGTTGAAGAAACTAAAGCAGAGATGAAGAAATTTGCCCAGGGTCACACAGCTACTAAGTATCTGAAATCAGATTTGAACTCACACCTTCCTGACTCTAGGCTAACTAATCCTAGTTGTCCCTACATTGTATATATCAATCACTCTGTTATCTACAAAACCAGATCATCCTGAATGTGCTTAGTACATAGAAGATTCATGATTAATATTCAACACTAACTTCAAATATTAGGGAATTGATCACTAAAATATATACAGATTTAGAGGGAGAGGCCTTAGTAACCATCTAGTCATAGTCCCCTCATTTTACAGGTGAAGAAACTGAGGTCAAGAGGTATGAAGCAATTTGTCCAAGGTCACATGAATAGTTAAGTGAGAGGGAGATATAGAAAAATAATATTATATTCCTTGCCCTTTTGCATTTTTATTGAACATTATTCAAGATAGAGATATAACTAGGGTGAGGTGATCTGGACTTTTACCAGGATGCCCCAAATTTAGAGTGGGAAAAAAATTGAATAATGATTTTTTTACTTACCAATACTTATAATTTTTAATAGTATATTCATTCCTTCAGCAAAATAGACACACTTATGTTTGGTAGCTATTTATCAAGGATAATTAAATAGCTTAACTGGGTAACCTCCAGATGTCAGGTTCCTTCCAGGTGTCTAAACAAATCCTCCTCCCCAGCAGAAGCCTCACAGTATCTTGATCTATCCTTAGGTCTCTCCCTACTTATCTGCCTTTCCAGAAGCTTCACTCATTCAACTGAAATTTTCTAAGCTATTTGTTTTATTCCTTTCACATTATGAATTATAGAGTTAGTTTAATGGTGTGTTTTATGTTGATTGTCCCAGGAGTCAAAGTTGCTAGATAAAGGTCCATCGAGCTACAATGTTTTTTTTTTTTTTTAATTAACAGAAATCTGTTTTATCCTCCTCCCACTATCTACCCCATTGGGGAAAAAAAAAAGAAAAGAAAAACAGATTCCTTATAACAAAGAAGCATAGTGAAAAGCTGTAAAGGGATGCTCATCAAACCATGAAGTTTTGATTAGTATAATTCAGTTAAGTGATTACCTCACTGAACTGTTTTCTTGTGGTTCAAAGAACAAATGCAACTTCCTTTTAAACGTATGTGTGTGTACATACATATAAATACATATACACACATATATATATAATATATACACATATATTATTCTTTTCACTTGCAAACATCTACCTTTTCTCCTTCCTACTCAAACT
Organism: Petaurus breviceps papuanus; assembly: GCF_028583685.1. Lineage (NCBI taxonomy): Eukaryota > Metazoa > Chordata > Mammalia > Diprotodontia > Petauridae > Petaurus > Petaurus breviceps. The sequence continues at coordinate 8,341,354 of NW_027187345.1, forward strand.
CCACCCCTACTCAATTAAGAACCAAAGAAAAATAATACTATTACAAACACGCATAGTCAAGCAAAACAAATTTCTTCCTTGGTCATATCCAAAAAATTATCTCATTCTGAACTCTTCGTCCCTCACCTCTCTACCAGAAGGTAGGAAGAATTTTCTTCTGAAATAATACTTGGCCATTACATTTCACAGAGTTCCTACTTCTTTCAAAGTCGCCTGTCTTCACCATATTGTGGTCATCATATAAGTTGTTCTCCTGGTTCTGCTCATTTCACTCTGCATCAGCTCATACAAGTCTTCCAAGTTTCTCTGAAGCTATCCCTTCCATTTCTTACAACACAATAGTATTCCATCACATTGATATATTTTAACTTTTTGAGTCATTTGCCAAGTTCTGGGCATCCTCTCAGATTCCCATTTTTTTTTTTGACATCTCAAAAAAAGCAATATTTTTGTGATCCTTAGAGTTTCTTTTGCCTAAGACTAATTCCTCCTTTAATCTACACCTCCTCTATTCCACCTTCTTTCTTACTTCTACCCTTTCCCTCCTATGTCCCTATTGAGTGAAATATACTTCTGTACCCAACTATGCATGCATATTCTTCTCTTTTTTGCCCAGTTCAGATGAGAATGAGGCTCAAATGTCAGCTGTTCCTTCCCTTACCATCCCTCCTTGTTTGTATAGATGTCTATTTGAGCGCCTTGATTATGCAAGATAAATTTCTCTAACCTTCATTTCCTTTTCTCCTCCCCTGCCCCACCTTTTCTCTTCTTTTACCATTCTTCTCTTAAGATCAAGTCATAACCAAACCTTGTCTAATTAGACTCTATGACCCCCTAATCAAGACTTGGAGAGGATGCATATATAACCATTTCATATTAGATTATAAGCAGTTTATTCTTCTTTATTTCTTTATAAATCTTTATTCATACTTACCTTTTTATATTTCTTTTAACTCCTGTGTTTGAATGAGTTGTGTTATTACAAGGCATCCCTTCACTGAGAGTTCCCTTTACCAATGATATTACAGGTCCAAATCTCCTCTCCCTCCCTTAACTCTACCCCAGCCCCCATCATCTACCTCACTGAAATGCTGCAAGTATCACATGATATTGACTTATTATTTATATGTTTCTATAGGAAAACATTATAATAATGTGAACTATTCTTATTTTTCTACACATATAAACAAAGAGATGGACATAAAGAGCCCTTTCTAGCACTATACCTATGAGTCTTTGTCTAATTCTGTATTTCCTAAGCTTGGAGTCTGGGGAGTTCTGTTGGTACAGCATCAGACTTTTAATCAGAAGGTCCAGCATTCAAGTCTCTGTTCAGACACCCATTTTTAAAGAATCACATCTAATTTTTTAAAAGGGTACCTTTATAAAAAAGGATTTATAAGTAATTAGAGATAATAAGAACACTAGCTCACGTTTGTATAACACTTTATGTCCAGCAAGAGGGGTGAGCTTGCTGATGTGCTCAACATTTTCAAAGTGTCTATCCTCACCACAAGCCTGTGAGATAATATTTTGATCCCATTTTACAGATCAGGAAACCAAGGTTCAGAGAGGTTTTTGAGTGACTTGCCTAACCAAACACATACCTTTTCAAGTTTAAAGAAAAAAGATTTGTGGTACATTTCAAAGTAACTTTCTACTGCTTCAATTCTTGTTATGTGAATTATTTGATGGAAATTAATTAGATGCTTATGCAAGTTATAGTGACTCAGGTCATTAGAAAATTTCAACAAACTAGAAGAGAAAATTGACTAAATAGTGATCGAACCAGGTACTGTCATTCTCTTTCCCCTTCAGGTTCCTGCCCCTCACTACACCCATATGCAAACCCTCTTTCCCAATCCCTAAAGAATTCACTTGAACCCTTAGAAGTTTCATCCATTACTGTGCCCTTTCCAAATTAGATTGAAGTCCATTTTTGTTTTCACTTTCTTTTCAATGTGGAAGGAAAGGGTCAAGGTAATTAATCTAATGTCAGTGGTTTTCTTCTTCCTATCCCCTCCCATCCTCATCTCTCCATTAATTAAGAAAACCAAAGGAGAAAGCACAAGCTATTTGTCTCTGACCCCGCATTCCAGGTCTATTCTCCACTGCCTGGTATTTTGATTAGAAATGAGACTTTATGAAGTTACTTTTTTGGTAGCAAACCAAAATTCAGGCAAACCAAAATGCCTGCTTTTAGTGAGTATTTTAAAAAGAGAAAACCCACTAAATAAAGAAAATACAGACACATGAGAAGAGATCAGAGTAGAGAGCTAGTAGGATATCTATGTAGCAGAGTCTAAGGGTCCAGCAAGAGGGGTGAGCTTGCTGATGGGCTCAACATTTTCAAAGTCATGTCAGCCAGTGGTCATGGTCATTTCAAGGTTAATGCTCCCTGTCTGGGAAGAGGAAGACAAATGCTGCCTTGCATGGACCATATTAGAGCTGGAAGGATGTGGGTCTGTCTCCATAAATATTTAAGTAACAGTTTTTGCGGGTGCTTACTGTATTTCTTATTTAAGAACCATTCTGGAAACTTAATTGCAAACAAAATAGCACTGAGGAATCATATGATATGACAGCCAAAACTATATTGTTTCTTTTAATGCACCAAATTCAATTCTCCTTGGCCATGCTTGAGGTTAAAAAGATTTTTCTAAAGTGCTTAGCCCCTCTTCCCCTCACATTTCCTGTCTTTTTTCTGTACTTATGGCTCCTTTCCTGGAATAACATTTAAATGATTAATCAGCAAATAAGGACAAGATTTCGTCAAATACCATTAGTATCCCACCCTCATCACTCCCATTCTCTCATTCCTTTCCCAAAGACTGGTCCATAAAGAGTATAATAGAAATGTTATCACTGTGTTATTTTTATAATGCTGATCCTAGAATTTGTAAAGTGAGTCATTGGTTAAATTAATCACAAGATTTAAATGAAAAATCAACGGACTGGGGTTTTATTCTGTGAAGTTTGGATTCAGTCAAAGGGCTGCACTTGAAGACCTAAAGGGCCACATGTGGCCTCGAGGCCTCAGGTTCCCCACCCCTGTTAGGCACTGGTTCCTGGTGTCTCCTCTTTGTCTGTTCTCCAGTTCCCCGGGGCTTCATGTTGCCTCCAGGCTCCCAATATTCTATCCTACAAAATAACACCATCCTCTTCTCTGACCTCAGTGGGGAAAACCTCAGCTGTGTTTTAAGAGAAAGGGATGTAAATAGCTCAAAGTTGCAAGCCCTAATACCTAAACAATTTCTAGTCTTTAGAAGATTAGATGGAAATATTCTTTGTTTCTATTTGCATTTGTGTCTCTTGCATTGTAACATTATGTTATAGGGATTAAACTTATATTTTGTGTGTGTGTGTGTTTCTGTGTGTGTGCGTATGGATGGATGTTTTCTCTTCCATCAAAAAGTAAGACTCTATAGTATAGAGAACATTTTGCTCTTGTCTCTTTATTTCCAGTGCCAGACATGTACCAGGCACTTGATAATATTTTTTTTTTTTGCTTTTTGGAGGGAAATTTGGGGTTAAGTGACTTGTCCAAGGTCACATGGCTAGTTTTTGTGTTAAGTGTCTGAGGCCGAATTTGAACTCAGGTCCTCCTGACTCCAGGACCGGTGCTCTATTCACTGCACCACCTAGCTGCCCCACAAATGTTTTTGGGTTTTTTTTTTTTTTTGCTTTTTGGAGGGGGAAGGTAGGGCAATTTGGGGTTAAGTGACTTGCTCAAGGTCACACGGCTAGGTTTGTGTGGGTGTGTTAAGTGTCTGAGGCTGGATTTGAACTCAGGGTCTTCTGACTCCAAGGCCAGCGCTCTATTCACTGCACCACCTAGCCGCCCCTTGAGAATTTATTAATGATTGATTTGACTAGAACTGAACATTTGTGGGGGCACATACCTAAATATCAAAATGGCAAACTCTAGCCCATATCATGGAGGTGAATTGATTGCAGCTCCTCTGGCTGCAGAAAGCATGAAAGTAATCTGCCTTGTTCATCTTGCTATTCCACCCTGGTTATCCAGTCTCATGATTTTCAGCTCAGGCAGCATACCCGTACTATTTCTTTATCATCCTCTGTTCTGAAATAATCTTTCTTCTCCCCAGGCTCTCTCTTCAATACTGTTCACCATCACTCAGCCCCAAACCAAAATGCTTTCCACCTCCTTACATCAACAGAAACACCACTGGCCACTTCTTTCTATTGTCTATTCAATGACCCACAGGGCTAGGAAGGGTGTTCATATATGCTCCCCATTGTGACTTCCAAAACATCCTACTATGAGACCCAGAGAAACATTGCAACTTGTAGAGCAGGTCCCACAGAGAAGACTATCCCAGGTTCAATGTACTCTAGGCTCATATAACCGAAAAACACAGCTTCCAAGCACTCATTAATGTGCTTACCTTTAACAGTCATCCAAAGGACACAATTAGGTCAAAGCAAAGGCATTCCATGATATAATATAGTAAAAAGGTAATTTTAAATGTATTTTCCCCAAAAACCTGGGAAATAGATGTTATATGGTAGCAGTAGAAACAAAAACATAGCTGTGTTATTTTCTTTATAGGTCACAACAAAATTCTAGGGGAAAAAGTAATGGTTTTAGTTATAACACCAATTTTAATGTCTCTTCTGATCTTCAGACCAATATCTCCAGTTGACTAAAGGGCAACTTACCCGGTCCTCTCTTTGAAATCTTATACTCAACACATTCAAAGCAACACCTTTTCCCCAAAATTTTCTCTAAATCCTGATTTATAACACACAACACTAGACCCCTATGTCCACTACCTTGCAATTATCTTAAAAAAAAAAAAAACTTTAATTTGACCTTTCCAATTCTTCAAGTTATCATCTTCTATCTGTCTCTGCTAATGTCCTAGAAAGAATAGTCTCTATTTGCTTCCCCCACATCTTTGTATTTCATTCACTACCCAATCCCTTGTGATCTGGCTAATAACCTCAACCCTCTAATAAAGTTGCTCTCTTAAATGTCACCAATGTACTCTTAATGGCTAAGCCCTATGGCATTTTCTAGTGTTCATCCTTCCTGAACTTTCTGCATCATTCAACAGTGTTGAACATTCATTTCTATTATTTATAAGTAAGTGCACATGGGTCTCTATTCTAAAGGAGATTGGAAGGCTAGAACTCTGAACCTTTTATGGAGTTCTGGTCCTTTTATGTGCTATGGAATTTACTTTGGTAGTCTGGCAAAGTCAATGGACCCCTTATGAGGTAATATTTATAAAGTGTTAAGCAAAATGCCTATCTTATAGTAGGCACAATATAAATGTTAACTATTATTGTTATTCTCAGAATAATTTAAAATTCATAAAATGAAATATGTACAATTACAAAAGAAACTGATCATATTGAATGTAATTATTGAAATAAGTACACAGAACCATGCACAAATCTCTGAGGCACTCTACTAGAGACCACCAAACCATTAATGATTGCTCCTGGATCTGGCCAGTCAGTCAATTCCCAATCTATCTAAATATGATATTGCTTTTTATACATTACTACATAGAATAACAAGAAAGATTTTCTAATACCTACTAAAACTAAGCTAATTATACTTATATAATCTTAGTCGCTTGCTGGTTCATCATCTCATTCTTATCCAATAACATTGGACACTTTCCAAGTCTCTCTCTTTCCTCTACTTCTTTTTACCTTCTTCTTTGGTAATCTCAAATGCTTGGAATGGTTTGTTTATTAACCCTACATACATGACTCTAGTTCTATATATGTAGTGTGTGTGTGGTGTGTGTGTGACACACACACACACACACACACACTTTGAACTCTAGTCTAGCATCTCCTGCTACCTACTAGACATCTCCATCTGAATGACCTGTTGACAACCCAAACTTATCATGTATAAAACATAAGTTATCTTCTCCTTTAGACCTCTGGCATTTAATTTCTTCTGAGTTCTGTATTTGTGCTGATAGAACCTCCATACTCACAGTCCACCCAGGCTCAAAATTTCAGTCATGTTTGATTCTTCCCTTTCACTGTCCCTCTCACATTCAATTATTTTCTACCTCCACAACATCTTTCACATTTGTCTCCCTGTCTCTATTTATTAGAGGTAGCTAGGTTGTAAAACAGAAAGAGTGTCAAGCCTGGAATCTGGAAGACTCATCTTCCCAAGTTCAAATCTGACCTTGAACACTTACTAGCTAAGTGACCCCAGGCAAGTCACTTCACCCTGTTTGCCTCAGTTTCCCCATCTGTAAAGTAAGCTAGAGGAGGAAATGGCAATTATTCCAGTATCTTTGCTAAGAAAACCCCAAAAGGGATCACAGAGAGTTGGACATAACCGAAACAACTGAACAGCAAAAAAACCCTCTACAATTCTATTCATTAAAACAACCTATTTCGCAACCATAAAATTGTTCAACATAGCAAAAGGTACAAGTAGTCAAAGCTGGAGTTGCTGTGTGAAGACAAATTAATATATACAGTTGAAAGTAATTTGGAATTACATAAGAAATTGTTTACACACTTTGATCTAATGATCTCACTACTGAATACATACCCCAAGGAAGTTAACCACAGACATACTTGCTAAGGTATTCATAGCAACACTACTTGTAATAGCAAAACACTTAAGGTCTTCCTTAATTATGTGCCTAGCAATTGAGGGGAGTGGTGGTTGAAGAAACTGCAGCATATAACAAAGGTGAAGAATTTAGAGAAACAAAGGAAGACTTATATGAACTGATTCAGAGACAAGAAACCAAATATCAACATACACAATGACTACAATAATGTAAATGAAAACAATACTAAAAGACAGCAGACTTCATGTCAAATACTATAGTCAATGTTGATGCCAGAGGGCTGAGGTTAAAACAACTTTACTTTCTTTTAAAAAATAGTCAACTATGAGAATTGAAATTCACATGTGTTGTTGATTACATTCACTATATCAAATGGCCATACGTAGCTGTTTTTTAATACGTTCTGTGCAAAGTATGTTTATTTGGAAGTGTTCAATATGTCAAAATTGATCAATATGTCAATCAATCAATAAACATTTATTAAGCACCAAGTATATGCCAGGCACTGTTTGTCAAAGCTGAATGAGTCCCTAAAAGTCATCTGGTTCAACCCCTTCATTTATAGCTATGAAAACAGAGGTCCAGAAAGATTTCATAACTTGCTAAACATGCTAGAACCAGAGGACTTGGCTCAAATCTTATCTGCAACTTATTACCTGTGTGATCATGAGCAAGTAACCTAACATCTCTCTTTGTCTCAGTTCCTCATTTATAAAATGAATAAGTGGGACTAGATGTTCTGTATGGTCTTTTTCAGCTCTAGATCTGTGATTCAATGACCCTGTGATCTTATGATCCTACCATTGTACAGGTAGTAAGGAGAAGAGTAAGGATATAAACCAAAGTCTTCTGACCTGCCCTGGTCTCTCCCCTGGCTTCAATGTACATAACATCAACATCACCTAAAATGTGAGGTTCCACCAAAGTGTAAAATAATATTAGTGCCTTCTAGTACAGTTGAGAGATGTTATATATTATACTGAGATTTTTCTCCATCTTAAGTATAATGAAGTATTTTTTTTTCCTTTTCACTGTCAAATATTCAAATGCATATGTGATCTCACCAGTTTGGATATTCCCTACAATGATACAGATTATAGCCCATCCACACTGGTTCATCCTATGAGACTCTTTTCCATGCTCTCCCATAAGTTCTCCAATGGGAGGTCCACCCAATATGCTGGAAGCTTTCCTCACTTTCTTCTGGCATCATAAGGATGCCAATTGAATACTTAGCCTGTCATCCATCATCCTTGTCATGTGACCATCCTTCTTTTAAAAATCTCATAAATTTCTCTGATAACATTTTTGGCTTTGATTCTTCTTTGAAGTTGGGTATTTATTATATGTGGCAGCCTGCTCATAGCCACCATGCATCTCCCCACTGCCCTCTGTATGAGGCTTTTTCAGTTCTTCAGTGACCATTGTCATTCCAGTGTCCTATGTCTCTCAATCATACGACAATACTGTACAAAAGAATAGACACAAGTCTGTGGAAAAGTGACCCCTGATACAGTTAAATTAAAATAAAGTAAAAGGAATGTATGGCAACAGATTAGTTGAAGAACTCTTGAACTGAATACAAGAGGGGAAGTAATTATGTTTATATTTTAGCTTTAGTCACTAAATGGTTGGGATGACTAAGCTAAAACACATCTGTATTTACACGATCTATAAAGCACCAATTAGCAACACATCTGAAAGTTCCCTGATAAAATGCAAACCTCATAGCTATTTCAATGTTCTAGCAAAGCTATATCCCCAGTCTGGTTCCTGGTCCCATTCCATCCCTTCCCTTCTATGCTAGGAAATTAAGCTGACATCCGGCACAACTCTGCCATCTAGTGGAACTGTAGCAATAATAAATTACAGTGCTGGACCACGCTTTGAATTTTCCTACTGTAATTAAAAACAAGTGGGTGGCACGCAAATACAGCTGTTTTCTGCATTACAGGAAGTAACATGGGAGTGAAAGGCCAAGGATAAATCAAATCCACATCATACAAAAGCCCAATTTCAAATCGCTAATTTCAAAAACATCAAGTATTTATTAATGCCTGCTGTGCTCCAGCCACTATGCTAAGCAATAAGGATGAAAAGAAAGGAGCACCAGAACAGTATAAAGCAATAATTTTGTTTTCAAGGTGCTCACAGCCTTATGGGAGAAACAACATGTAAACAACCTTCTACAAATAAGATAGAGACAGGATAAAATGGAGACTTGTCAATAGAGAGAAGGCGCTAAAGTAAAGGAGGACCAGGAAAAAGTTCTTATTAAATATATACTTGTGAATATACCACTACCTAAAATGGTCCTTGGAGTCTAGATGTACATCATCTAACATTTATGCTCCAGCAGATCATTTAGAATCATCCCTACCCAGCAATAAAGCTGACTGATTCTGACAGCTTCTGTCTCTCCTTTCTTTGCATTCTTGTCCTTTTCTAAGGAATAGGCAGCTGGAAGGAAGGAAGCTAGAGGGGAAGAAGCTGGGAAGCCTAGATAACACTGGAAAACCAGCCTCTGACTCTGGGAGTGTAGCACATTTTAAACACAAAGTGAAACGGTCATTCATTCAACAAGCATTTAATTCAGTGCTTACTAAGTTCCAGGAACTATATTAAGAGCTAAACATGCAAAGAAAGTCTAAGACAATCTCTGCCTTCCAGGAGTTCACAGTCCGAAGTGGGAAACAACATGGGAAAAAATTTTGAGTGTAAATGGAAAGTAATCTCAGAGGGCATAGGGAGAAACAAGAAAAGATCTCCTGCTGAAGGTTATGTTAAAGGAGTGAAAGAGGCAAAGAAACAAAGGAGAGAAGGGAGGACATTCCAGGCATGAGGTAGAGTGTTATGTATGAGGAAGAGTATGAAGACCAGTGCTGATGGATCATAGAGAAATTCCATTTGGAACCTGGTATTTTAGAAGTCCCTGATACCTTCCATTTCAAGACTGAAACAAACAGTCTAATCAATCCAGCTCCTGGTTTTATCCTTATTCACTCGGCAGCTGTGTATTCCAAAGCATCATGCAAATGCATCTATATCCTTGTGTGGCCTGGGTAAGGTTTCTAGTAGCCAATATCATTTCCCCCTCACACTTCTTATGGTGGTGAACTTTTGTTTCATTTTGTCATTTGAGACTTTGTCTCCATATCTTGCTCAGGCTGGAAACATATTGGCTACTCGTAATCCCAGTCCCAAAGGTGATAGGCATGGGAGCTTTGACCTATTCTGTTTCTGATGGGGCTAATTTTCCCCTCCTTAGACAGCCTGGTTCCAATTTCAAAGGCCTTACCATGTTAGTGCCAGATTTAGTGTGGACATTCAATCAGCTTTAATCCTACTGTAGTTTAGAATTCCTGAGTTCTACTGATCCACCAATCTTGGCCTCCCCAACAGAAGGGACTGCAGGCATATATAAACTACCATGCCAGGCCATGGTATCCCTTTTGGGAGAACCTCTTCTAGCAATAGAACTTTGTTTATGTCAATTGTAAACAAAAGGAAAGACAAAAAAGTAATTTTAAAAAAAAATAGCCTTCAGGAAGAGAATAATCATAGTTTTAACTTAAAGGTGCCTTGAAAATAAGACTAAGCAATCCATTGCTGACATATTGAATGCACACTGAATGCACACATATTTGTTAACAAGATTGCTGCTAGAGTCTAGAAATTTAGGTTGGTGAAGAACAAGAGTGGCCTGAGCCCCAACTTGAGGGCCCCTCTGAACTTCCAGAGCAGAAGGGAGGGAACAAGATTCTCCCTGAGGCCACACAAGGTTTGAAAGGAATGATCATTTTGAAGTTACAGTGTTCCTGTCAGGTTAGAGGCCTAAGACACTTGTGTAGAACATCAGTGAAAAAAAGCACTGAATATGGTGAGGATGGGGTGAGGGTAAGGGATGATCTAGGTTCAAATGACTCTGAGTTAATCACATAACTTCTCTGAGGTTTGTTTTCCTCATTTTTAGAATGTGGATAACAATACTTTATTAGTCCACATACATTATATATCTTTTCCTTAAACTTGGCTTATATAATACCTTACAACAGTATATGAGCTATGTTATTAAACATGAACACTTGAATGTGCATATACTCTCAGTCAATAAGAATTTATTTATTTTGCTTTTTGGGGGGCAATTGGGGTTAAGTGACTTGCCCAAGGTCACAAGGCTAATTTTTGTGTTAAGTGTCTGAGGCAGGATTTGAACTCAGGTCCTCCTGACTCCAGGGCTGGTGTTCTATTCACTGAACCACCTAGCTGCCCCTCAGTAAGAATTAATTAAGCATTTACTATGTGCCAGCCACTCAGCTAAGGGTTGAGAATACAAAGAAAGGCCCCAAACAAAAACAAAATCTACACCACAATCCCTGCTCTCAAGGAGTTCACAGGATAATATACACAGCAATACAGATATATGCATATAGATTTCCTTTTAAAGAAATCCAATTTTCAGGGTACAATTTATATTTGGGTATAACCCATATGTGAACAAATATGGGTTTCTTGCAACATAATATTTCTAGTATTCCAATATGTTTAACCCTCAAATATCAGTTAACCTTGTCTGGGATACAGAGATTTAAGATGTTGTAGATGAAGAATATAACAAATGTGGAAGAGACATCCATATTCTATTTTGACAAAAATGTTCCATATTCTCTTCTGTAGTAATGGTAAAACAGGAGAAAAAGGGTCAGAGGGTGCTGATCACAACATTTTTAGAACATTTATAAACTTTAAATCAGTTATTGTTTTCTTTTGTTTTTTTGCTTTTTGGAGGGCAATTGGGGTTAAGTGACTTGCCCAAGGTCACACGGCTAGTTTTTGTGTTAAGTGTCTGAGGTCAGATTTGAACTCAGGTCCTCCTGACTCCAGGGGTGATGCTCTATTCACTGCACCACCTAGCCACCCCTAAATCAGTTATTAATACTCTTAAGTGTGAGCTGTTTGTTAAATGTTTGGTGACTAGATATGCTCCCAGAAGAACTGAATCATGTCAGTCCTGACATTCTCACTATCCATTAAACCAGAAGTCAGGAGAAATATCAGCTAGATGGAAGCGTTGTTCATTGAGTCTCTTTGTAGAGACAAATAAAGGAGGTGGAAAAGTTGGCTTCATGGTGTGTACAAGACCAATGAGAAACATCATTTTACGTCATCTTGTTTTTCAACGCTTATGATACATATTTGCAAAAAGATCATCATGGAATAATATGCAGTGATATCTTTTGCAGAGGATCAGGCCATAAAGAAATTCTAACAAGATCTCAGTAAGATCCTCCACATTAGACTGACTAGGACTTGAACCTGGATTTCCCCACACCCCCACCCTATTCAGTGCTTTTTTTTTTTTTCCCACTGACGTGCTACACAAAGTGTCTTAGACCTCTCTAACCCAACAGGAACACTGTAGCTTCAACATAATTGTTCTTTTCAAACCTCCTGTGGTCTCAGAGAGAACTTGCTCCTTCCCTTCTGCTCTGGCAATTCATAGGGGCTCCCACGTTGGGGCTCAGGCTGATCTCATTCCTTTCCACTGTTCTGTTGTGCAGTGACTGCAATACAAAGGTGGTATTGGGTAGAGAGAGCAAGAAATGTGTTGGAAAATACAGGCTCAAAATAAGGAATGAGAGCTGCCCCCAAAGTGTACTCTCATGCCTATATATCTTAATTGCTTTTTTTTTTTTAGAAAGAGCTGGACATAGCAAGCATTGAATAACATCACAAAAAATAAAATTGACTCAACTCATGTGGAAATTATTCTTGAATCAGCTGTCTGTGTAGAGACAGTTCACTCACTTATTAGTGAAAAGGATAAAATTAGTACACAGCTAGAAGAAAGACTAAAAATGAGAAAAACATATATGTCATGAAGCTAAAACAGTTCCATTCTGACCTATTTAAACAAATTATTATTTGTAATGGGATATGGATGAAAGACAAGACATATATATTGACTATAATAATTTTGTCTGAATACCGTAAGTGGCAATGAGATCGCTACTTCACAATTCCGATCATTTCCGTGTTGAAGCCCAGTTGGAAGGAAGTGTCTTGTTACACTGAAAGGAAATTTACTGGGGTGGCTAGGTGGCGCAGCCCTGGAGTCAGGAGGACCTGAGTTCAAATGTGGCCTCAGACGCTTAACACACAAAACTAGCCATGTGACTTTGGGCAAGTCACTTAACCCCAATTGCCCTCCAAAAAAAAAAAAAAAGCAAATTTATCTCTATGGAATTTCTATTCACTAGTCTTCTGTCCTCCGGAACTACATCAGATACATTTAGTCCCAGTTCCACATGACCAGACCATCCTTCAAACCTTTCAAAAGAGCTATGTTGGCCGTGTCTTCTCTTCACCAGGACAAATAACTGTTAATTCCTTGAACTATTTCTTGTGCCTTCTAGTTTAAAACTATCTTTTACCATGGTCCTCTGGGCATTCTCATGATTATCAATATCCCTTTTAAAATTTATCTCCCAGAAATGAACTTAGGAATGCAAGTATGCTTGACCAGCTTGTATATTCCTTTAAAGAAGCAATCATGTTTGATGTTTCCTCATAGTTAGTTCAGTGGCCAACCAAGGATTCATTGCCCTTAGTTGGTTGGTTGACGATTGTTCATTCTTGAAAAGAACCAAAATGGCATCACTATGTTAAAGTCAAGGTACAGTGTGTCCAACTGTGACTGATCTAGACTAACACAAGCTCAGAAGGCTCTACCACAGGTCAGGCACTAATAGTCCATGTCAACATTTGGAGGGGAGATGTCTCTAGGCACCTAATAAATATGAATGAATGAATGACCAGAGCAGACCACAGTCAGACTGTTGTCTCAGTTGTTTGGAATACTATTCTTTTATTAATACAATCTAAGCCAAGGGTATTCTGGTAAATGTTTAACAATAAGCTGGGGGGAATGTATAAACCACTTCAAAATTAATCTGAATTATTAAAATTTTTAATCACTCTTAAATCTAGATCGGTAGTGTTAAACTACAATACAAACACATCCCTGTGGTTATCGTATTGACTAAGAAAACCACTATTTAACATTATCTATGTTGCATTGTATTTTATTTTGTTAAACATTTTCCAATTATGTTTCAACCTGATTCAAGTCAGTGAATATCCAGTATGATGCCTCTGGCCTAGATAATCACTAAGATAGTAATCAAGTCTTGATTTATAGCACTTGCTAGTTTTCAAGGTATAAATACTCATGCTGAAAATTTAACAATCTGCTTTCATGAGCTAGTTCAAGCGCACTCCAGCACATCTCTGGTCTAAGTTTTTATTCGCTTTTTGACAACCACATCATGCTTTTGATTGATATTTAGCTTGCCATTAACTAAATCCCACAAATCTTTTCCATATGACCTGTTACAGTTCAATCAATGTCTCTCTCAATATGCATTTCCACTACTTATTTTTTATGTGTAAATAAGACAATAAGGTAGGCAAAGTGTTTCACAAACATTAAAGTTCTATAGAAATATTATCTATTATTATTTTTGTAGAATTTTACCTAAGAGGTAAAAGTGGAGAGGTAGAGTATTCCATTCATAGGGACAGCCAAATTCAAAGATAAGGAGATAAGAGACAGAATGCCATGTTTAAGAAACTTCACTGTAGTAGGATCATAGAATAGGAGGAGGGTAGTGTAGTATAAGGAACCTGGAAAGTTAGAAAGGGCAAGGTAATGAAGAGCTTTAAACACCAGAGGACTTCATATTTGATTCTGGAGGTAACAGGAAGCCACTAGAGCTCACTGAGCAGTTAGAAAAATCACCCTGGCAGCTAAGTGGAGAATGGATTTGGAGTGGGGAGAGACTTGAGGCAGGAGGACCAGTTCAAAGATATTGCAACGACTAGGCAAGAGGGAATAAGGGCCTGAAATAGGATTATAGTTGTATGAGTGGAGGAAGAAGACTTATATCAAAGACGTTGTGAAGGGGAAAATGGGAAGATTTGCCAATGGACTTGATACATGGAGTGAGAGAATGGGGAATCAAAGTCAAACAAGTTTGACTGGGTGGGAGGATGGTGGAGACTTTTGTTGGAAAGTTGGAAAGAGGGAAGGGTTTTGGGGAAATATGACAAGTTCTATTTTAGACATATTGGGTTTGAGATGTCTAAGGGATGTATGACCAGCTCAGCAGAAAGACTAGAGATAGAAATATAAATCTAGGAATCATCCTAATAATGATGATTATTGAACCCATGGGAGCTAATGAAATGACCAAGTGAAACAGCATAAAGTGTAAAGAAAAGATGGTCCCTTTTCACCTCTGAAATGTTTTGGCATTCTCTTTTTTCCTCCTCAGTCAATGTTACTTCCTAGTAAGTTTCAATAAGTATGTATATGTATAAGATACATATGTATGTATATGTGTGTATACATATATATATATATCTTAGTGTGACAAATGCTTCGTATAAAGTAGATAAACATGTAACATTTGGAGGGGTTACTGGTGTTCTCATTTGGTAATAGGTATATAGGATCATGCTTATAACTGAGAGGAAGCCAGGAAGCCTTGCCCTCCTTGATTTAATCTAGTTCAACTAATCTATACTTAGGAATGTGGGGTGTGTGTGATTGCTCAAAATTGGTCAGCAATATGTTGTATGACTTGGACTAGAAGGTACCACTGGTAAAAAGCAATATAAACAACAACAAGGGATATTCAGTGGTCAGTCTATGGCTACAATGATAGAAAAAAGGGGAGAGGAAGGGAGTAAATATTTCTATAACACCTACTATGTGTTGTTGATGTTGTTCAGTCATTTAACTTATGTCTGATTCTGTCCCCATTTGGGGTTTTCTTGGCAAAGATACTGGAATGGTTTGCCATTTCCTTCTTCTGAGGCAAACACAGTTAAGTGACAAGCCCAGGGTCACAAAGCTAGTGTGTGGGACCACATTTAAGCTGAGTAAACCCAGCACTCTATCCACTGTGTTACCTACTTGCCCACTGAAGGCTGTCCTTGGTCTACCATGCTGCTTCTCACTGAAATTTAATCCTGCTAAATTCTGCCCATCTTCCCAGTCTGTGCAGGTATTTTACTATCTTTTCCCATTCTATGAATTAGCTACACTTTGTATCATCCATTAATTTAATCAGCATAATGTCTGTTTCCCTCTTTTCTCCCAGTTCATTACTCCTGATCTGGCCTCACCTTCCTCCCTTTATAATTTTTTTTGAGTAGTGAAGGCAGGGCAACTGGGGTTAAGTGACTTGCCCAAGGTCACACAGCCAGTTTTGTGTGTGTGCATGTTAAGTGTCTGAGGCCACATTTGAACTCAGGTCCTCCTGATTCCAGGGCCTGTGCTCTATTCACTACGCCCCCTAGCTGCCCCCCTCCCTTCATAATTTTGGCCCTACAGATGTCAAGTTCAGCTATTTACTGTTATCCACCCTTGAATTCTCTTCCCTCCTCTTGTCATGCTGCCATTTACACTCTACCAGTCTTCTATCATGGGTCACTATCACTTTCTGTCTGCTTTGTTCTTACTCCTGTACTACAAGATGTAGCTGGAGGAATTAGTCTTGTCTATAATAGGTGCCTAATAAATACTGACTGACTCAAATTGATGTTGATTTATTTCTTGGGCCCATTCTTGTGTCCTGTCTAGGAATTCTTTATCCCCTCTAATGAGCTAGAACATCTAAGATTCTTCAGATCTTTTCTAATCCTCTATCAGGAAGGCCAACTTGGAATTTTTAGAACATAGTTGATGAATACTTATGGTAGGAAGGTGAATATAGCCATATATGTGACTGGAAGTTACCTTAACTTACATGCCCTAAAATTTTCCATTGCTAAATGCTCTATGCCTGTTTGCTGCTACTGGGAACTCATCAATTGAAGTTGCGTACTTCCAGTTCCTTGAACAGGACACTATCTCCCATCTCAGTGCCTTTGCACTGGCTGTCCACTATGCTTGATTGCTTCCCCCTCCCCCCCCATCACCTCTATCTCTTAGCTTTTCTAGCTTCCTTATGAGCCAGTTTAAATGCTGCCTTCTGCAGGAGGCCTTTCCTGGTTACACCAGTTATTATTGCTTTCCCCTCCAGATTACCTTCATGTGCTCTGTACATATCTTGTATGTATCTAAATATTTACACATTGCTCTCCCCTTTGGAATGTACACTATTTGAGAAAAAGGACTAAAGATTGCTTTGTTTTGGTTGTTTATTTTTGCCTTTATTTGTATTCCCAGGGCTTAGCATAGTACCTGAAACATAGTCCAAGAGTAAAAAAAATAATACACATTGACTATTGTTGTAGCCTAACTTCCAGGATGAAACTTTTGTAACTAGTCCTTTAACATGTTTCTATGCTATATGGAAATAATTTGACTGGATAATAATAAGCATTCAGATACTGTTTTAAAGTTTAAAAAGCACTTTGAAATAATCATTGCATTTTATCCTTACAACAAATTAGGAGATGGGTGTTATTAATCGTGTTTTACCGATGAGGAAATTGAGGCAGAAAGCAGTGACTTGACCAGAGTCACATATCTAGGAAGAGTCTTGGCCTAGAGGTTTTGAATTATTTATTTATTTAAGCAAGGCAATCGAGGTTGAGTGATTTGCCCAGGGTAACACAGCTAGTGTGTCTGAGACTGGATTTGAACTCGGGTCCTCCTGACTCCAGGGCCAGTGCTCTTGGGCTAGATTTTAACTATAGTCTTCTGGCTCCTAGTCCAGTACTCTTTCCGCTGTGCTGACTAGCTAGATAGGAGCAATTAGTAATGCATTAAATGAAAATACTAAGCAGAGAGACTATTATGAAGCTCTCTGAAAGTCAGTCCACATTTCCTGCTTCTTTTCATCTCCTCTGTGGCTGTCAAAACCACCTTTTTTTTCCCTTTCCAGTCTTTGTGAGATGACTTCCATCCCTTGTCAAGATCCTGCCATTCTGTTATCATAAGTCATAGTGCAGGAAATCAAATCCAATTCTTCAACACCATTCATGTAGCCAGCTGTTAACTTCCCATGTCCTCCTTTCACTTCCAAAGTCATGACCTTCAGCTTGAAGGACTGCTGAAAACACCATCTGTACTTCCGAGATTTTTCTATAACCTTCCTGGGACTTCAAAGTGACTAGAGGAGGGTTCCAAGCTTCTTTTAGTCATGCATTCTGGCCCCATGTGAATTAGCAAAAGAGCACTGGAAGTTTCAAAGTAGAATTATAGTCTTTTGACCAAGGAGAAATTAAGCAGAGGAGGGGATGTGCAATTACTACTACAAATTCAGTACAAGACAGCAGAAAGTGAATGAAAAGTCATACTGGTTTGAAGTAACCCCAAAGAACTATAAATAAGGAACTGGGCATCTGATTTGATTTCAATAGGTTATCAATTCACTTTACAAACCAAGGGGAGAAAAATAATGTAGAACCAATTTGGCTCTGGTGACTCCAACCAATGGCTCCTTATAGGATAATGGGTCTTTATTCAAGAACACAAACAAGACAGCAGATGGAGGAATGGGTGATAATCATTCATTCATTCATTCATTTATTTGGAGGTAATGGGGATTAAGTGACTTGCCTAGGGTCACACAGTTAGTAAATGTCTAAAAACTGCTCATATTTATAACATTTATCTTTCATCATTTGTGGATGAGGTGGTCCATATATGTGAATTTTCCAGATAACTAAAACATATTATTTCAAGTACCAACATATTTGAGCTCAAGTCCTCTTGTCTTCAGAACCAGTGCTCTATCCACCACACTACCTAGCTGTCTCCACATTTATTTTATGTTTGTTTTTGTTAAAAAAAAATTTCTTTAGCTTTCTGCAAATTTTTGTATTGATATCTTTTGTCTTGACCCCACTTTCATTTCTGAAAAGGTCACCTCTTCCTCTACCTGGGTGAACTTTCCCTCATACCAAAGGTTAAACAACAAAAAATCAATTCAGCATAGTTAATGGACCCATTGACAGCATTTCACAACATATGTAACCCATGACTCCAGTGAGGGGAAGAAGGTGTGTTTTCTTATCTCTTCTCTGAAGCTATGCTTGATTTTCATAATTATACAACTTGGAGTCAGGAAGACATAACTTTCCTGAGTTCAAATCTGGCCTCAGATACTTACTAGCTGAGTGACCCAGAGCAAGTCACTTAACCCTGTTTGCCTCAGTTCTTGATCTGTAAAATGAGTTGGGGAAGAAAATGGCAAACCACTCTAGTATCTCTGCCAAGAAAACCCCAAATAGGATCACAAAGATTCATACATGACTGAAAACAACAAAACTGAAACCCATGACCAAACAACAAAATCACAACTTATTTAGTTATTCCTCAATTGAGAGGTACCTACTTTGTTTCTGAACTGCTCATATTTATAACATTTATCTTTCATCATTTGTGGATGAGGTGGTCCATATATGTGAATTTTCCAGATAACTAAAACATATTATTTCAAGTACCAACATTTTTTAAAAATCCATAATTTTAAAACAAAATAAATAAATAAAATCCATATTTTGTTTGCAGGGGGGAAGGCAAGGCAATTAGGGTTAAGTGACTTACCCAAGGTCACACAGCTAGTAAGCCCATCAAGTGTCTGAGGCCGGATTTGAACTCAAGTTCTCCTGACTCCAGGGCTGGTGCTCTATTCCCTGTGCTATCTGGCTGCCCCCACAATGGAAATTATTCTAAAATAAATTTCAATTCAACAAATATTTATCAATTATCTACTATATGCAAGATATACCAGACTGTAACACAAGTTCATTTGAGGCACTTCAGAAGTATACTTCTCTGCCTTTTCAGAAGAGGATTCGACTTAGGTTATTAAGTTGTAAAGGAGCCAAAATGCCATCTACTTCAACTCCCTCATTTGACAGATGAAGAAAGTGAGGTCCACAGTATGACCTTGGGCAAATCACTTAACCCCAATTGCCCTACCTTCCCCCTTTGGAAGGAAGGAAGGAAGGAAGGAAAAGAAAGAAAGAAAGAAAGAAAGAAAGAAAGAAAGAAAGAAAGAAAGAAAGAAAGAAAGAAAGAAAGAAAGAAAGAAAGAAAGAAAGAAAGAAAGAAAGAAAGAAAGAAAGAAAGAAAGAAAGGAAGGAAGAAAGGAAG
>NW_027187345.1:8371054-8384110 GCF_028583685.1 Petaurus breviceps papuanus
AATGAATGGATATTCAGTAAAGAAAAATAAGAGATAATCCTATGGCCAGTTAAATGCCCATCCTTGATCTGAGTTACCATGCTAAATGTTCATCAAGTGCCTACATTTATTAATGCTTAATTTATACAAGGTAATGCATTAGGCACTAGGTATAGAAAGATTTTTTTTAATGGACCGAAAGAATCTGTGGTCTACTGAGTGCCAAAAACCCCTACCCAGATAAGCCTAATGCTTGGAAAACGGAGGCATGAGAGGACAGTAACAATTGGGGTAGATCAGAAAAAGCTTAACCAAAAAAAGGTGTTAGAAGCATAATTCTACCTCCAGCACCCTCTATAAACCTCAGGTGTGATGTTGGGAGTTAATGAGGTCACTAAACATGGGTCACCGACCGATTAACAAAGGAGGAGGTTTTAATTTGACTTAACACAGTGAGAATACGTCCGGACCTAAGATATGGCAGCAGGCACTTAGCTTTTCCAGATGCGGCCCCTCTCTTCTCCCACCATTAACGCTATCTGGTCAGTCAATAAGTCATCAGGATTTAGCAGCTCAAATCGTGTCAGGCATTGACCAAGTCAGGGAGGCCCTAAGTAGACAAAGCTGGGACCTTTTATCCTCTCCACACGGAATCTGCATGATGAAAGCCTGGACCAATCAGGTTGCCTTGGGGAAGGAAGCTGGGGCTGCCAGGGAACTGGGACCATCAAAGCAGCTGGGATAATCAGAAAAGCTGGAGTCAGGGGAAGGTGTGTTAGGAAACCCCTGGTCCCATCACCCCAGGTAGCACCTGTGTTGGGTCTTAAAGGAAAACAAAGGTTCTGAAAGATAGAGATGAAGAGAGCATGAGTGCATACCAGGCATAGGTGAAAGATGGAATGGTTAGTGCAGGGACTAGTTAGAAATCCAGTTTGACTAGAACCTGACATCTATAAAGGGAATGAGTAGGAAATAAGGTTGGAAGCTAAATGGGGCACAGACTATAGAGAATCTTAAATACATGGCTAAGGACTTTATTTTATCCTTTAGGTAATGAGGAGATCATAGATCTGGAGGTATAAGTGACAGTTTAGGGTTCATTCCCCTCAGTTGATAGACAAAGAAACTGATGAGTACTGATAAATGTTCAATAAAAGGCCATCTTTAAAAAATGTATGCACAACACAATTTTAAGTTTATTTTGAATTATTAGAAATTTCTCCATCACTTATTTAAGTCTAGAAATTGAAAAAGAAATCATAAATTAACTCTGATTTACAGCATTTGCAGATTTCTAAGGGATGAATGCTCCCGAAGAAAATTTAACAATCAGTTCAAGATTAGCATTGGCAGACCCCCGAAACTCCGAACCACATAAACTAAATGAGTTGTACAAGGTCACATAGTAAATTAGGCAAGGAAGTAATAAGGTCAAATTTCTGCCTTAGGAAGCTTATTTTGGGAGTTGGGTGAAGGGTAGGCTGCAGAGGGAAGAGATTGAAAGCAGAGAGATTAATAGAAGGTTTTCAGCATTGCTAGTAATGTCCAATCCCATTATATGATGGTCACCACATAGAGTGACAGGTTCCTATGTGCCTCTTTCCCTTAAGTAGAAATGTAAATTATCTGATGCTCTTTTTTTTATGCCATTACTTAAAAAAAGAAAAAAACAAAGGCATTTGCCATTTGACAAATAACTAATTCTCAATAAGCAAATGGCAAAAAAAAGAAAACCCCAAAAGAAAAACAAAAACCAAGCAGCAGTAGTCTCTTATTTGGAATTGGAAGAACTGGATTTCCTGGCTCTGCCCTTTATTGCCTATGTAACCTTGGACAAATCTCTTAACTTCACTGGGCCTCAGTTTCCTTATTATTTATATTATACATCTCCTTCTTTTACTTAATGTAGAATGAATTTTAAGGTCCCTTGTAGTTCTAAATCTATGACCCTGTGATCCAACAACAACAAAAGCCATCCCTCCAAATTACTTAGGAATTGAGAATAACTCTCAGTCCAGCTGAGGCTGGAATAATCAGTATGTGATTGGATCTTTAGACATGCAATTGCTTATGCTAATAATTTTATTCTGGAGATGATGTTGCCTGGAAAGGTAAATGGGAGATCTAGGTCACTCTAATGGGTGGGTTATAATAGATGGGAGAGTGCTCTGGGCAGAAAATATGAATAATGATTAAACAAAAGAAAGGATCCTCTCTTGGCCTTTGTTCCTAGTTCTGTACAAGAAAAGTATTCCAATCAGAAATTTTGCAAACGGAGTCCAGGAGAATGCTGAGTTGGGGGTTTGAGTGGTTATACAGGAAGCTGTTTTTATCTAAAAAATGATGGAAAAACTATGGTCTCTGTCTAAAAAAAAGTTGACTTCATTAATAATATTAGCTAACATATACATACATACATATGTGTGTATGTGTATATATATGTGTGTGTGTGCTTATACGTATATATGTATAACTTTAGCATTTGTAAAACAATTTGCATCCATTGTCTCATTTAAACTTTACCACAACTTTGTAAAGTAGGTACTATTATTAGCCCTATTTTACAGATGAGGAAAGGGAGACAGGAGGGCAAGTGAGATTAGCCTGGCTCACACAGCTAAAAAGTAACAATGGAAGGATTTGGGATTTTTAGTAGCAGAAATCTATTCACTACACCAATGAAAGTAACCCCATACACACAGCAGAACACATATGAAACTATAAATGTGTATTCGATGCCTCTTGCTTTTATTTTTAAAACTATAAATAATAGAATCCAACTGTTGGTAAAAAATGTTAAAAAAGGGGTGGGGTCAAGATGGCAGAGTAGAAGCAGAACCTCCCACTGCTCCAGCTTCCACCTTCCCCAATCCATGTAAAAAGGGGACTCTGAACAAACTTTGGAGCTGCAGAACCCACAAAATGACACAGAGAAGCTAACCTCCCTCTGAGGACAGCCCGGCAGGAACTGGCCAGCTTGCCAGAGTGTGTGGAGACCTCAGAGAGGGCACCCATCTAATACCTCCGGCAGCTGAGAAAACCCCAGGGTTTGGGACGAAAGCTCTCCTGTCTGGTGGCAGAGTCCTACTGTGGCAAAAAGCCCAGGGGTCAAGTGACTGTGGGGCAACACGACCAGGCAAAGGAAACAAAGCAGACAGAAGATTCCAATATTAGATTCCTATTTGGGGGACAAAAAGGAGCGAAGCATGGAAAAGGAGGAAGACAGTGAAGTCAGAACTCCTACACCAAAAGCTTCAAAGGAAAATACAGGCCATAGAGGACCTTAAGAAAGATTTTGAAAACCAAATAAGAGAAGTGGAGGAAAAACTGGGAAGAGAAATGACAATGCAAGAAAAGTATGAAATGAGAGTCAACAGCCTGACTGAGGAAAATAATACCTTAAAAAATAGACTAACTCAAATGACAAAAGAAGTTCAAAAAGGCAATGAGGAGAAGAATGCCTTAAAAAGCCGAATTTGCCAGATGGAAAAAGAACCTCAAAAGCTCAATGAGGAGAATCTGCTTCAGAATTAGATTGGAGCAAATGGAAGCTAATGACTTTATGAGAAATCAAGATGCTGTTAAATAGATCCAAACAAATGAAAGAATAGAAGGCAATGTGAAATATCTCATGGGAAAAACCACTGACCTGGAAAATAGATCCAGGTGAGATAATTTAAAAATGAATGGACTACCTGAAAGCCATGATCAAAGTAAGAACCTAGAAATCATCCTCCAGGAAGTTCTCAAAGAAAACTGCCCTGATGTTTTAGAACCAGAGGGCAAAATAGAGGTTGAAAGAATCCACCGATCACCTCCTAAAAAAGATCCCAAAAAGAAAACTCCTAGGAACATTATAGCCAGGTCTGGAATTCCCACATTAAGGAGAGAATATTACAAGCAGCCAGAAAGAAACAATTTGAATATTGTGGAAACACAATCCAGATAACCCAGGATCTGGCAGCTTCTACACTGAGGGATCGAAGGGCCTGGAATATGATATTCCAGAGGTCAAAGGAGCTGGGATTAAAACCAAGAGTCACCTACCCAGCAAAACTGAGTATCATGTTTCAGGGGAAAATATGGTCATTCAGTGGAATAGAGGACTTTCAAGCATTCTTGCTGAAAAAACCAGAGTTGAATAGAAAATTTGACATTCAGATACAAGAAGCAAGAGAAGCATGAGAAGGTAAACAGGGAAAAGAAATCATAAGGAGCTTATCAAAGTTGAACTATTAACATTCCTATATGGAAAAACAATCACTGTAACTTTTGAAACTTTTCTCAGTAGTTGAAGGGAATATATATATGAGGGTATATGGGCATATGAATACATATGTGAATGTGTGTATGTATGTTTACAGGTATACATAGAGGGCACAGGATCAATTTAACAGGAAGGGATGATACTTAAAAGGTGAAATAAAGAGGAATATAATGAGAGGAGATGGGGAGAGATAGAATGGAGTAAACTCTCTCATATAGAAGAGGCAAGGGAAAATGGTTACAATGGAGGGGAAGAATAGGAAGGCAAAAGGGAATGGGTCAACCTTATTCCCATTGAATTTGGCTTGAGGAGGGAATGAAATACACACTAAATAGGGTATCTCACCCTTCATGAGAGTAGTGGGGGAAGGGGATGAGAGGGGGGATGATGGAAGGGAGGGCAGGCTAGGGGGGAGGGAAGTTGGGAGCACCCACTTTAGAAAAGGGATGGGATCAAAGTAGAGAATAGAACAATCGGGAGGTGGGATAGGAGGGAAGGAAATATAGTCAGTCTTTTACAATATATCTACTATGTTATTGTTTTGCATTAGCCACACATGTACAACCTACACTGGACTGCTTATCACCCAGTAAAGATGACAAGGGAGGAAGGGAATGAATCTGGAATTCAAAGTTTTAAAATCAAATATTCAAATATATATACTATCATTAATACTATTTTACATGTAACTGGGAAATAAGAGATACAGGCACTGGGGCATAGAGATCCACTGGTAAAGTCCAAAGGAGTATGGGAGAAAATATGGGAGACAGCAGATTGGAGGAGGGTATGTCCTATGGGACTGCTATTTTGGGTCGGTGGGTAGGGGAAGAACGGGGAGAAAATTTGTAACTCAAAATCTGGTGGAAATGAATGATGTAAATCCGAAGTTACTAAAGTATTTTTTAAAAAGTATAAATATTAAATTCAATCCATTGCTTTCAAAATTGTCCTGCTTGTGCTTCCTTCTGAACATATATATACATGTATATATGAAATATATGTGTATACATGTATGTAAATGTATAAATGTATGCATGCATATATATACCTATATACTTATATATGGATGTGTATATTCTATGCACTTTAAAAAATGATTCAGTGGCCCTCCTTTGTTTTTTTTCCATCACCATTACTTTCTTTTCTTCACAATTAAAAGGGGGTGGTGTGGAGGGGAATATCTTATAACAAACAGACACACAAAACAAATCTACACAGTGGCCACATCCAAAATCTATTTCCTTCTGCACTTGAGTCCATCACCTATCAGGAGGCAGGGTAGTTAACATGCTTCATCATAGATCTTTTGGAGATTGTGATTTGATCAGATGTCTTTAAGTCCTTCAAAGTGAGTTTTCCTTTATATTGCTGTTGTCATTGAGTAAACTATTCTCCTGACTCTGTCCACCTCATGTCGTACCAGTTTCTACTGCCTTATTCTTTGTCGTTCAGTCATTTCAGTTGTATCTAACTCTTCATGACCCTTTTCTGGGGGTTTTCTTGGCAGAGATGCTGAAGTGGTTTGTCATTTCCTTCTCTGGCTCATTTTACAGAGAAGGAAACTGAGGCAAAGAGGGTTAAGTGACTTGCCCAGGGTCACACAGCCAGTAAGTGTCTGAGGCCAGGTTTGAGCTAAGGTCTTTCTGACTCCAAGCTGAGTTCTTTCTCCACTGTGCCATGTAGATGCCCCTCCTACCACCTAGGATTCTTTGAAATTGTTGCTTCTCAGATTTCTTTTTTTTTTTTTAAGCAATTGGGGTTAAGTAACTTGCTCAAGGTTACACAGCCAGGTGTTTCTGGGTGGGTGCTAAGTGTTTGAGCCCAGATTCGATCCCCAGATCATCCCAACACTGGGGCCAGTGCTCTTACTCGCTGTGCTACCTGGCCGCCCCCTTCTCAGATTTCATATAGCACTATGATATTCCTTTGCTTTCATAGACTTGTTCATCCAGTTGATGGGTACATTTTTTAGTTTCCAGTAGTTTTTTTCTCCTCCTTTAATCTTTGTTTCTCTTTTCTTAGGATAATTTCTTGGGAAATTAGATGATTCAAGGCTCTTTCCCCTCCCCCCCCCCCCGATGAAATATGAACCCTGGGCATGGCTGTACCATGGAGTGGTATTTGAAGAGTAAAATGTTCTGTGTTATGGTATAGAACATTGTTAGTTATCCAAATTATTAGTTAAACTAATTCCCCTGGAAAAGGACTGTATTTGTTGTGAGTCAGTGTGAAGAAGAGTGACTGGAAATTCCCCTGGAAATAAGACCATAATTGTTGCCAGCCAACTCGAAGAAGAGTGACTGGAAATAAGACAGAAGCAGCTGGTATGGAATGTGGCAGCTTGGGAGGTTCTAAAGTAAGTGGCTTCCACCTGGATAATGAGAGCATGGAAAGAGTGAATACTGGGGCTGGGGCTTTGAGCCCTCCAAGTATATATGGTTTTCAATTCATGTGCTTTCTCAGCCAGCAATATCAGCATTTGAGGAACAATTAAGAGAGAGTCCTAGTACATATAGATTTCTTATTGACACAGGTCTGAGCTCCAGGAGTCTCCAAATAGGAGAAGAGCTTCCACTGGACACAAAATTTAGATGAGTCTGTGTGTGTGTGTGTGTGTGTGTGTGTGTGTGATTCCAGGGCAGAATGAGGGTGTTTGAGCAGACCATAAGGAGTTTGGGTTTCAATAGCTCACAGTGCATAGAACCTTACTCATAACAACCCTGGGAGGTAGGCAGAGTTATAAGTAGGATGGGGCAACTGGGGCTTTTACCCTGGGTACTAAAATTTAAAAGGTATTGACAATACTCACATGCCTTCAATGGCATAGAAACAATTAAGTCCGACACCACGTTAGCAAGAATAACTCATTCAAATGGGAAGTCATTGGGCAGTGTGCACTTACTCTCCTCTCTTGAGGCACCCTAGGGGAATTCCATACTCCCTACCCCAACGGAGTGGCTTCCTTTCATCCTAGGGTCTGAGTTTTCCTCCACCTCTCAAATGAATTTGTCTTAAAAGTTGATTTGAGGTCACTCTAAGATGCATGTTTTGTGAAGTCAGTTATGACTCTGGAGACAAGTACTATTTCCGTCTTCATTTTTTAAATGAGGTTCAAAGATGTTAGTAACTTGTTCAAGATCACACAGAAAATGACTAAGGTCTAGGATCTTGAACTTCTGATTTTAAGTCCAATGGAGGTTCTCCTACACCACACTGTCCCCTTACCTCTATTGCTCTTTAATGACAGTGCTGGCCAATGTAGTACCTTCTTATGGAACAAAAGGACACATGGCATTTGCCTGATATTTTTTTTTTGCCTTTTGGAGGGCAATTGGGGTTAAGTAACTTGCCCAAGGTTACACGGCTAGTTTTTTTGTGTGTGGGTGTTAAGTGTCTGAGGCTGGAACCGAACTCAGCTCTGACTCTGGGGCCGGCACTTTACTCACTGCGCCACCTAGCCACCCCTGTGATACTCTTTTAAACTAAATTTTATTGATATTTTTGTTTATATTTCCCAATGTATTGCTTCTGTCCTCTCCCAGAAAACCAAACACTATAACAAAAAAGCGGTTTAGTAAAACTACCCAATGTATAAAAAGAGTCTGACATTATATACAATGTTCTATACCCACAGTCTCCCATCTCTGTAAAGGAGTGGGGAAAAATCTGTCTATTGTTTTTAAGAGCAAAGGTTGAACTTGACTTTAATAAAGCTCCCTTGTGCCTTATCCAACCAAAACACATACAAAAATATTTTATACGCTTGGCTTGTCAATTCAGTTCTTGGCAAGAATGACAATTATTAAACTGAAGTGTCAGAGGAGACCTACAGGGATCATTCAGTCTCCTTCTGCCCCCAACACTCACCCCCTTTTAATTATATGTGTCAAGCTGCAGCTGGCCATCATGGATTCTTTTTTAGCTATTAAATCAGTCCTCAGAGCATTTCATTTTATGTTGGGGTCTGTAGTGATGAGGCAAAAGATTCCAATGAGGTCTTTCAGACAGGAGCTCCAAGACTCGGAGATTTTTAAACTAGAAGGAACATTAGTTCAAACCTTTCATTTGATAGGTGAAGAAACTGAGGCCCATGGAGACTGTAAGTTGGTCCAGATGTCACCAGTACCAAGTAGTAGTAGAGACATGATCTGAACCCAGGTCCTACTCTGATTCCAAAGCCAGAACATCTTCCATTGTATGAACTTGCTTCCAGGGCCCATTGTCCAGTGTCTGTCTTTAGAAGCTGAGACAGTATAGAGTTAATGCATTCTGGATGGGAGGCCTTTTCTTGCTATATCATTCATAGTAATGTATAACTATGTTATAACTATATTATAACATATAACTATGAATTCCCTCAAATCAACTCTTAAAACATTCCCTGTCCAGACTTGGGGCTAGCTCTTCTCCCATTTTCTTCAGGCAAGGAGCTCTGTATGCCTTAGAGAACTGGGAGATTAAGAGCTGCTTAGCTCCTTAAGGGAGGTCCTCACCTCAGATCCTTGCCCTTGGATGGCCTTCCAGGCTGGGCATTTTTCCAGGCTCTGAATTAATGAACCTCTCCAGCTTCTCTTAGTCTTCCCTTCAGGAGTCTTTCCTTTTTTCTTTTCTCTTCTTCCCCTCTCTGCATCCCTCACTTCAACCCTACTTTAAAAAACATATTCACTAATTACTGTCCAATCTTTACTGTTTTACTCAATTGCTTTTTCATCTCTTTTCTGTTCCTATATATGGGCCTTACTCTTCTGTCTCTCCTGGTCTAGTTCACATTCTAATCTGGATCCAGGGTAGTTTGGGATGGAAACCAAATGCAAATCAGTACAAAAGAGCAGCCAGAATAAGCATGACCTGCAAGGAGTCACATTTTTAAGCCTGTGAATACATTTGAGGAGTCCCCACCCCAGCTCCAAGTGAATTCTGGGGTCTGCCATCAGAGACACAATAGGAAGAAAAATGATCCTTGTTCTCTTCCTTTGAAGTTAAAAACTGAACGTTGGCTGTGACACCTCAAACCCCCTTGCCCCCATCTTGGGTCTCTGCTTTGTCAGCACTGCCTTTGCCAGGCCATGAGGCCTTTCCTTCCATTCTACCCTCCTTCCCCCTGCCTTCATTCCATCCTGTTCATCCAACAGGCTCTTCTGTTCCCACCCCCAATATCCTGTAGCATACCCTTTGCTTTGAGTCCCTGGCCTACCAGAACCATTTCAACATGTTCTCAAGGGTCTTTGGAAGATACTGCCTGCCATTTCACTTTAGCAATGGATATAAAAACTGCCCAAGAGGAACCCAGGCCACCATGAGAAAGCCAAGTATCTGATACTAGACATAAACTCAAATCTTCTTGACTTCAGGCCCATCACTCTATCCGCTGCTCCACCTAGCTGTCTTCGTCAGCCTGTAGTCAACCTGGAGATTAGCCTCTCAAAGTCTGGAATACCGAACCTCAGACAATAGACATTGGCCATTGGCCTGGACTTTTCTACCTTGGTTGGTTCTGCCAGAGCTCATGCTACAGTGGTCAGTCTTTGGGAACCCTGAGTCAGTTCTACACTACAACAAGGTATTGGAAGATGAAATCAAGTGTAAGCACCAATTGATAGTTATTACTTAATTTAAATTAAAAAATAATTAAAATTAAATTAAATTTAAAAATTTAAATTTAAATCCAAGTTAAATTGGAAGAGGGAATAATATAATAATAATATAGTAACTTTAGAGCTGGAAGGATCATATAATCCAGCCCGCTTATTTTACAGATAGAGAAACAGGTGCCCAGAGACGTTAAGTGACTCCCATGTAAGAATATTGAAATCTTCAGCTATTAGACCCTCCCTGAAGTATTGAAGAGTTGAAGAGAAGATGTAAGGATCCCTACTACATAGAGATAGATCTTTTCATGTACCCAGTGCATAATGGTAATTGTGCTATTAGTATTTGTTGATTGAGAAAACATAATGACGAAGTGACAGTGCTTCCCACGTATATGGATTTGGGGAACCTTTGCAATAATTCCACAGCCCCCTAAAGGTCGATGATCCACAGGCTGGGAGCCACTACTCTGACAGTAAACTTTGTCAAGTTGTAATTTCAAGATGGATCCTAACACATGATTTCCGATTTCTAGTTGTTGAGGCAGTATGATGCTTAGAATTTAGGTTAAATTATTAAGCAAAGCGTATCTTCTGCAAAGCTTCAATCCCTTTTTGTAGTCTATCCTCTCCTTAACATATTTCTTTCCATTTTCCCTCTTCTCTCTAGAGTCTCAATTATTTTGTTCCACTCAAGCTTGCTTTTTTGAACAATACCCACTGCCTTGGATATTTCCAAATATTTCCTCCTTTCCTACCCCAAACTTGCCAGTCTTGGATCTCATTCTCCCAAAGCCCCATTAAGTGATTAGATAGTGAATCTGATAAACAAATTTGAGCTAACAAGTTAATGACTTTCTGCATCATTGGTCCTCTAGAGACATGGCTTATCACTGTGTTGATAGGAATTCTTTCATCTTTCAAAATCCTTCATTTCTATAATATTATTATTATTGAATAAATTGTTCTGATTCAACTCACTTCATTGTGTATTTTGGTTTTTTTTGATTCTTCATACTCATTAGAAGGGTTTGCTTTTTCTTTTTTCCTAGTGGGGGGATGGGAGATGGGAAGGGGAGAAAATAAATACTTGTTAAATTTTTTTTTTAATTAAAAAGAGTTAATGGTTAATAAGGGTTTGTGTTACCATTGCCAGTTTACAAGTGCATT
Source organism: Petaurus breviceps papuanus (assembly GCF_028583685.1). Lineage (NCBI taxonomy): Eukaryota > Metazoa > Chordata > Mammalia > Diprotodontia > Petauridae > Petaurus > Petaurus breviceps. The sequence continues at coordinate 8,382,062 of NW_027187345.1, forward strand.
TTAACTGAGAACTCCCACTATAATCTGGACTTCCTCGTGGCAATGCCTTAACCCTAAAGAAACAAGGGCAAATTTTTTTTGGTAAGGGGAAGGGAGGCTTTGAGTGCCTCTCAAATCTCCACACAGATGTAGCATGGGTTGTTCCATTTTTAAAAGAAAATTTTGCTTATAATTCCTATAGTTATCTGTATGAATTCAGAATATCCCCTTACTAGTTCCATTATAGTCCCATGAGTGAGGTAGAGGAGAGCTGAGGAAGTAACAATTACAGATTGGTGTAGCTGAAAGAAAATTGGATTTGCAGTTAGAGAACCCAGGTCCAAGTACTGGTTTTGCTACTTACCATCTGTGCAACCTCTTTAGGCATCAATGTCTTCACCTATAAAATGAGGGGATTGGATTAGATGAAGAGTTCTTGACTTGGGATCCACAGAACTCTGGATGGGAAAAGAAATTACAACTTTGTTTTTACTAATGTGTAACTGAAATTTAACCTTTCCTTCAATTATGGATTTTTTAAAGCATTCTTCTGAAAAGGGATCCATAGACTTCACCAGATTGCCAACATTCCATGACTACCAAATGATTAAGAACTCCTGAACTAGAAAATCTCCAAATTCCTTCCAGTTCCTATCATGGAATCTCAACTGTGAAGGTCTCATCAGAGACTAATTTAACTGGTACCATACTTAAAAAATACAGCATCACTGATGAATGACAATCAAATATTTGTTAGAAGATCTCAAGTCAAAGGGAAACCATGACCATCCAAGACAACCCCCTCCATTTGGGGATAGCTCTGTTAGGAAGTTACCTCTTCCAATAAAACTGAATTTACCACTTAGTAACTTTCATCCATTGCTCCTAGGGTGGTTCTCTGGGTCCAAGAAGAATCTCTTGCTTCCTGCCTTCACATGACAAATTTAAAAATACATGAATACTGCTATTATGCTTCTGCCACTCCAAGTCTGCTCTTCTCCAGGTTAAACAGGCAAAGCTTCTTTGATGAACCCAAACTTCTCCAGAAAATAAAACCACCTGTTTAATACTAATATTCTACCAGTATTGTTGAGGAGCTTTATTATGGAACATCATGATCTCTGAGTAATTAAAAATGTCAATCCCCCAAAGGGCAGTGTTAAGGCACATGGGCATGACGAGGTGAGACATATTACCAACAAGGGATTATTCAGGTGAACCAGAGGAAATTATATCGCCAAAAAAACAAATGAACAAAGAAGTAAATAGACTTATCACAAAGGATAAGAAAGGAATAACTGAGCTCCGCTGCTGGTATCCACTCAAGGTCAAATGGATTCAAGGATGGGTGGACCTTCTGTGTTGAACTTGTGGGAGGATATGTTTCTCACAGGATGGATAGGCACAGATGATTAGTGATATGCATATAACTTAATTCATAGATCCACTGGCAAATTTCAATATCTTATTTCATATAATCAATGTAGTCTTTAAAGTTAATTATTTAATGTGAATTTTTTAAATTAAATTTTATTTTTCAATTATTTATTTCTTCCCTTTCTTTTCACTTGGGAAAAAGAAAAAATATGTTCAAAATATATGTCTTATTCTATGCCCTGAGTCCAGCATCTTTTTGTCAAAGTAGTAGGCTTCATTTATTCCTCTGGAATTCTATTTGTGTTGATTGTTATGTATTGTTTTAATTGTATTGGTTTGTATTGATCAGGGTTCTTAAGTCCATAGTAAAATCACATCATATCAATCAGTCCTTCTCCACTTATGGTCCAGAGACCCTTGGGAGTCTGTGAAGTCCTTATAGGGAGTCTACAAGGTCAAAACTATTTTTATAATAATACTAAGATGATTTCATTTCTAATATGGTTAATTTCATTTAATATAACCCACATAAACAGAATCTCATTGGGAATCCCCAATAATTTTTAAGACTATAAAAGAGGTACTAGGATCAAAAAGTCTGAGAATCATTGAGATGAGTAACAACCTAATAGTCACTGGGGTTTACACTGGCAGAGAGGGTGTGGACAGTGTTCATGCTGTAACTTCTTAGAG
>NW_027187345.1:8384120-8389157 GCF_028583685.1 Petaurus breviceps papuanus
ACTGGCAGAGAGGGTGTGGACAGTGTTCATGCTGTAACTTCTTAGAGTCACAGTGAAAGTTGGGTGACAAGTGGACACCAAAGGTGGATGAGCAGCCCTGAAAAGGTCTTGGCAAGCCCTTATACCAAAGATGCTAGTCCTCCCTGGAACACTGAGGAGTTGTGACTTTCTTAAGGTCACATAGTCAGTATGTTCAAGAAGCATGATTTGAACTCTGATTTCCTGGCTTCATAGTTGACTCTCAAGAGTCAGCTGTGTATTACAATGTAAAGAACTTTTCTTTGCAGTCAAAGAACCAGGGTTCAAATTTAGCCTTTTATGTTTGTTGACTATTTGATAATTTCTCACAATTAAAAGTAAAAAGATCAAGTCCTACCACTTCATCCATGGCCATCTCTAGTCATTTTGATCTACATCTCACCACTGTACCCAGATGGCTCCAAAGAAGAGAGTACGGCTGGTGAAGTTGCACAGACCTCCCTCACTTAAATCCAATTCATTTGCAAATCATGGCATCACCTTCCTGATGTCACGGTCATCTTCCCAAATGAAGGGCAAAAAAACTAACAATAATTAAAAGCAAAAAAAAACTGCCCAAGAAAGAGATAGTCATAAGGCCCATTTCCAAGTTTACTAAACTTTAATTAGAATGAAATGGGAGAGAATTTATTTAATACCAGTCCCTGGGAATACAAATTTTTGACAAAATTTTTAAAAAGTAGATTTAGTGTGTCTAATTTTCATTGTCAAATGCAGTTCAAGTTATGCACCCCTAATTTTTCCCTTTTTCCCTATCATCCACACACTTCATTTGAGCCCCAGCATTTCAACACAAATTGTTTCCAGCTCTTTTAATTAATTATTCCCTTTAGTTATGAAACTACTCAATTGTCTCCCTTGTTTTCAGGGCATTGAAACTGCATGAAGATATATCTCCAAGGCCCCAGACTATCTCTAACCTCAAAGGCATCAGCTTCACACCTGTGTTTTTTAAATACTCTAGTGAGTAAAGCATGAAAGTAAGTTAATTGGAGCTTGAGGCAGCAGAGTAGAGGAAAAGACTCCCCTTTAGTTTACCTGGCATAGGTACTGCCTGGGGACTGTCAGGATCTGCCCAGATAATAAATTAGCTACAGCGGTAAGTCTGACACATGCCTAAGGGGGCAAGAACTATTGGGAATTTACCAAGTTGCACAGAAGGACTGTCCTTTGAGCCTTGGGAATAATCTTGTTTATATTTATTGTCAGAGCTCCCCCTGCCTCATTTATGTAGAAATACACTATCGGCTCTGTCATTAAGGGAAACCTCTGCTCATCTGCCCTCTGAAGAGTGCATAAGATACCATAGGATCATAGTTCTAGAGCTGGAAGGGGCCTTAGAAAACATCTAGTCTAATTCTCTAATTTTACAGATGAGGTAACAGATGCCAGGAGAGCTTAATTGACTTTTTCAATCTTATATAAGTAGTAAACCACATTTTGATTTCAAATCCGTTGACTCCAAGCTCTATGTTCTTTCCAATGGACAATAATGGCTACCATAAGAACTTAAAGGATCCTAGGAGATAACCCAATCTATCTCTCCTAATTAATCATTCCCTTCAGTGAGGAAGAGATCTATGATAATTGGGTCATAGATCTACAGCTGGAATTAACCAACAAACAGTTCTTGAAATGCCTACTACATGCCAGGCACTGTGCCAAGCATGGAGAATACAAAAAGAGACAAAAGAGTCCTTGTCCTCAAGGAGCTTACAATCTAATGGTGGAGACAAGATTTAAACAAATGTATATGAAGAAAATGATTTTCAGGATAAATTGGAAATAACAGAGGGAAGGCACTGAAATTCAGAGGGGTTGGGGAGGGGTGGCTAGGTGGCACAGTGAATAGAGCACCAGCCCTGGAGTCAGGAGGATCTGAGTTCAAATCCGGCCTCAGACACTTAAAACACACACAAAAAATTAGCTGTGTGACCTTGGGCAAGTCACTTAACCCCAAATTGCCCTACACTCCCCCTCTAAAAAAGCAAAAAAAAAATTTAAATTAAAAAAAAAAAGGTTTGGGGAAGATTTCCTGTAGAAGGTGGGATTTCAGTTGGGACTTAAAGGAAGCTAAGGATGTCAGTGGTTGGAATGGAGGAGGGAAAGCATTCTAGGCATAAGTGAGAGCCAGGGAAAATGACCTGGGATTTTAGAGCCCATCTACTCTAATTTCTTTCATTCATAGATGAGGAAACTGAAGCTCAGAAAGAGAAAATGACTTGCCCAGCATCCCTAAACTAAGTAGTGATTGAACTGATATTGGAAACCAGAGTTCCTTACTCCTAGCCCAGTACTCAGTTCCCCCCCACCATACATGCTGTTTCCCAAATATAAGCAGGACTATTTCATAACCTTGGATGCTTCTGAGCTCAATTCAAGCCTGTTTAAACTCAATGAGTTTGGTCATAGGCCCCTTCAATTTCCAGGCACCAGCAGCAAACTTAAGTGAAATGTTATCAGTTAACACTACTCCATCACTGGAAGTGAGCAGAACCAAGAGAACATTGTATACAGTTCAGAAATATCGTTTTAAGAATGACTTTGAGAGACGAAGTCATTTTGACTATTATGAATACACAAATTAAAAATGAAGGACTTTTAAAGAGAGATGCTATCTACATCCAGAGAAAGAATTGATAAAGAGAAGTCTGTATAGAATAATTTACATATACTTACCTATTTGTGTCTAACGGTTGCCATCTCTAGGGCAGGTGAAAGTGAGGGAAGAAAAAAGGGGGGGGGAGACATTGACACGATAACTTTGTTGTATTTGGGGGAAATAGCAAGTTGTACATGATGGATTTGCAGTTTCATGTGCAGTTTCATGCAACATCATTTTTATTGTACTGTGTTATGGAAATGCTTGGGGTTTTTTTCCTGGTTTGAAGATAAAATACATTTAAAAGAAAAACATTACTCCATCACTGGAAGAAACATTTTCTGCCCATATAATGAAGGACTAACCAAGCCCAGCCCTTGTGAGCTTATTGGTTGGTTGTTGAAGAGGACCAAATGACATCATATTGCAAGAGTCAAGTCCAACTGTGAGACCAGTACAAGCTCAGAATGCTTTACCACAGATGAGGAACAAACAATCCATGTGAACATTTGGGGTGGATACTCTAAACTTAACACATCCTATGTTTCCTTTGAGCTGATTCAATTCTACTTTGCTCATAGAGCACAGTTCCTTCTCTGATGTGGGCACATCATGCTGGGTGATCCTGTGCAAGTGTCTCCTATATCATGCAGTTAATTAAAAAGTTCTTAAGAGAGACCCTGAGAGTGTCCCTGTATCACGTCTTCTGGCCAACATGTGAATGCTGGCCATGTGTGAGTTCTCCATAAAACAGTCTTTTTGGCAAGCATATGTTTTGCATTCAAACAACGTGGCCAGCCCATTGGAGTTGCACTCTCTGAAGCATAGTTCAGATGCTTGGCAGTTTAGTTCCAGTAAGGACCTCAATGTCTGGTACCTTATCCTGTGATCTTTAGAATCTTCCTAAGACAAATTCAAATGGAAGCAATTCATTTTGCTGGCATGGCACTGTATACTGTCCAGGTTTCACAGGCATACAACATAAGGTCAGCACAATGGCTCTGTAGACCTTCAGTTTGGTAGTCAGTCTAATACCTCTTCTCTCCCATACTTTCCTTCAGAGTCTCCCAAACACTGAGCTATGCATACATCTGGCAATGCATACATCAACCTCATTATCAATATGTACATCCCTGGAAAGTACACTACCAAGGAAAGTGAACCTATCTACAGCATTAAGAACTTCTCCATTTTCTGTAACTGATGGTTCCACGTATGGATGGTGTAGTGGTGACTGATGGAGCACCTGTGTTTTCTTGGTGTTAATTGTTAGGCCAAGCAGCAGAGAAGTGATCCATATTTTATACAGTATTCTTGGTCAATGCAATACACATGTGGAAGAGGCTGGAAAGCTTGCTTCCTTAAAGGCTTGATGACATGGAACAGATGAGCTGTTACTTGATTCAATCTATTCATGGACATTCTATAACTGGTGAAGAGAAGGACTTTTGGTTGAGTGTTGAGCTGAAAATGGGGTGCATTCAAAAGACTCTCTACAGTCAAAGTAAATCTCTGGCTGCTGTTTGGGTGAGAGAGACAAACAGTAAGCCTCTGGATGGCAAGAGACTTCAGGCCTTCCCCACCTGGAAATAGCAGGTAGATCATGAATACGGAATTCTGTTCTTAGTCTCCTTGAATTGATTCTTTCAAGTCTATACATAAAGGAATATTAGAGATGTATACAACCTTACGAACTTCCAAAAGTCAGAATAATAAATGTCAGAAGTATGGAAATTGGAGTACTAGCTTTTTTGGCCAACTAAGATGGTTTAGAACAAAATTGTGAGCGACTTGTTTGACCCAGCATCAGTGTGGGATTCAGGGTATTTCACAACAGCAATTAGTCTATTGTCTAATGACTTTAAGTCAAGTTTAGAAGTGGGCAAATACTATAAAAACACCTTTCAGTTTAAGCCTTCTCTTCCCAAGGACTGAGTTGTTATAGGGGAGAGAGTGCCCCAAGTTATGGAAGGAAACACTTGTACATAACTTCATAGTAAATATCCTTTTGTAAAAGTTAGTTTATGTTCATCTGTTAAATTAAACTAGGGTGCTACTAACTGGTGATTGATATTGGCCATAACATACCAGAATGGAGGGGCTCAAGCCAGCAGCAGTAGGGAGTTACCAAACTCTTTAGGATTACTCCTAAAACCCTGCAGTGTAAATAGCAATTGGTTTTTTTTGTTCTGACCAGAAACTCTGAGGGTCTGGGATTGATATCTTTGTAATGGTAAATTGAACCATCTTTTGTCTCAACTCTTACCCAGTCTTTAGTCATTGAATACCCATTTCTTGGGTTCCCACACAGCACTTGGGCTGCCTAGCTGTCATCCCTAGCTCTCAGTACATGCCAGGTCAATCTCCTTTTTCCAATCGTACATTTCCTAGGTGGC
>NW_027187345.1:8389167-8407123 GCF_028583685.1 Petaurus breviceps papuanus
TTGATTCATTGGAGAGAGTGATGTTTCATGAGTTGCAGCCAGGAGAACATTGGTATTGAAAAGGTGGGGTTTTGTTTTTTGAAGCAGCTTGAGATCCATGAAAGCACCATGCAGTTTCTCAAATGCAATCTAACCTTCACCCTTCTTTTTATTCATTTCTGGATCGAGTTCCTTACTCACATATAATTCTTATATAAAATATGCATGGGGCAGTTAGGTGGTTCAATGGGTAGAGTGTTGGGTCTGGAGGTAGGAAGACTCATCTTCCTGAGTTCAAATATGATCTCAAACACTCACTAGTTGTGTGACCCTGGGCGAGTCACTTAACCCTGTTTGCTTCAATTTTCTCATCTGTAAAATGAGTTGGAGAAGGAAATGGCAAACCATTCCGGTATCTCTGCCAAGAAAACCCCAAATGGGGTCAGAAAGAGTCAGATATGACTGAAAAACGACAGAACAACATCAAGAATGCATACTGATGAATGATTTAATGGGTTGTCTGTTCACCTTGAAATAATCTGCACAGTAGGTATTCTTCATTGCCTTGGTTTTTACCTGAGAATTGTTAGGCTGGAATTTTTTTTTGGAGGGCAGGGCAATTGGGGTTAAGTGACTTGCCCAAGGTCACACAGCTAGTAAGTGTTATGTGTCTGAGGCCAGATTTGAACTCAGGTCCTCCTGACTCCAGGACTGGTGCTCTATTCACTGCATCATCTAGCTGCCCCTAGGCTGGAATTTTTTTATTTGTCATAGGGTTCATTAATGAGACTTGAGTCACTGAACAATGTTACCTGCAAATAGTCACATCCTGAGGCCCTCCCCACCCATGGAGAATACATCTGATATTTGTACTTCAAACCAGACCTTCTCTATGACACTGGTAAGTATTTTTGTGGAAGACTAGATTTGGAATCCATGTTTTACACCTCACCCATTAGAATATAAGCATCTTGGGGGGAGGGACTATTTCTGTTTTGTAGCTCTAGCACCAAAAAGTGGCTGGCATGTGACAGGCCCTCAATAAAAGCTTATTGGTTATTTACAATCTAATCCAACAAAATCATTTCTATTGTTGTCTCTACCAAGGAAGCTTATATGATCATAACACAAGCACGAGACATTTTGTTGAAGGAGAACTTTTAAACTTGCATTTACTCCATCACATCAAATACTGTTTTACAATCTTTAAGTAAATAAACACAGAATATGGCAGCAAGGAGGTTTGTGAAGCCCTAGATACCTCATACATCGTAACCACCCTGTGAAGAGAATAACAGGTGTTATCCTTGTTTTACAGATGAAGAAACTAAAGTCCAGAGAGGTCTCTCTGACCTTAGAGAGGCCAAGTAATTTGCCAGTAGTCACTCAGCCAACAAGTGTCAAAGGTGGAATGCCGGCCCAGTTTTCCTAACTCAAAGTCCAGCATCTCTTTCACTGTGGCATGATGCTTGGTGATAGCACAGATGATTCCAAGCAACATTATTTGTGCCAACTATTCTGCCAGCATCTCGTCTTTATTCTGGTTCCATTTGCCTCACCTCCCAGCCCACACTCTGTGGGGAGCAAAAAGTTTCTGCACTTACTGATGACTCATGATGATAAATTGCTTATTATTAATAAATAGGGGGATGTATATAGGTCATTGTCCTAATGGCTGACTCCTGTCTTACCTCATGGTTGAGGCCAGGAAACTACTGTTGATTAAGGGATGGTTGAGGATGACAGAATCATGTGAGACTTGTTCCTAGACAGAACGTTTCATCACAAGGTGCCAACCAGGTTAAATAAGAAAAGATATAAGGGGAGAAGGTTCGAGTTCAATGACATAGCTATTTTACTGGCTACAGTGAGTGGGTTGAAGGTGACTGAGAGCTGGAGATTGACACTGTGGGACATGATTTGCTGGGCAAGAGATACCAGTGTTGCAGCCTATACTCAACAAACTAGGTTTCTAGACTAAGGAGAATTACAGGAGATCAATACTACCTGGAGTAGCTGCCAGAACCAGAACAAATCCCTGTACTGGAGGGTCTCTGCAGAGTTGATGCACGTCAAACAATAACTGGAGCCCTGGTAACCATTTCTAGATGGTCAGAAACAGTGCCAGCAGGAACCTTTCCTCAAATACTCTCAATGCTTTCCTAAATGCAATGAGATCATTGATAATGCCAACACTTCCACATACTTCCCATGAGATGCTTAAAAGTAGCAAGGGCCATAGAAATTACTTGTATAGGAGATGAATTTGGTAGAATTCCAGTGGATAGATGAAGCCCATCTTTTCCTTACCTTCTTCTGACTTGGAAAGCTCATAGTACCATCTGTGCAAGTCCAACAATGAAAACCAATGGCTCTTCAGAGCATCTCATATTCTTGCTGGAAATGGAGAATTGACTTACTTTGATTTTCTTTCTTTTTTTTTTTTTTTTGGAGGGAGAAGGTAGGGCAATTGGGGTTAAGTGACTTGCCCAAGGTCACATGGCTAGTTTTTTGTGTTACGTGTCTGAGGCTGGATTTGAATTCAGGTCCTCCTGACTCCAGGGCTGGTGCTCTATTCACTGCATCACCTAGCCACCCCTGATTTTCTTATTTGGAGTTCAATTGTACTCACATATTAGGATCTGCCCAGTTTTCTCCCATTCCACCACAAGCCATAGGGACTATGAGACTCCATAAATATACCATTCATTTCCTTCAAGAGATTCCCAAGATCCTCCACTTCTGCAAGGACAATTTTCTGAGGCCATCCTCAAAAAGGACAGGCATTGCTGAAATGAATTTTGTACATTTCTCCTTCTTTACATCCCACATCCCCCTCATGCAGTGAGATCACTTGGCTCTTGTGCTGAATTTCTTCCTCAGACAATCCTCCCACTCTTGAGTCTCTAGAAAGCCCCTACAGCCAAACTTCTCAGCATCCACTCTACAGGTGGAGGGTTGGGTGTGTCTTTAATTCTCCCTACCAACACTCTCCTTTTTCTTCCCTCAACTTCTACACAGAAGGCTTGAACTGTCTGGGTGTTCAGATATTAAGCTCTGACTTGCCTGCAATTCTCTTACAGTGATTTGAACAGGCTAGAATTAGTTCCAATCAGAGCTGAGACTTTAGAGATGTTTGCAGGTCTATGATAAGGTTAGGCTATATTGTCATACCTCTTCCCTTATTGATTCTGTGCCTGCTAATGAAATCTCTACATCTATGAATAAGTTTCACTGAAATCTGACATCCTAGGACTTCCCCTATGTAAAGCAGTTCCTTTGTTTCTGTCATTATGGGCTGGAAATGGAAGGAGAACCAGCCATCATGGGCAACCTGACATTGCACTGGGAAGGCATTTTTCTACTGTAAATGTATACTGGATGGGTCTCCTGGGGGAATGGATCATAAGCTGCAAAGAATCTAAAGGTAGGAGAGACCTTGGAATCCATGTAGTCCAACCCCTTCTTTTTACATTTGAGGAAACTGAGGCCAAGGAAGATTAAGCAACTTGCCCAAGGTCACAAAGGGAGTTTCAAGAGAGAGAGATGTCCTCTGACTCCATGGTCAATTTTTGCTGTATTGCACCACACAGATTTCCAAGAACATGGGTAAAGACTCATGCCTAAGATCACAGATTTAGAGCTAGAAAGGAGGTCATCTAGCCTAATCCTTTTATTTTACAAATAAGGAAACTGAGGCCAGAGAAGGTTAAGTGACTTGCCAAAGAGACTCAGGTAATAAGTTTCAGAGTCAGAAATTGAACAAAATCCCCTTGATTCCAGACCCAGGGATCATTCTACCTTACCAGGCTGCTTCTCTCATCAATCAGAAAATCTAGGGAAATAGGTGGAGCAGTTAGCTGGGCCACAGAAAGGTATGGAATATTCATTGGTCTTGAGGTTTATTTGTCCTCTCAGTCACTCCAATAAACTAAGGCTCAAGGGAATACTGGAAACAAATTTGCTACCGCCTCCATTTTTCTAATTCCTAGGCTGGAAATGACCTTTCTTTCCTTTGAAATTTCATAGCACTTCACTTCAAAGTAAAATAGATATTTGCATACAGGAGGGGCAGCTGCAATATAGAGGCCTGATTTGGAGTCAAAGTTCTCAACCTTACTTTACTCATCTGTAAAATTGGGTGGGTAATTGGACTAAATGGTCTCTAAGTTCCTTTCATGGGACAGCTAGGTGGCTCAGTGGAGAGAGCACTAGGCACGGAGTCAAGAAAATTCATCTTTCTCAGTTCAAATCCAGCCTCAGACACTTACCAGCTGTGTGACCCTAGGCAAGTCACTTAACTCTGTTTGTCTCAGTTTTCTCATCTATAGAATGAGTCGGAGAAGGAAATGGCAAACTATTCCAGTATCTTTTCCAAGAAAACCCCAAACTGGAGCACAAAGAGTAAAACAAGATCCAACAAGAGTTACCTTCTAGCTCTAAATCCTATGACCTCATTCTATCTATTTAAGTATAATCCCCTTGGGAGCAAAGACTGCACGCTATTATCTTTATATCACCCTGAGCACCTAGAACTATTTTTTTTTTCATGGAGTAGACAGTTAAGACATGTTAGTAAACTGAACCAGACGTCATACGAGTCCAGTGTCCAGCCAGGTGTCAGAGTGAATGGAGGACTGCACCTGGAGTCAGGATGACTTGGATCCCATCTGGACTTAGATACTTACTAGCTGTTTGACCTGGACAAGGCATTTAATCCCTGTTTGCCTTAGTTTCCTCATGTATAAAACAAGAATAATAACACTTACTTTCCAGGTTGAGAGGATCCAATAAAATAATAATTATAAATCATTTAGCGCATACTAAGTGCTGTGTAAATGTTAGCTATTATTACTTGTTAGATATTTCTACCTCACTGAGTACCTGTGTCCTATTTTTGTGTGCAGTCATAATGAAAAGAATGGGTGAAAAATGCCACTGTCTCCAAAGAGCACATTAGAAATTGTGCGTCCCATAGGTACCATTTCATAACAGCAAAGCTCTGAATGGTGTGTGGCAGAAAAGGAAGGAAAAGAGAGGAGAGAAGGGGAGGAGAGGGGAGGGGAGGGAGATGGAGAAGGAGGGGGAAGGGGAGAGAGAGGGAGAAGGAAGGGAGAGGACAGGACAGGACAGCAGAGGAGAGGAGAGGACAGGAGAGGAGAGAGCATCCACTTAAATAAAAGCTATGGGAATCTAAGAGAAAAGGCTATGTGACTAGTCTGAATTTATTTCAGTTTAAAAGTTTAATTTCCTAGAAATTCATTGAATTATCTGGTAAGTCTTTGATTTATGTCCAGCCAACAAAACTGCTGATGATTTAATAAAATAAACAGGGAAACTTAAGGCAGACGAATTCCATTCTGAAGCAGGGATGGGAAATGTGACAGCAAGCGGCTGTTTAAATGGAATGTTGCCTGTTCACCTCATCAGACTGTCCATTACCTCAGGAGTCATCAGATCCAAACTGCTGGGGAACTTAGAGCCATTTATTATCCCTTGTGACTGTCACCCCTGACTAATCCTATCAGCATCTGCAGTGAGTGGCTGTTGAGCTTAGAGGAAAGGGAGGAAGGAAAGAACAGGAAAGACAAGGAGGCAAGGGAGAAATCTCCAGACTACACAACCACCATAATCTCTTCCAAGGGTTTTCGTTTTAAGTCAGGAACTGTGGCATCTTTCTTGGGATACCCAACAGGGAGGAGCATCAGCAACTTTTCATTGGCAGGACGGTCCAGCAGTGTTCTCAGGCGAGGCCCGCAGTTGAGAGGGGTAGTGGTTACAGTCACAAGGCCAGCATTCTAAAAGAAGAGAAGCCACATGCTTAAGTCACCAAGGAGAGCCTCTCCTTCTGGGATTCTTTCAAATCTTGGCTTAGGTTCTTCAAGTCTTAGATTTTTTAATCTAGCATCTATCATTTCCCAGAAGTTACAGGACAAAAAAAGACTGAAGGTGGCCTGCTGTGGACATAGATAACTAGTCCCTTCTCCATCCCCAGACCCGAGCTACACACTTACTACACATGACAGGCTCAGAGATGTATAACTTTACAGATGGAAGGGACTTTTGAAGCCAATGAGTCTAATCCTTCCTTTTACAAATGAGGAAACAGGTACAAAGTGACATGCCTCTAGGATTACACAGTTAATAACTATCTGAGGTGGTATTTGAACCCAGGTGTTCCCAATTCATATTTTGTAGGAATGGAAAAACTGGTTTTATTTAATATGTTTGCCTAAGAAGAAGAAAGGTATAATTTTCCAGGGATGGAAGTTTGGGAAATCCAACTCAGATGAAAGAAATGATGACAATGCCATATGGCTAAAAATTAGGTTTGTTTGAAATTATCTGGTTATAACTATATATCCAAAAGCATCAAACCAACCTTTACGGCCACCTGAAAATGCTTAAGTCCAAAGACAGATGAAGTCACTGAGATGCTATTATCCCATGAAAAATACAGGCAGTCAATACACAGTTTGTCCACTTGGGGGCTGTCTGGAACCATTTTTTTCCTCTTTCCTTCCCTCATAAGCCCTGCTTGTCATGTGTAGAAGAGTGAGAAGTGGACCATTCCCTCACATGACTTGTTGAAAGCTAGAGGGCAGCAAATTCAACAGCAAAATGAAATGGGGACAAGGAGATTGTCTGATGCAGACAATTCTTATGCAACTCCAGCTCAACAGAAGATATATTAAGGGGTGAGCCACTAAGGCCTTCACTGGTTGTTCAAAGACTGGTGCTTGAAGATCTACCTGTGGTCCGAGGAAGCAGAATAATTCTTATTCTATTAGAGTCAGGCGTAGGGTGCAAAGCTGTGTTAGAACACACGGAAATCGCTAATTTGGAACTTTTTTGAAAAGAATAAAATATACAAGTTTCTCTCATATTATCATGGTATAGTGGGAAGGGTCCTAGATTAGGAGTTGAATTCTAGCTCTGAGATTCATTACCTGGATGACATTAAGAAAGGTACTTAATTCTCTGGGCCTCAGTTTCCTCAACTTTAAAATGAAGGGACTGGATTAGATGACCTCCAAGGTCTGTTCCAGCTTGAAATGTTATAAAGGAAAATTTTATCAATATATTTTTATTGGGGCAGCTAAGTAGCACAGTGAATAGCGTACCAGCCCTGGAGTCAGGAGGACCTGAGTTCAAATTTGACTTCAGACACTTAACACTTATTAGCTGTGTGACCTTGGGCAAGTCACTTAATTCCAACTGTCCTTCCCTCCCCCTCCAAAAAGATATATATGTCTATATATACATATATTTCTTTTTTTTTTTTTAAAGCAATTGGGGTTAAGTAACTTGCTCAAGGTTACACGGCCAGTTATTTCTGGGTGTGGTACTGAGTATCTGAGCCCGGAGTTGATCCAGGTCATCCCGACACTGGAGCTGGTGCTCTAACTCGCTGAGCCACCTGGCCGCCCCAATACATATACTTCTATATCATTTACATTTCCCAATATATGTCCTCCTTATCCTCCCAGAGAGGCATCTTAAACTTATAACAAAGAATTAAAAACAGGATTTGAAAAGCAGTTCAGCAAAAATAGTCAACATTTCAACCAAATTTGGTGTTAATTCAATATCAATGCAATGTTCCCCACCCATAGTCCTCCTCCTCAAAGAATGGAAGAAGTTCTGTTCTTATATGTCTTCCTTGAAGTCAGTCAGTTTGAAAGCTTTGATGATGATATTGTTAGAGGAAATACTGGGGCAAGATGAAGAGGTAAATCATAGATGGACTGCCATGACAAAGTACCATAGTGAGAAAGTCCTGGCTAGATTTCTGATCCATTCTGTTCCAAGGATCACCCAAGTTCTACTGTGCACATATAATTTAAAAAACCATAAAACCAAAACTCACCATCCTAACTAATGTCCTTCTAAGTGCAATGTAACTCAAACTAATTTCTTCAGCTATGATCCTTTATAAAACCCCTTTACTGTGATCTCTCACACAGATCGATCCAATCATTTAGTCTGATCCAATGGCAATAACGAATCCAGATATGAGGGGATGGAAGAACTTCAATTAAAACTCCAAAGTTCTTTGAGTGTATCTGCCAGAGAGGTTGAAGGATTTGGTTGGGTCCCCCTTAATGTTAGTGTGCCTCCTTCCTGATACTACTACCAATTTACCCTAAATATAATTTGTATGTACACAGTCATTTGAATGTCATTTCCCCATTAGAATGTCCTCCTTGAGGACTGGGATTGTACTGTTATCTTTCTTTGTGTCCCCAGCTCAGGACTACATCCAGTATATAGTAAGTACCTAATAAATGTTTGTTGAATGATACAAAATGTTACAATTTCTCTGATCCAGTAACTAATCTGGAAATGACTTGCTACAAAAATTTCCCAGCTATGTTTTTGGGTCATGACAATCACCAAAGCAATTTTTCTGAATATATTTTCTACTTGAGCTACCTTGCTTAGAAATGCAGACAGGATTTTTTTTAAATAAATAAAACACTTGAAAATCTCCATAGGGTTTGAAGTTCAGTAGGAATTTTTAAGCAAAGCCTTCAATTGTATCCCCAGAAGATCTCTTCTTTTCCACCACCAAATACCATATCTCCCCGGTTTTTAAACTGCTGGGTTCATACCTGCAAGGCAGCAAGGAGGATGCCACAAGCAATGGAAACACTGATCTCATTGTAGTAATGAGTCTTTTTTCTGCCACTCGGAGTTATGCCATAGATTTTTTTGAAAATGAGAATCAGAAAAGGGGCTGTGTCCAAGTATTCTTTGATCCAGTTGGTTCTAAAAGAAGAAAAAAGAGTGGGTTTTTTTTATTCTTTTATTGCCCTCAAAAGATCACTCAATTAAAATTTTATAAATACATTTACTTTTTGTTTTGTCTGTTCAGGTAAAGAGGATAAAAGAAATAAAGGCCTTAGATGACTGTTTTTCTGTTTTTCATTAATAATATAATAATACAAAAACTATATATCTCAGATACCTCCTTCTTTGGTCACTGCCACTATTCTTTATATTCTCTTTCCTCTGCCCAACACTGATAACAGAGCAAATTGTTCAAAGGAAAATTGTTCAGTATAATTTTGGTGCATTTGAGAATTTTCTACTAGAAAACATTATACAGACTCTTCCGGTCAAAATCTTATCCATCCTTCACGATCTAGCCCCCAAAATCACTTCCTTCATAGAGGTTTACTTGCTAATCTCAGTCACAGACATTCACTCCTAATCCCAGTACCAGTAACAAGCAAAAGGCAAGCAAGCCTTGGTTAGGACCAAACTTTATTACTGTGTTGTTGTTTAGTGGTTTTTAGTCATGTCCAATTCTTTGTGACCCAATTTGGGCTGTTTTCTTACCAAAGTGGTTTTTCATTTCCTTCTCCAGAACATTATACAGAGGAGGAAACTGAGGCGAATAGAGTTAAGTGGTTTGCCCAGGATCACACAGCTAGGAAGTGTCTGAGGTCAGATTTAAACTCAGGAAGATGAGTCTTCCTGACTCCAGGCCTGGCACTCTATCCATTTTGCCACTTAACTGCTTATTATGATAAATGCTTTACAAATATTATCTTTTGATCCCTATATAATAACAGTAGGTGCTGTTATTATACCCATTTTATCCTTAAGCAAACTGAGGCAAAAGAGGTTAAGTGACTTGCCCAGGATCACAAAGTAAGTGTCTGAAGCTGGATTTTAACACAGGCCTTCTTGACTCTAGGTCTAACAACCTATCTACTGTACCACCTAGCTGCCGAGGTACAATTTTGTGTTGCTTACATGATTACTTCCTAGACCAAGAAGGCAGAGGTGAGAGGTGATGTTTCAGAAATGGAGAAAAATCCACTTGAATGCTCAGAGGCATAACACAGAGAATTAGGAGACCAGCTAGTAGCCCAGATTGGCTAGAATATAGAGTACACAAAAGGGAGAAATGGAGAGGAAATAAGACTGGAAAAGAGGATGGATGTGGGATCTCTGTCATTGGGAAGTTTATGGGCAGCAACAACTTATGTTAAAAATCATACTGTTGCATTCAACTCAGTAACTCAAAAGGTGTGAAACATGGAAGAAAATATGAGGTTTTCTTTTCTGAATCTATACTAAACCTAGCCGGGATATCAAATCTCTCCACTGGGACTGGAAGAAATATTACACTTGATTTTTGGCATTTTTCTCACAAATAGGCCAACGACGACACACACTATTAGCAATATCACTGACTCATTTCAGAATCTCATAACACAATACAATTTTATAAATCTGCTATTTTTAGAGAGTGTTTTGATGCCTTTAGAGAATAAAGCAAAAGTAGGCCCAATTGAGTCAGCGTAGGCCCAGACTCTGACTTCTGCTGTCCTCTGAGAGCTGAGGGGGGAAAGGCCGGAAGTGCTTTGTTTCTAAGCATGGAAAAAGTGAGAAGGTTCCAGTACTTCAAATACTTGTTGTTTCTTGTTCTTGTTTCTGCTTTCCGCTTTGGGGAAAGGTAGTTCATTTAAAGTCTGTGGTTAGCAGTGTATATGGGCTCATTAGTAGAGGAAGCCTACTTGTAAATGGGCAGGAATCATAGTGACTTCTGGTATGAGGTCAATGTTTAAGGACCTCTGTACAGAGAACAAAGCAATTAGTTCTCCTGCCAGACACTATTAAGTGCTTCACGTATTTCTGCTCCAATTCCAAAGAAAAGAGAAGTTTAATTGCCCTGAATCATATCATCAGTTCAAAGGTAGAAACAGTGAAAATTCCCTAATTCCCTTCCTGAACCACAAGAAGGGAGCACACACTAATTACCACCAATGAAAAAGAAAAGTGAGTAAGAATGGACAAACCAAAGAATCGTGAGAGGGGCCTAGAGGGAGTGACTGAAAAATAATACTACTTTATGCATTGAAATTAATTTAAATGTAAACACTTACTAAGCATTTAATTTTCTATATTGATATTTAATGCTAAGTTTTCACCAAACTTTTAATTTTTTATTTTTAAATTCATCTTTATTTTTTAATATGTGTCTCCTTTCTCCCCATCTAATGAATTATCCTTTGTTATAAAAAAAAAAGGAAAGAAGGAAGAAAAGAAGGAAGGAAGGAGGAGCAGAGGAAGAAGTGAGGGAGAGAGAAGAGGAAGGGAGGGAAGAAGGAAGGGAGGTGAAGGAAGGAAGGAAGGAAGGAAGGAAGGAAGGAAGGAAGGAAGGAAGGAAGGAAGGGAGGGAGGGAGGAAGGAAGGGAGGGAGGAAGGGAGGAAAGGGAGGAAGGGAGAAAGGAAGAAAGGAAGGAAGGAAGGGAGGGAGGGAGGGAGGGAGGAAGGGGAAAGAGGGAGAAAAGAGAGGGAGGGAAAAGGAAGGGTAGATAAAGGAAAAGAGGGAGAGAAAGAAAGAGAAAATCAATACAGTTTTGCAAAACTAACCAACACCATCAGCCAAGTGTACAGTATATACAATGTTCTATATCCATGGATACCAAACACTGCAAAAAAAATAGGGAAAGAGTTGCATTTTCTCACTTTACCTTCAGTAGCAGTCAATGTTAAGCTCGGTCCATATTAAATTTTCAGTAATACATTTAAAAGACACACAGAGAGAGATAAAGACAGAGAGACGGATAGAAACAGAGAGTTCCCTTGATGCTCACAATTCTTTCCAGAATCGGACTCAAACTATTTTTATAAAGTAAAGCTAAACTCACTCACCATCTTCAGGAATCCTATGGTTACCATCATCTTACCTTAGTTTCTTTAGGTCATTAACCCATTTGTCTCCCATTCTTTTCTTGTAATTTACTTCCTCTTCATCCTCAATGATCACTCGAATCTTGTGTTTCACTTCTTCATCTTGCACAACCACAAAGGACCAAGGCTCTGTGTGTGCCCCACTTGGTGCTGTTCCTTTGAACCAGTAAATTAAAATAAAGAAATTAAAACCCAGAAGAGGAATGTGAAGGAAGATTAGAGAGTAATTTTGTTGTTTATAGTCATTTCATTGTGTCCGACTCTTCATGACTCCATTTGGGGTTTTCTTGGCAAAGATACTGGAGTGGTTTGCCATTTCTCCAGCTCATTTTACAGATGAGGAAACTGAGGCAAACAAGGTTAAGTGACTTGCCCAGGATCACAGAGCCAGCAAGTGTCTGAGGTCAAATTTGAACTCAGGAAAATGAGTCTTCCTCATGTTAGGCCCAGCACTCTATCCATCTTACCACCTACCTGCTCCAAAATATACTTCCCTGATCAGGAATAAAACTTGGGCAGAGGCAGTAAAAGTGCCAGATCCTAACCATTACACCACCAGAGGAGAAAGAAGGTCCAGATCAAGCACTATGATCTGAAATATAAAGTGACAGGAAGTCACTTCTTCCTTATGTCCCTTTCCCTGTTCCTTCAGTCCATTTTACTCAGCACCATTTTATTTCATTTAACTTCATGTTTAAAGTTTTATTGATTCCTTTTAAAATTTGATGCTTAAAAAAATTTTTTTTATTGATGCTTTTGCGTTATGGCCATTTTAAATATCTTCCTTCTCACTTTCACACCCACAAGAACTTTCCCTTCTAACAAAGAAAACACATTAAGAAAAACCAACCATCTGACAACATATATAGACATTCCATACTCCCAGTTTCACGTCTTTCAAATGAATAAAGAGAGTTGCAAATCCTCATTTCTTCTCTGGGGCTGATTTGTCATTTTAATTACATGAGTTTGTGTTCTTTTGGGGCTTCTTTTCACTTAACATTATTGAATTCATCATGTATATCATTTTACTGGTTCTGCTTACTTCACTCTCTATCAGTTCATAGAAGGCTTCCCATGTGTTCTGAATTTCTAAAAGCAACCTCATTTTAAGTGCTTTTGGAACCATATCACTGTTTCTGGAGAATGCAATGATTCACCACTACCTTTCTAATTATTTGGGTCAAGGCTGCCTGATTTGCTGATATTATCACAGCTCCAAAAAGACCCTTCATTTTGACAGCCAGCAAAAAATAATAATAATAAAGCTATGAAGTTCACCAGAGAGGTATAAATTCAATTCAAAGGCAGAGTAAAATAAAATTGTGCCTCTAAGACATTGAAACACATGAAAATCAGGTTAATAGCTCAATATATCTTTGTAGATTTCCTTCTATGTGCAAAGCACTGGGCTATCTGCTGTATGGTATATGGCCCTTCCTTTAGGGAGATTAAAATATAATTAGGAAGATGACATCAACACAGGAAAGATTAAATAGCTGTTACTGCTTTGTACTGGTGCACTAGATGCAGTAAGTTAGCTGCCTGTGGTGCCTTAGTATCTAGCATTCAAAAGGTCACTGGCTCATGACCTTAGCCCAGTTGGGAATTCCACAGTCACTCTGAAGACTTAAGGCCAGGCCAATAGAACACAGCAGGGTCCTCATCTCCTCCTGTTCTAAGAGTTTATAAGTATTTGCTGAATGAATAAACCCTGAAGAATGGGTAGGGATTCCTGTTAAGAACCTGTTTCATACATGGTCAGAATACCACACTTGGATAGGAGACAAGTAGTTTTATTCTTGGTAAAAGTACTTAGTTTAGGCAAGAGTTTACTTTGGAAATGCATATTAGAAGCCATGCAAACACCATGAATTTCAGGCCATCCCCGCTGTGAATTCCCTTTTTAAAGCTTTTCACTCTACTTTTTTTTTTTTTTGTATTCCCAAACGTAAGAAGAAAACTATTTTTCTTTTTATTTCAGCAAAGCCCAATCTCCCTCAAATTTGAAAGAAAACTGCATCTGTAGCATAGAGAATCTCAACATGTTTGAGCAGTTGGAGTCAAAAAATTAAGGTGTCAACTCCTGGACCTGCAACTTCCTGTGTGGCCTCAGATAAGTCTCTGGGTCTCAGTTTCCTTAGCTATAAAATGGGCATGATAGCATTGACACTATATGCCTCAGAAGAATACCGCGAATATAAGAGAAATAATGTAAGAAAAATTATTTTGAAAATACAAAAACTAGGGTGGCTAGGTGGTACAGTGAATAGAGCACCAGCCCTGGAGTCAGGAGGACCTGAGTTCAAAGGCGGCCTCAGACACTTAACACACACACATAAAAAAACTAGCTGTGTGATTTTGGGCAAGTCACTTAAGCCCAACTGCCTTCCAAAAAGCAAAAAAAAAAAAACAAAACAAAAAACTTCTGTGAATATCTTTTGTAACTTTTAGATTGAAAGACCACCAAGGGCAGGGATTATATTATTTCACTTTTTACCTTACACATAGTAGGTACTTAATATTCCTTTTTGAATTTAATTCAACTCAAGCATTTGGCTGGCAGGTCCAGCAGCCTGCAGTACAGCTAGGGTAAGGCATTTGTGTTTCCTCAGTAAGGTTTGAAAATTCCACCAGATATGTGTGGTCATCCAGCAAACACTTTGAGCCACTATATAATTATATTGAAGGATTCTGATTGCACACAGAAATAAAAACCTATGTGAAGGATCTGTCCATTTTAAACTGAAATTAAAATTATTCTTTCTTGTTTGTTTTCTTTTTAGAAAGACAATGAATTCAGACATGCACTAAATTAATCTCTCTAAATGAATTAGAATGTGGTTTATATAGGAACAAAACACCATCAGATGGGGAAAAAAATCAAAGAAGGATTTTTTTTAGTAATCCTCCTCTTTCTTTAACTTTCAAATCTTTTTCTTCTTTGGACAGACTCTTTTACACTGAAAACTATTCTGCTTTTTTTTTTAAATAATGTGTTCATTCACATGGGCATGCTAGCTAATCAGAATTTGTAATAGAAATCATGGCATGTAGCTGGACAATATTAGTTTCAGGAGGAGAAAAGAGGAAAAAATGACTTCCTGTATGCCTGGGTCTTTTGGTGTTTTTTTAAATAAGTACTTATTGGCTAGGATACTTCGGATTTTTCAGAAGTCTATGAGTCTAGTCTATGTACCATCTGCACCCAAGCCATGTGAAAGATGTGTGTCACTTCTTTAGAGATAGTCAAGTTGTTGACAATAGAGAGCACAGGATTCCAGAAATGGTGCATCAATGGCAGATAAGGATGTGTGCAGCCAAAGACAGAGCACTATGTTTCACAAGCCGAGTTTGAAAATCACAAATTCTTCAATAAGTCACATCAGTCACGCAGCTGATAGCCTCAAGAGACCCAGCTGCATAGTCTCATCATACCTGCTGTTTTGATGACATTGTCAATAACCTGTCTTGGGACGGGCTCATCACTTATGAACCTGACAGACCGCCTCTGATTGAGAAGCTCATAAAATTCCTGGGACCTCTTAATCATTTCATGCTCAGGAAAGCGTGTGCTGGAGAATGGGACATGTTCAAGGTTTTCTTCTGATTCCTGGAACTCAACCACATCTGCAAATAAAGATAGTGACAACAGTAATGAGAATTCCATTCATATAATGTCTTATAGGTCATGGAGCTGGTTCATCTGTAGGATCTCATTTTATCCTCACAAAGGGAGAAAGGCAAGCATTATTATTCCCATTTCAGAGATGAGAAAACTGAAGCTGGGAAAAGTTAAATGACTTGCCCTAGATCACACAGCTAGTGCTGGCCTAGGTGCTATTGCCTGAACTTGGCATTCCATCTTCTGAATTTGGTATTGTTCTGTTTCTCATTTTTTTTTTTTGCATGAACTGTTACTCATGCCTAGAATATATTCTCTCAGTTCTTTTTCTTAGAGGCTTTCTTCAAGGCTCAACTTAAGTGTCACCCCCTCCAGGAAGCCTTTGCTGAGGTTCCCTAGTTGCTAGTGCATTCTCTTCCTCCTCAAATTATGGAGTGTAAAGGATATTTAATTTGTTATCAAAGGACCTGCTATCGCGACCATTCAGAGTCTTCACTTACCCAGGCTAAAACTTGGAGTTCTTTCAACCAATCACATAATATGGACTCAAGTCTCTTCACCTTCCTAGTGGTCTTCCTCTGCACTCGTGCTCTCTGTCTCTGTCTGTCTCTTTCACTCTCTCTGACTCTCTCTTATTATCTTTCATTTTAAACTATTTCCATTACTCTTGCTGTCCCCTATGCCTAGAATGGTCTCCCCCCTCATCTCTGCCTCCTGGCTTCCTTCAAGTTCCAACTAAAAGCCCACCTTCTACTGAAAGCCTTTCCCAATCCCTCTTTAATTCTAATGCCTTCCCTCTCTTGTCTATTTACAATTTATCTTGACAATAGATTGTTTGTACATAGCTTTTGTAATGTCTCTTCCATTAAACTTTTTCTTGAGGGCATGTACTATCTACTCTCCTTCTTTATGTCCCTAGCATTTAGCATAGGGCCTAGCACATAGTAGGCACTTAATGTTTATTAACTGAGTTATTGACTTAAACTATGGTGTCCACAACTGAATACAACACTCCAGATGTAATCTGACCAGAGGAGAGTGCAAAGAAACTAGTGCCTTGTTTTATACCTAGAAGCTATGACTCTCTCTACAACTCACTAATATTTCACTGTTGACACATATAGAGCTCAAAGTTCACTCAAAAGCCCAGATCTTATTAACTTTGCTGCCCTAACCATTCTTCCTCTAGCTTATCTCTGAAAAGTTGATACTTGGGCCCAAGCATAAGACTCCATTTATCTCTATTGAAATTCATCTTACTGGATTTAGCTCAATGTTACAGCCTGCCAAGAATTGTTTAGTTCCTGACTCTGTCTAATTTAGAGGCAGTGTGTTAACTATCCCCTCCCCAGCTTTGTGTCATCTGCAAATTTGATAAATATGCCATCTGTGCCTTCTGCCAACCCTTTGCCACCAAGCCCTTCTTGTATGCCAAAGGAGTAGGTGGTTTTAATTATAAAGAAATGAAAGGGAATCTCTAAAATCTTGACCAAGGGGATCAAAATAGAAATTCGAATCTGTAGTACTAGATAAAAAATAAACTTCTGAAAGAGTTGATGAGACCCTTAGTTTTGGTAAAACAAACAAACAAAACAAAGCAAAAATCAAAACAAAGTCAGCCACATGTCCATGAATCAATTACTGACTTCTGTGATACAATGGAAACCAAGCCTATCAAATACTGGCAGGCTGACAATTATAAGTATTTTTTAAAATATAATAAAACTTCTAATAAGCAAAGTCCAAATGGAATGGGACTTTAATCCCTTACAGATCGGTGACTACCCTGTTTTCCTAACTCCCGATTTTGATTGCAAAATCAATTAAAAAAACAGTCCTGTTTCTATTCCTAATAAGTAATCTATATAGTGATAAGCATAATAATTCTAAAACATTATGGGTAAAATGAGATTGAATTAGTTGGACTCACATGGACACCTAATAAATTCAGGAGAGAGATTTAATATGAAAAAAACTAATTACTTGTTTTATGCATTACATATTAGCCAGTTATTGTGTAGAAGGAAAAAAATAAGGGGAAAAAATTTAAATCCTCTTATTTTGGAGGGACATTGTACTATAGCGACAAATGTTCCATTTTAAAGATTCCTCTATGAATATACAATGTGTATAGCTTTTCCTTTCTTAGCTTCTACTCTCTAGCCAAGGAACCTAAAATGTTATCAGGGCAGCAGACTCTGTGTTAAATTTTATGAAAAAGAACGCACTTATTTTACCTCTGGATGCCAATGAAAGCCTTCGCATGAACACTTTGAATTCAATTTAAAGACACTTACTAAGTTACAAGGGTATATAGGTGTGATAGGGGAGTGGTAATGAGAACCTATCCCCTTTCCAGCTACTAATTTTGAGCCAACGCTGGAAATAAGACACTGGAAATGGAAAAACCCTGGCCCCTGTCAACTGTGTAAACAGATTTTCAGTATCCAGGGAAAGCAATACCAGAGGCCTTCCTTATTTTTTCAAGGTTGAAGGACTATCTGAAAATCAAATGAATGTGACAAGAGATACATTAACAAACCCACCAAACACTTTAAGAAAGCTTTGACATCCATCCATTCATCTATCTATCATCTATCTATCTATCTATCTATCTATCTATCTATCTATCTATCTATC
>NW_027187345.1:8407133-8540328 GCF_028583685.1 Petaurus breviceps papuanus
ATCTATCTATCTATCTATCTATCTATCTATCTATCTATCTATCTATCTATCTATCTATCTATCCATCCATCCATCTAAATGACACTAAACTGTAGGATATTTGTATAGTGTAAGGAAGTCATACACCTAACTAAAATGCACATACTTTGCACATGTAACTTTCATGTATCTCTTACATATGAAAACCTAAAGACTTGGTGTTGGATCCTGCATTTATAGCTCAAAGGAACCTTAGGGGCCATTGTCTCAATGCAGTCTGAATGAGGTTTGGGATGCTAGAGCATAGTATAAGGAAGCATAGAACACAAGACAGAATCTGCAAAAAGTAAAGAAAATCAATGTGATTGAGGGGAAATATTCAAAATAAGAAGTGTCAGTAAGGGAGGATGGACATAGGTCAGGTCTACTGGGATCCCTGGTGGAATTGAGCATCCTGAACTGGTCAAATCCAGTGGGTTTTTACAGGGTTCTTGTGTGTCAGGGAGGACCAGGCATTGGGGGGAAGGAACTGAGAGCCTGAACCTGGTGGGCACATCAAGGTAAGTGCCCTGGTATTCATTCATGAGAAGAAGTAGAGGAGAGGAGATGATTGAGGAATTAGTAGCTAGTTTCCCCCCCCCCCATATATTTTTATTTATTTTATTAAATATTTCTGAAATGCAAACATAAATTTTACTATTCTTTTTAAAACTGTTTAGTTCCAAATTCTCTCCCTCCCTACCATCTATCTCCCCTCCTTGTGAAGTCAAACACTTTGATATCAATTATATGTATGAAGTCATGCAAAATATAATCCTCTATTAATCATATTGCAAAAGAAAGCACAGACCAAAAAGGGAAGGAAGAAAGGAAGGGAAAGAAAGAAAGAAAGAAAGAAAGAAAGAAAGAAAGAAAGAAAGAAAGAAAGAAAGAAAGAAAGAAAGAAAGAAAGAAAGAAAGAAAGAAAGAAAGAAAGAAAGAAAGAAAGAAAGAAAGAAAGAAAGAGGAAGAAAGAAAGAAAAGAAAAGAAAAACTTTTTTTTAAAAGTAGGCTTTGAGTTGCATCCAAATTCCATAGTCCTTTTTCTGGATGTGGATAGCATTTTTCATGATAAGTCCTTCAGATTTGTCATGGCTCATACTGTATTGCTGAGAATAGCTGTCATTCACAGTAGATCATTATACAATATTGCTATTACTGTGTACAATGTTCTCCTGGTTCTGCTCACTTCACTTTGTATCAATTCATATAATTCTTCCCAGTTTTTTTTTCTAAAATCATCTTGCTCATTATTTCTCATAGCATAGAAGTGTTTCATCATAATCATATAACACAGCTCCTTTAGCCATTTCCTACTTGATGGGCATCCCCTCAATTTCCACCACAAAAAGAGCTGCTATAAATGTTTTTGTGCATATAGGTCCTTTTCCTTTGATCTCTTTGCAGTACAGACCTAGTAGTGGTTAGTAGCTAGTTGATATTCAAACTTTCAACTCAGTGCGTAAGAGAGATTTGGGCTATTATTACAAGATTTACTTTGATAGTGTGACTTGAGGGATCTAAACTTTATCTAACAGGGTGTAGACACTACTGAATTATTTATAGCCATCTAGTTATAGACCCATAAAGATGGACCTGGAAGTAATTTTAGAGGATATCTAAGCCCAAGGCTTTCATTTTACAGATAAGGAAACTGGGTCGGAAAAAGGTTAAGTAATTCGTCCAGGATTATACAAGTAGTAAAGAAGCAGCTAGATGGGTCAGTGGATAGAGGACTGGACCTGGAGTCAGGAAGACCTGAGTTCAAATCCAGACTCAGATACTTACTAGCTGTGTGACTTTGGGCAAGTCACTTAACCTCTGTTTTCCTTAAACCTCTGGAGAAGAAAAACCTATCTGGTATCTTTGCCAAGAAAACCCCATGGACCTTACAGTCAAAGGGTTACAAAGAGTCAGACATGTCTCAACAACAATAACATACAAGTAGCAAGTGGCAGTTAGAGTTTGAATATAGGTCCTCTGACCTATCTAACTAATCTAACACTACCCCATGCCTTTTTTTGCATTACTAGGACAAGGTAGTGCCAGAAGCTTGCAGTACTAGGAGTCATATGATATGATATTCCATGATATTCCCAAAGGGGAGAGTAAAGGCAGAGAGTGGATTTATAGACATTGATGACTGACAAATTTGAGCTTTCCTCTGAAGTGATAGCTCACGTTTATGTAGTGTTTTAGAGCTCATAAACTTGACATCAATCTGAGTTAATTTCCTTTACAAGAGGCAGGCTGGTATAGAGGTGACAGTGCTGGGCTAGAAGTCAAAAGACCTAGATTCAAATCACAGCTGGAACACTTATGATCTGTGATTAAAGGCAAGTGACTTAACCAATCAAGAGGCATTGATGAAGCTTTTGCTATGTGCCAGTCACTGTGCTAAGCACTAGAGATACAAAGAAAGTCAAAACAAAACAAAATTTAAAAAAACATGGACCCTGAACCCCAAAGAACTCACATTCTCATGGTAAAGACAACATGCTAACAATGATGTATGAACAAGATACATACTGCATAAATGAGGTAATCGCAGGTGTAATCATCAGTGAGGAAACCTGGCAAGGCCACCTGCAGAAAGTGGGATTTTAGGTGAGGTAGAGGTGAAAAGGAAGAGCATTCCAAGAGGCAGGGGGAGAGCAAACTCTCAGAGCCTCAGTTTCCTTACTGTAGAACAAGGATCAATAATATTTGTAAGACTGCCTTGGAGGTTTGCTGTGACAAAAATGCTTTGCAAGTTTTAAAATTCAATGTACATGTGAAATAATATCCCTATTTTACAGATGAGGGAACACGGCTCATGGGGGTTAAGCTGCTTGCCAACAGTCACATGGCTAGTTAAGTTTCCAAGGCATAAAGTAAACCAAGGTCTCTTGTTCTATGACCAATCCTTTCTACTCACTGCCCCTTGCTGCAACAACTCTTTGGGTAGGGGTTGTTCTCTTAGAGTCTGACTACCCAGTCAGTACATTGCCTAGGGACTCATCATTGCCGCCAGAAGAAAGGTGTTCAGGTTTAAAATAGCTATGTAACTGGAGCAAAGAAGACAATACCCAGACAAGAACTGCAGGGCAGGGGGAACCAATACAAAAAGTATCACATTATTGGGCTCCTGAGAGCCACAAAGCACAACTCTATTGGGGAGGAAAGAAAGATAAACCTATAAGCTCAGGGATTTTATTGTTTCCCAGTCTTCAAATCCCATCAGTTATGCCACTGGGGATGGGGATGGGGGGGGGGGCAAATCATTAAGGCAGCAAAGATAGTGATTCCAAGGTAATTGTGTGTAATCGTGCCTCTTTTTCCCTGTGATACTGTTACTGCACATGTAAGCATAGTAGCATGATTTTAATGAAAAGAGCAAATCTATTTTCATCAAGTTTTTAATTCCAAGGGATCCTAAATTCTCTGTATCCAGAGGTGGCTGGTGTTCAGCCACACCTACTCAAATGCTTCTACTTCAATAATTCAGGATCCATGGATATGGAAAGTCCCAGCCTGATCATTAGCCAGAATTAAGCCATTCTGGTGAAGGTATTTTTCTCATTTTTTGGCTTTTGCCCACTCCCCAGTTCTATTCCAAAGACTGATACTACTGTGAATGTTTAAAGGAAGGCCTCATTGTACTCTTGGAGTAGTAAAGTACCTCTCCCCACCTCTGTCTCCTTTACAACAACCAATGTAAACTAAGACAGAGGGACAATCTTTCTCCCTTAAAAGCTAGGAGCATAGATCTGGAGCCAGAAAAGACTTCAGAAACCAACTAAAACAATTCCCTTCAATTTACAGGTAAGAAAGCTGAAGTCAAAGAAAATTAAGTGACTTTCCCAAGGTCACACATATAACAAGCATCAAAGGCAGGATCTGAACCTGGATCCTCTGGCAATAAAGAGATTGCTATTTCAGCTCCACCAAATTGCTTCACCTAAAGCCTATTTGGTGTTGTTCAGTTCTTTTAGTCATGTCCATTTGGGGTTTTCTTGGCAAAGATACTAAAGTGGTTTGTCATTTCCTTCTCCAGCTCATTTTATAAATGAGGAAACTGAGGCAATAGTACTTGGCATTCCCTAGCACTCTCCTACTTAGATCAGATGCGTTGAGTCATATTCAGGGTGGTATTGCTTAAACATGAACAAAATCCTGACCCCTCTAATGGCCTGGTCACATATATGCAAATATACATATATACAATATACATATACATGTATACACACACACTACTCATGAAACACCATACTCACTGATGACACACAATACATACATACTTGAGGCTGGGACTCATTTCTTTGCCTCATTCTGCAGTCAAGTCCTAAGATAAGTTGCTGAGTCCCTTTTCTCCCACCTCATTTTTCTTTATTCTCTGTGCCTCCATCACCAGAGGCTCAAAAAAGTACTTTATTTCATACTCTTAGATTGTACCTTGAGTTCTCCTCCCCCCTCCCATATTTGCATAGATACCCAGAACTTTTTTGAATCAGCCAGGGTTACTTAGTAAGCCTCCTAGAGAAACAGAAGCTCAGATCTAAGGTCTTTTGCATCCTCGGCTACTACTCTGTTTGTGAGAGAACTTTACTTGACTATTCTGAAGCCTCAATGTTTCCTCATGGCTGATCAACTGATGCCAAACTCCCCAACCTGGCATTCAAAGACTGCTTCATTCTAGGTTCAGACAAGTTTTCTATCCTTATCTCATCTAACCTTCCCTCTTTTACTCTTTTGTATCAAAAGTTGTTTATGTAGATATCACCTCCAATCCCATTAGACTTAAGAGACTTCTATGTAGCAATTCAACAAACATTAAGTACCTAGTTTTTTTTGGTTTGGGGTTGTTTGTTTATTTTTGCTTTTTGGAGGGGGGAAGGCAAGGCAATTGGGATTAAGTGACTTGCCCAAGGTAACACGGCTAGTAAGTGTTAAGTGTCTGAGGCCAAATTTGAACTCAGGTCCTCCTGACTCCAGGGCCACCTAGCCACCCCAAGTACCTAGTTTTTATAAGGTACTGTGCCTGGTTGCAGGGTTACAACTCTAAAAGTTAATCTTCACTCAAAGAGGTTGCATTCTATGGCGAGATATAATGTACACAGAAAAGTAAGCTGAAGCAACCTCAAGAAGGAGGAAGTACTCACTGGCTGGAAACAGGAAAGGCTTCACATAGTAGATGACTCCCTGCCTCCTTTTAAGCAGTGTCAAATCGATCTCTCTTAGTACCTAGTTGAATGCAGTGCCTATAGTAAGCATTGAATAACTGTTGGTCTAATACTCTACATTGCAGCCAAACTAGATCATTCCCTCACTTTGGATATGTACTCCACTTCATCCTCCATACCTTGCTCAGATATTTCACTATACCTGGAATGTCCTTCCCTGCCATGTCTGCATATTGAAATCCTATCTAGACTTTGAAGTAATATGTAACACCAAATTCAACAGCTTCTCTTGCAGAGACTATAGATAGCATTATTATTTCTTAAAGAGCCAGTGGAATCTTGAGATTTAAGTGTAGCTATCCTTCTTTGAGGAGTCTGTGAGGATCCTCAGTTTAATTGTTGTACAGGAGAAACTGAGGAGGACAAAGAAAAAAGGAAAAAATTCCTAAGATACTAAGCCAGGTGGTGCAGTGAGTAAGAGTTCGGGCCCCTGTGTTGGGAGACCCGGGATTAGTTCTGGCCTCAGATACTTGGCACCCACACAAAATAACTGGCCATGTAACCTTGAGCAAGTTACTTAATCCCAACTGCTTAAAAAAAAATTCCTAAGATAACTAGGTTTGAATCTTGTCTTGCAAAGCATCATAAAACAAATTCTTGAGAAAAGATTTTAATTAGGACCCTGAGAACACAAAATGGTGGAACTATGCTTCCAGAATTGAGAAGTCAATAGATAAAGTCTAAGTTAAAGATGATTTAGACTATAATCTAAATCATTCCATCTGGCTTATTGTAAATGTCCTTCTTGTTATTGATTGTAGTGTTAATAAATAGTATACCTATAGCCTTGATGTTTATTTACACCTAGAAGATTAGAGAGGGGGGAGGGAGAAGGAGAGGGAAAGGGAAAGGAAGAGAGATAAAGAGAGAAGGGAAGGGGGAATGAACAAAAGTTTATGGGAAAAGAGATTTCTCCAGTTTATTAAATAAGTAGCATTAATAGACTGGGCTGGAAGCCTAGTGCTAATTAAAAGAGAGATGTTGGAATTTTAGCACTTTATAAGGAAATAGCAAAACATATCCCTTGAATGCCTTGAATCTGGTATAAGACTAAAGAAAAAATGAGCTATAGCAGGTAGAAAAAGAGGTGATCATCTCTTCCCCTCACCATGCATACAAACATAAAGGTTATACCTGAGGATGATTGGTTTCAAAATCTTCTTTAGTGGAAAAAGCACAGGACTTGTAGCTAGGTAACCTAAGTTCCAATCATGGCCATGACACTTGCTTCCTTTATAACTAATGGTAATTGCTTGTTATTTCCTCATCTATGAAATAGGGATAATAACACTCTCACTGCTACCCCCACAGGTTTGTTGTGAGGAAAATGCTTTGTAAGCCTTAAAGCACCATAAAGACATGAGCTATAATTAACTTCTCTGAACCGCAATTTACTCATAACATCTCAGAGGCTCACTTTTCTCAGCTGGATAAAATAGTATTTTAAAGTCTCTATCAGTTTTAAGTTCTAAGATCCTCTGATCATCCCCTTCCTTCAACCCTCATCTTTTTTAGGACTGGTGCTAACCACCAAGAGTGATGCTCATATGCAGCAGCTTACACAAGACAGCAAATTCTGTGGGCAAACAGAGCCTCAAAATCACCACATAGCTGAATATCTGGCTTGATAACTCATTCATTTTCCATTGATGCCCTACAATGCTATGCCTCATATTCTTGTCAAAGTTTGTTTCTAGCTCTCCCTAGCGTGACACATTCTTCCTTGGCCATGTTGTCCCTAGCTTTTTTTTTCTTTTTTTTGCTTTTTGGAGGGCAGTTGGAGTTAAGTGACTAGCCCAAGGTCACAAGGCTAGTTTTTGTGTTATATGTCTGAGGCAGAATTTGAACTCAGGTCCTCTTGACTCCAGGGTTGGTGCTCTATTGACTTCGTCACCTAGCTGCCCCTGTCCCTAGCTTTCTTAAGCCATCTCCTGGTTTGAGAAAACCAAAGGATTTAACACTAATTTAATTGATAAACTGTGCTAAAAGATTAACTTAGAGAAAAACATAGGATCATAGAGCTATGTGGGACCTTAGAAGCTATCTAGACTTACCCCCTCATTTTATAGATGAGGAATCTCAGTACCAAGGCCCTCTACTGTGGCACCCTACCCATGTCTTTAAGACCTAGATAGGAATGTTTTATGCTTCATAAAGTTTGGACTAAATGGTCCCTAATGTCTCTTTAAACCCTTCAGTTCTATGATGACTCTGCAGAACTTCTTACATTCTTTATAAATTTATTTTTCCATTGTCTTATACCTAGGGAACCAGCTAGCAAATCTGATAAAATTCATTGGGCTATTTGATCCATAGCTCAAACGGATGGCAATAGCTTAAATGTTACTCATACCAGGTAGCATAGGTAGCATTTAACAAGAGCTTTCCTTGGCATGGGTTGTGTAACTGTCCATGGAACAGTGATTTCAAGGACATGGTTACTTTCTTTAATGGTATAGACCACAAGCTCTCCATTCCTTTCATCCTGTCTATTCCTTCCTGTAAATATTCCACAGGGGATCTATCCAACATCCTGGAAGCCTTACTCCAGATCTCTTGAAATGTCATAGATACCGGTGGAATACTCAGTATATCCAATGGTTATCCCTCTTTCTCACCACAAGACTGGCTCACTTCCTTTTCCATTTGATCATCTCTCTGATGACATCCTTTACACCATTTCTGCTGCACAATTTCTCATTGGCAATAAGTTTCAGAATGCATGCACTCACAGTGCATTTCTCCATTGACCTTTAAGTGACCTGCAATTTTAATTCTTTGGAGATTGTGGTATTCTGTGACTCATAACCATACATCATCACTGGAAAAATATTGATGTTAGAAAAATGATCCTTGGTTTCAAGAAGATTGGGATCATTAAAAGTCTGGTACAGTTTCCAAAAAGTAAGTCAACCCTGTCCAACTCTGAGCCCAGCTCATTGTCCATTCACAGTATCTGTCCAACATATATGTACTGATGGACCATTTCTATGGGTTGACCATCCAATTGTATATTATAATCTGGGCAGTAGTCATCCTCCTTTTTCTTCAATTTTTCCTGAATGTATAATCAGAGCAACCTTTTTGGTGTTATTTTGGATCTCTCCTAGGAGGTCCTGCAACGTTCTGAGGCCTATTGCCATCAGCACGGTGCCACAAAGAGGAGAATCTGGGTGACCTCTTTATCAAATCTTGATAACTCCATCATCTACAGGAAATTCCTTCTTCCTTTTGGACTCTGAGTCAAACATCTTTGGTGACAGTGAGAAATATCTTTGGCAAAGTTATCTTTCCCTGTTTTATTTATGGCTTGTTTTATATTAATAATCAGTCATCTAACAAAATGATTCCTATTGCTACAACTTTCAAAGAATTATATGATTTTCACATACACACAGGAAACATTGTTAGAGGAGATTATTTAAGAAAATGCTTTGCTCTAATGAATCCATTTTTTTTCCTACTCAACAAATTAGCACAATGGGATTTTGCATTCACAAAAGCACAAATACAGTCAATTGTGTAACTATAAACGTATGATCTGCTGCAGAGTACCATTTGTAAAAGCCTCTCTGTTCCCTTCTTCAAAATGTCACCTTTAAATATTCCCTTAATACATATTTAGGTTATTCTCAAAAAGATTTTGTGGTGATGGGAAAATAGTTATATGAACAATAGCAATTAGCCAACAAGTATTTATTAAGCGTTTTGCTAGATGCCAGGCATTGTGCAAGGTTCTGGTGACACAAGGCAAAACAAAACTGTTCCTGCACTCGAGAACCTTACATTCCATAGCATAATATTCAATAAATAAGTATAAAATAATTTTATGCAAAATAAATACAAAGTAATTTGGAGACAGAGGCACTAGCAACTAAGGGAATCAGGACAGACTTATTTAGGGGGTGGCATTTAAGCTGAGTTTTGAAGGCTACTAAGGAACCTAAGAGATGATGGGGCACATTCAAGCATGAGAGAGCTTGTGGCACAGGGGGAGAGATGAAATGGTACATGTGAGGAGTAGCAAAAAAAAAAAAAGTCCAGTTGGGTTAGATTTAAGAATATATGAAAGAGAATAACACATAGTAAAACTGGAAAGAATGACTGGAATCAGTCTATAAAGGATTTATATACCAGAGAGGAGATGGCATTTGACCCTGTGGTCAGTAGGGAGCCACTGCAGTTTAATGAGCAGAGATTACCTGGTCAAACATTTACTTCAGGTTTATCACTTTGGCACCTTGTTTGGAGGATGGCTTAGAGAGGGGAGGCTGGAGTCAGATTACGAAGGCCCTTAAATGGGAAACAGAGGAGTTTGTATTTGGTTCTAAAAAGAAACAGAAATTTATTGGAGTTTTTGGGACAAAGTGGAAAATCGTCAGACCTATACTTTAAGAATATCGATTTGGCAGCTGTGTGGAAGATGGATTGGAGGGCAGAATCAGGGACACCAATTAGCACCAATCTATTACAATAGTCCAGGTAAGAATTAATGAGAACATTAAATAGGGATAATGACTATGTGACTTCAGAGAAGGTCTAAGGAACATTGGGGAGGTAGAATCAATAAGACTTGGCAACTGATTGGATATATGGTTTGAGAGAAAATGAAGAGTTAAAAATCCTTCTGAGGACAAGAATCTGCTTTAATAGACTGAAGGTGGTTTCTTCTACAGGAATAGGAAATTTTGGAGGAAAAGTAAGTTTTGAGAGGAAAGATAATGAGTTCTGTTTGAGACATGTTTGAGATGCCTATGAGACATCCAATAGGAAATGTCCAATAGGCAATTGGTGATAGATAACTGGATCTCAGGAGAGAGAGCAGGGCTAAACATATAGATTCGGGAATTGCCCAAATAGAGATGTCAACAGAACTCACTGGAGTTATATCTGAAGAGAGATGGAATAGAGAGAGAATAAAAGGGAGCCAAAGATGGAGCTTTGGAATTAACTCACATTTAGAATGTAGGAATGAAACCAAAGAAGCCAGTAGGAGGGACACATTCTAGGTATGGAACATAGCCATGATACAGACTCAGGAGATGTAGTGTTGGTAGGTGTTGCCTGGATCATAAAGCACATGGAGGGAAGTAGAGTGTAAGAAAACTGGAAAGACAGCAATGTGAAGGGCTTTCAAGGCCAAAAAGAGGTAATAGGGAGCTGGCAGAGTTTGAGTTGGGGGTGGGAACTGACATGTTGGGTGAGTTTAAGGAGTTAACTTTGGCAGCTGAGTGGAGGATCTACTGGAGTAAGAAGAGACTAAAGGCAAGGAGACGATCCAGAAGGCTACTGTAATAGTCCAGACAAAAGGTAATGAGAGCCTACAGCAGGATGGTGACTATGTGAGTGGAGAGAAAGGGATGCATATGAGAGATGTTGTAAAATCCAAACAATTCCGGGAAAAAAGAACCTACACTATATCACACCCAACAGATCCAAACTTTGCTTCAATATGTCCAATACAGGAATCCTAAGGCAGTCCATTGCACTTTGAGAGGGCTTTGTTAGGCAGGTTTCCCTGACATCAAGCCGAAATTGTCCTTTTTGCAAATTTCACCCATTGTTTCTGGTTCTACCCACAGGGGCTAGATAGAACAAATCAAGGACTGCTGACAATCCTTCAAATATTTGAATGTAACTTTCATGTCCTCCCCTGAGGTTTCTCTTCTCTAGGCTAAAACACCCTTGTTTCTTTCTACCTATGCTCTTATGGCAAGGACTCATGGACCTTCATCATCTGTTTGCCTGTGGAAAAATCTCTATTCTGTCAATGTTCTTCCTAAACTCTGGTACTCAGAACCAGCCATGACCAGAGCTGGAATCTATGAAAATATCTTCTCTTTTCCCCATTTCCTATTATTCAGTACTATTGTTTAAATAGGTTAAGTAGGAGTTGGCTTATTTGTTTTCCATATTTTAATTTTTTTTTCTTTCTTTCACTTTGTATTGATTTTGATCTTTCTTGAAGCTAATCACCACTCTGACTTTTCACAGATAGCTAAATTGGAAATTACTCATACATCAATAAATAATCATTCCTGTTGACTAACTTCATTTTTTTGAAGATATTTAATGCTCACCATATCAATACCTCACAATATCAATCATCAATCAAAATGACTTTCTTCTTAAGGAAAATATGTTAATGTATAATCATAAGTCTTATCTATCTACATACATATGTATGTGTATATATGTATATATATATACACATGTGTGTATGTGTATAGATATAGATTCTGTAAGCCTTTAACCTCTCTTGTTTCTTATTCATAAACTTTGTTTCCTAATATATTTTTCAATATCCTTTGTTATGCCTATTTTGGTATTGAAGGAGCTAAGTATTAAAATGCATCTTAGTTCTATTTGGAGACCTCTTTTAAGTTCATTGCAGAATTTCTACACCCTCCTCTCTCCATCTTCTTCAACAGATGTCAGTGCATAAGCTACAGTTATTTCATGGTGATCTTTTTGCAGATGTTCTTCATAAGCATTGAATATGCAAAGGCCAAGAGTCCTGTGATGTGATATCTCTTGTCTCTTTTGTATGCGCAGGGAAAAGCAACACTCACAACCTTTTTATTTGCTTCTCCAAAGAGAGCCTGTGAGCCATCTTTCCATTTAGCTGCTATATCCTTCTGTTTTCACTTAAGTTAAGAATGTCAAGATAGATATGATTAAGTTCCTCCAATTGTATGCCAGCTTGCTGATCACTGGTCAGGGAGTCACACTTCAAGTACCAACATGTAAGGTAAATATTTATAGATGTCTTGGAACTGCGTGAATCTTAGTACTCTTGCTCCAGTTTTACCACTCTGCCAGGATCACTGGGAGCAGGAGCATGGACAGGATGCAGGGCCATTCTGTGCTTTTCTTTGTTTCGCAGGTTGCCATACTGATTCTGAGCATCTTCATTATTACTTAGCTTTAGACAGTAGGACCATATTCTAAGACTTTCCATCATGTTGGAGCCTGCTGGAGACTTTGCTTACCTGCCACAAGTTTTAAGAACACAGGATCACTTCCATATCATGATGAAACATGATACATCAAAGTGGAATTTTGTTGAGGATATGTATATCTATGTGTGTTTCTATATATCTATCTACTTATATACATTGGTGCAGAGATAGATAGACAGACAGACAGATAGATAGTTGATAGTTGACAGATGACAGATGACAGATGGATAGATGGATAGATATAGATATAGATATATAACATTTATTTTTCCCAGACTTATAATCTCACTGGTATAAGCAGCTCCCAGTAAGGAACTTCCTGCATCAATACAGAGTGGCACCTTCTTAACAACTTTTAATCTTAGAGAATTTCCCAGAACACTGAAAGATTAAGTGACTTGCTCAGAATCACATAGCCAGGATATGTCAGAGTTGGGACTCGAATCTAAGTGGTCCTGAATTGCTTTCTATCCACTGTCATATTTTTCCTTATATATGTGTGCCTATGCATATGTATATATGAATATATAGTGACAGATAAACTATTATACCAAATAAGTAAAAAAAAATTTATTAAGCCCCTACTATGTGCCAGGCACTGTGCTAACACTCAGATACAAAGAAAGGCAAAAAACAGTCCCTACTCTCAAGGAGCTCACAGGGAAGACAAGCAAGCTATTGTGTACCAACAAGCTACATACAGGATAAATTAGAGATAACCTTAGAGGGAAGAGCATAGCACTAGGGGGGCTCAGGAATGGTCTTCTTGTAGACGATGAGATTTCAGCTGGAACTTGAGGGAAGCCAGGAGGTAGAGATGAGAAAAGAGACAAGCCGAGGCACATGGAATAGCCAGTAAAAAATGCGCACTCTGGAGATGGGGTGTTGTATTTAAAGAACAACAAGGAAGTTTATATCATAATATCAAGGAGTGGAAGAGAGTAATGTGTAAGAATCCTGGAGAGGTAGGAAGGGGCCAGGTTGTGAAGGGCTTTAAAAGTCAAACAGATGATTTTATCCATGACCCTTAAGCTAAAAGGGAGTTGAATGGTGGAGGAGGGAGGGAGGGGGTGATACAGTCAGACTTATGCTTTAGGAAAATCACTTTGGTGGCTGAATGGAAGACTGACTGGATTGAGGGGGGACTTGAAGCAAAAGGTTATTCAATAGTATTGAATATGTATTGAATATATAATATTGTATATTATAACCCACCAGAAGGCTATTCAATAGTACAGGTAGAAGGTGATGAGGGCCTGAACCAGGGAGGGTAGTGGCATTATCAGAGAAGAGATGGGGACATATTAGAGAGATGTTGCAAAGGCGAAATCAAAGAGTCTAGGCAACTGACTCTATGGGGAATGACAGTCAGGAGTTGAAGATGGCACCTAGATCATGAGTCTGGGTGCCTAGGAAGATGGTAGTGCTCCCAATAGTAATAGGAAGTTAGGAAGAGGGGAAGATTCGGGGGGGAAAGATTATGAGTTTTCTAGACCAATGGTAACAAATATTTTATTCAACAGGAGCGAAGGACCTTAAAGCTGCCTCCTTAACACTAAATTAACCCACAGAGATATTTGTCTTTCTCTATGTGTAGCACAGGACTTTGAAAACCATGCCTCATCCATCTCAGTCTATTTATTCAAAGGCAGTCTTCATCATGATAAAAATCAGCATTGGTACAGGGTAGAAAATCACCTAATATTGACATATCCTGCAAATTTAAAGTTGCATATGAACTAGAGACCTCTAGGTTATTCAATATTGCCTACATTTCTCAGGCACAAAGGTGGAGAGAATATTCAGGAGATCTGTAGCAGCTCTGCTCTCAAAGCTTGTTCTAACCACCTTTTCTTAAATAAAGTTTAGTTACATAGGAATCAGTGACTATCTGATAATTTATGGCCCTGAAGACTAGAGGATTCCACTTCACTACATCCTTCTAATTACAAGCATTGGGAAGCTATAAATGAGAGACAGTGTGGCTTAGTGGAAAGATCAATGAACTAAGATTACAAAGATATCGATTTCAATTCCTGGTTCTCCCAGTTATCACATACATGACCCTGGGCAAATCACTAAATCTCTAAAAGCCTGAAATTCCTTTTCTGTAAAATAGGGATGATAATATTTGCCCTTGAGTGGTGAGTATCAAATGAGATAATGTATACAAAAGTACTTAGCAAAAATTATACCTATATAAGCCAGATATCATAAATGGTTAAATGATAACTTTCGCACCAGCTATTTGTAACTCAATAAAAGTAATTTTAAAATTAACTTTATAATTGTTTGGTCCTCATTTAAAATTTTCTGGTTCCTAACCCACAGTCTCATATAAATAACATAAACTAGAGACTTCAGTGGGCTTGGAAGGCTAATGATCACTTTAGTCAAGACTGGAGTGGTTAAGGTGGTTGGGGTGGGAGGTAGACTTCATTCACTCCAATGTAAACAATGAGAACTCTGTGAGGGGTAATTGTGAAACTTCTGACTTTCAAAACAAACATGCCTTTGACTGTTGAGACTATGCAGTTTAGACTGCCAAGTGATGAGAGAGGTGGGGCATATGGAGAATGGAAGACAGAGAGGGGGGGAGGGGAGAGAGAGAGACAGAGAGAAATAGAGAGATAGAGAGAAACAGAATGACAGAGACAAAGACAAGAGGAGACAGACAGAC
Organism: Petaurus breviceps papuanus; assembly: GCF_028583685.1. Classification (NCBI taxonomy): domain Eukaryota; kingdom Metazoa; phylum Chordata; class Mammalia; order Diprotodontia; family Petauridae; genus Petaurus; species Petaurus breviceps. The sequence continues at coordinate 8,422,016 of NW_027187345.1, forward strand.
ATTAACAAAGTCAGAGAAAGAGATAGAAAGAGACAATGCTAGAGACAGACAGTCAGAGAGGAAGCAAAGATGTTCTATAAAAATGGATGGCAATGTAAAGAGTCAGTAAAAAGCAAGGGTCTGGAAGAAAACTAATGGACACTGAAAGAAGCATTAATTTTTCCCTGCCTTAGTTTCATTCTTAATTCCCAAAGTAAACTTCTCTATCTCCCTTACCCTCTCATCTTACTATTTCTTCAGCCATTCCACAAAAACAAGTGTTTGTAAATCCAATGAGTTTTTCTTATCTTTTATTACCCCTGACCACTTTTCAGCTTTTGATACCATTCCATTGACCACTGATCCTTTTTTTTTAAGTTTCAATAGTGGAAACTTTTTCTCTCTACCAAAACTGAATGGGAAACTTCAAACCCAGTAAGAGTACATATTATGATGCATCAGTCAAAGAAACAGATGTAATTTGGGGCTCTGTTAAGAGAATCACAATGTCCAGGGTTAGAGAGCTGCTGGTCCTGCTGTCCTATACCTTAGGCCACATCTGAAGTATCAGGCTCAGCCCTTGGTGCCAAATCTTAGGAAGGAGCTTCATAAGATGGAAAGTATTCAAAGGAGGATGACTGATATGGTGAAGGGTCTTAAGTTCACATGGTACAAGATACAAGGTGAGAGACACCATTTAGGAGGTGGTTTTTAAATTGCACTGGGAAGGAAGCTAGGTATTCCAAGAGGCATTGGAGAGGATGGAATAAATCCCAGGCATGAAGGAGATTCTGTACAAATAGGTAAGAAAGAGCAAGAACACAAGTTTATCTGCACCATAAAGTACATGAAGATGAGTGGTATGAAATAAAGCTGGAAAAGATTGGAGCCAGCTTGGAAAAGGATAATTAAGGAAGAGAACAGGGAACTAGTTCAATTTGACTGGAATATACTATAATGTACACAGTGTTGTTGGGAGTCAAAATGTATAAGGTCATAAATGCAAGGATAAAAAGTTTTATATTTGGTTCTTGGGCAACTAGGTGGCACAGTGAGTAAAGCGCTGGTCCCTGAGTCAGGAGGACCTGAGTTCGGTTCCGGCCTCAGACACTTAACTCCCACACAAAAACACTAGCTGTGTAATCTTGGGCAAGTTACTTAACCCCAATTGTCTTCCAAAAGACAAAAAAAAAGTTTATATTTGGTTCTCAAAATAATAGGGAGTCACTGAAGGTTTTTTGCAAAGACAAAAGACATCTATTCTCTATTTAGGCTTGACTACATAAAGTATCTGTGATTACACTGTGTGCACCTGCCACCTATAAATATTACCATCCTTCTACAATTTAGTAGATTGCCATGACTGTGATCAAAAAGTCTTCATTCTATAGCCAACCTAGTAATGAGCCTTTCGGAACTTAGCTGGACAAATTTGGGGGGAAAAAAGACTCAGAGTTCTTCATCAAACTTGTATTCAAAGTCTTTCCCACTTGATAGGACCTGCCAAGCACCTACACACCTCAAAGAGGCCTCCAAGTAGGAGCTGAGTTTGGCAGCTGTGTTGAGAGTGGATCAGGGAGAGAAGAGACGGAAGGCAAGGAGAATAAAAGACTATGACAAAGAGGCAAGAGGTGATGAATGCTTAAACTAAGAAGGTAACAATAAGAGTGGGAAGAGGTGGAGGGATGTGGAGAAATCATGGCATTAGAAACAATAGGATTTGGCAATTGGTTGGATATGGGTGGTAAGGGTTGTAAGGGAGATAAGAGTTAAAGACCACTAAGATTCTGAGTCCAAGTGATTCAGACCTTCAATAGAAACCGGAGACTTTGGAGGAGGCACAGATTTGTTGGACAAAATGAGTTCAGTTTTTGATATGCTGAGTTTGAGATGCTAATAGTATATCAATATGCAAATAACCAATGAGCATTTTTTTTTTTTTGCTTTTTGGAGGGCAATTGGGGTTAAGTGATTTGGCCAAGGTCACACAGCTAGTTTTTGTGTGTGTGTGTTAAGTATCTGAGGCTGCATTTGAACTCAGGTCCTCCTGACTCCAGGGCCAGTGCTCTATTCACTGCACCACCTAGCCACCCCCCCCACCTCGAAATGAGCATTTTTAAATGTGGGACCGGAATTCAGGGAAAGATAAGAGGAAGAGGGCAACAACATAATATCAATGGACAGAGTCTGGAGTCAAGAAGATTCATCTCTGTGAATTCAAATCTGGTCTGAGACACTTACTAGCTCTGTGACCCTGGGCAAGTCACATAACTCTGCCTCAGTTTTCTCATCTGTAAAATGAGCTGGAGAAGGAAATGACAAACCATTCCAGTATCTCTGCCAAGAAAACCCCAAATGGGGTCACGTAGTGTCAGACACGACTGAAATGACTGAACAACAGAAGAGGAAGATATGTAGCTTTGGGAGTTGTATATGAAAGACCATTGAAACCATGGACGTGGACTAGATTGCCAGGGGAGAGAAGACAGGGACAGCAGAAAAGAGAGCTAAGGACGGGGATTTTTGAGAGAACTAGTTCATTTTCCTCATCTAGTCCCTTAACTTGGGTAGCTCCCAGAGCTTTATCTATAATCCTCTACTTTTTTTTTTTTACTCTCCTCTCATGGTTTCAACTGTCATGTCCAAGAATAGAGATGGGGAACCCGAAGCCCAAGGCCACATGTGGCCCACTAGGTCCTCAAGTGCAGTTCTTTAACTGAATCCAAACTTCACAGAAAAAATCCCCTTAATAAAAGGATTTGTTCTGTAAAACGTGGACTCGGTCAAAAGGCCGAGGACCTAGAAGGCCACATGCAGCCTCGAGTTCATAGGTTCCCCACCCCTGTCCAAGAGATGACTCACAACTCACCATCTCTAGCCCTATTCTCTCACCTGATCTCTGATCCAAAATTTCGACTACCTTCAGAGCATTTACACTTAGATAAGTCATTCTTCCAGGTCTTCACACATGCCTCTACACCCAATAAGATACTAAGTCTTACTGATTCTTCCTCTCTTTCCCCTCCTCCCCATTTATTACAGACACCACCCTAACTCAGGCCCCGATTATCTTTCTCCAATGCATCCTAATTGTACACCCTACAGATAGTCTCTTCTCTCTCCAATCCATTCCCTACAAATTGATATTACTCAAGCTCAGATCTAATCATGTCACTCCCCTCTTCCAGTGTTCTCCTGTTGTCTCCTGGATAAAATATAAACTCTTCTGTTTGGCATTTAAAGCCCTTCCCGATCTGGCTCTATTCTACCTTTCCAGACCATTACTCCTACTCACTTACTTTTGCTGCTCAGTCTTTTTTCAGTTGCATATATCTCTTTGTAACTCCACTTGGGGTTTTCTTGGTAAAGATACTAGAGTGGCTCACCATTTCCTTCTCCAGATCATTTTACAGATGAGGAAAGTGAGGCAAACAAGGACAAGTGACTTGCCCAGGGTCACACAGCTAGTGTCTGAGGTCAGATTTGAACTCAGGAAGATGAGTCTTCTGGACTCCAGGCCCAGCACTCTGTCTACTGTGCCACCAGCTGCCCCACTCATGGACGTTACCTTCTAGTTAAACTGACCCGTTTACTACTCCCTATATCCAATATTCCATCTCCTTCCTCCATACCTTGTCACTGTTTTACTTCACATCTCTCCCTTGTGAAAGACCTATTTCCCTTCAAGGCTCAGTTCAAGTCTCAGTTCCCTTCAAGAAGTTGTTTCTGACCTCCCCCCCTCCAGTCCTTAACACTCTCTATTTCCCCAAACTACTTTATAATAATTCTGTACACATGTTCTTTTAACTCACTTAAAGCCATGCTGCTGCATCCATCTAGAAGAATTTGAGTTCCTTGAGGAAAAAGACTGTCTCACACTTGTATTTGTATCCCTTATACAGTGTAGGACACATAGCAGGAGCTTAATAAAGGCTTATAAATTGACCATTTACCACTCCATACTCAGCAAGTTTGAATTTATCATACTTTCTCCTGGATTATATCTCCTTCCCAACTACAGGGCCCATTAAGGAGAGGAGAAGTAGAGTCAGCAGGAATGGAGTCATCTGTTTATAGGAAGAATAAACCTACTGATACACATGGTCTATCCTGAGCACACATGATCTTAGATTTAGGGATAGACCTGGAAGAAACCTTAGAGATCATGTAATCTAAGCCCCTCAATTCTACAGATGAGGAAACAGTCCTAAGAAAGTTAATTGATTTGTCCAAAGTTGAGGGCAGCTAGTTCGTGCAGTGGATAGTGTGCTGGGCCTACAGTCAGAAAGATATATCTCCTTGAGTTCAAATCTGGTCTCAGAAACTTACTAGCTCTGTGACCCTTGGCAGGTCACGTAACCCTGTTTACCTCGGTTTCCTCATCTGTAAAATAAGCTGAAGAAGGAAATGTCTAATATCTTTGCCAAGAAAATCCCAAAAATGGGGTCACAGAGTCAGATACAACTGAAATGACAGTCAAACAATTGGTAAATGACAATGCTAGAATCCAAACCTATGTCCTTTGACTCCAATCAAACAATTGCCTGAAATTCATTTGAACAATCAGTAAAACTAATTAATTTCTATTAATTTGTGTCATCAACATAGATTAATATGATTGAACATACTAAATGCTAAAACTCAGCAATATTCCTCTTTTCTTTACCTTCTGTTTGGTGGTCCTCTGTATGGTCTTGTAAATCTTCATCTACCCACGGCTGATACTCTGGCTTGGTTTTGGACTCATCCTCTCTTTTCTTGCTGGAGCCTTCACTTTGAAAGATCCACCCAATCACGACTAAGATAACTGCTATCAAGACTGGAGTCAGGAAGAAAGACATGACTCTGAAGCTTGGCACAGAACAATGCCAAGCTCTCCGCCCTCAGCTGCTCTCTTTAAATGAGACTGCTAAGAACAGGGAGGGAGGGAGAGGGGAAGAAGGAGGAGGGGGAAAAGCAAAAAGCACAGAAAAGAATATGCCCAAATGAACGTAACAGGTTTCAGAACTTTCAAGGTCTGTCCCCTAAGGGCAAAGATCACTGGTGTGTGTGTGTGTGGTGTGTGTACATACCCAGAGTCATCTTTAAACCTTTGCTGTAGCTCAGCAATAAACAGGCAGCATGTCGTTGCCAAGATCTGAGCAAGCATTTTACTGCACTGGAATTTGACAGGAGTAAAAGAAAGCATTTAATTTTCTTTATAAGCATATACATTTCCCTTTAGGGTTTTATGTTTTGCTCAATTGTTTTTTAAAAAACAAGCTTTAACTAACCCATGTAAACATTAAATACACCCTCCTATAATTGACACCAGAGGATATTGTTTTGTTTTGTTTTCAAAGATAAGCCACAGTGTGACAAAGAAGTTAACAAGATAGTAAGATTAATTAGCTAACTAACACCTTTAAATAGTACTTCTGCTTCAGCAGGTCATAGAAAATTCAACTGAATTCAACAATCTTTCAATGTCTTTTTTAATTAACAAAAGTTTATTTTCTCTCTCTCCCATATGCCCTCATTGACAATGGAAAACAAATTAAAAGAAAAACAAAACCCTTGTAACAAATATGCATGGTCAAGCAAAACAAATTCCTTTACCGACTCAGACTAAAAATGTATGCTTCATTCTGCACCTCGTACCTCTCTATCAAGGGGGACAGTCCACTCCATTATCAGTCCTCCAGAATCTAAAGATTATATTAAAAATGGTTCTCTGCTCCTATATTCTTATAGGGGGTATGGCACATACAGAAATGATAATAATGTGAAATAATATGGGTTAAGTACATCAGAAAGAGAAAGGAGTTATACAAATTAAAGTGGGGAGAGGCGGCCAGGTAGCACAGAGAGTAAGAGCACCGGCCCCAGTGTCGGGATGACCTGGGGATCAAATCCGGGCTCAGATACTTAGCACCACACCCAGAAATAACTGGCTGTGTAACCTTGAGCAAGTTACTTAACCCCAATTGCTTAAAAAAAAAAAAGATTAAAGTGGGGAAAACATCATAACTGACTAGGGGAAATAGGGAAAGTTTCCTGAAGAAGGTGGTATTAGAAAGGTGGCTTTAAATGAAGGCTAGGAAATCACTAGGGTAGAGGAATGTGGAGATAATTTAGACATAAAAAAATAGCTGGAACAAAGGTATGGAGGCAGCAAAGCATGAAATGTATGAAGGGACCCGGTGAGTGGTCCATTTTGCCTGCAATTTGCCACTAGAGACAAGTAGCATGACTAATAGCAGAGCAAGCAATAGGAATCAAAGAACCATAAAATTTTAGAAGTAGAAGGGACTTTAGAGATTGTCTAGTTCTCTCATTTTACAAATAAGGAAACTGAGGCTCAAAGTGGGTAAGTAACTTGTATAAGAAAAGCAATTCTCTTGAGTTCAAATCCGGCCTCAGACACTTAACACAAAAAACTAACCGTGTGACCTTGGGCAAGTCACTTAACCCCAATTGCCCCCCCAAAAAAAAAAGAAAAGAAAAGCAATTCTCTTCCTAAGGATTCTACCAGTTCCATCCAATATTTTGATTGAATGGTCTCTCATTGAGGGCATGCTCTTCAACAGTACAGCTCAAATCCATCCACACCTTCTCATTCTGTGCCACTCCTGACAACATCATGTCATAAACCCTTAAGGGGTTCTATTCAAGGTGCTGGGAACCTTCCTCTAGATCTTTTGACATTTCCAGGATAAGAAGGTAAGGCTCCAAAGCAAAGGCTTAGAGGTTAATTATTGGGGAGGTGTTATAATTAGACTCCTGTTAGAGGTGGAGTTTGGACTAGATGACCTCAGAGGTTCCATCTATCTCTAAGGTTCTGTGAATTCAAACACATTGGCTTTCCCAGGTCTTTGTTGTATTTTCTTCACTTTGACTCAGTCAGTCATATGTCTTATTTCCCATTTGACAATGGAAGACCAAAAAGACTTCCTCTTGAATCTTCCTACACAAAGCATTTGAGTGCCTTATCTCAATGCATAAAACATTATAGCCTATTACAATTTTGGAATTTTAAGTGTAAGATGACAAGGATTTATTTCCCTCACTTAAGAATAATGCCATAGTTTGAGAGAGGCACCAGAGAACATGTTGCAAGCAAGGGAGGTGACCTACACAAAAGTATAACTGAGTCCTTACTCATGTCAAGGTTTTAGTCTATACACAGGTCTTTAATTTTATTGTCTTTTGTCTGAGAATGACGTTTTTGGTTATTTGTGATTTTCCATTCCCGACAAGATGTCCCCTAGAGCATGAAGCTCTTGCGTAGAGAGCCCTCAAATCCAAACCTTGAGGGGAAGTTTGGATAAGGTACATTTTAGTTTGCTTAAGTATGTGATTCATTAAGTGAGGTTCACTTTGCTCTACTGAACCATGAGAAATAGTATTTTAAGAATTTCTTAAGTCGGCCTTGTCCTTTAGCTGTAGAGCTCCCCCCCAAAATGGTACCTAGTTCAGTGATTTGGTGACCATAAAAGAGGGAAGTGATTATTCAATCATATTCAAAATGTGTCACATTTTGAAAAATAATATAATTATGAAAAAGTTATAGGCCAAATCCATTGAAATTTCCTCTTACTTACGAAGGAAGGAAGGAAGGAAGGAAGAAATAAAGGCATGATTTCTTGTTTTGTTGATTACCTAGAAGTAAGAAAGTGATAAATAAATGCTGATTAAACTTTAAAATGTGTTTTCCATGCCCCCCCCTTTTATTTTCAAGAGAGCCAGTTATTAAACATTTACCAGCACGTCCCTGGTTATGTGTATTCCCATGGGTCTGTCTAGATGTGGCTAGAAAGGAGGCATGAAGAGATATCTCTACAGTGTCCTCTGTCCACCCTTCTGAAAGGGAGATTTTAGTTACTTCTAGGAGGGGAGCAGGAGACTGGGGCCACTAGATTGGACACTCTGCTCTCCTCAGAGAGTGGTATTAGGCTAGAATTATATCTGCCTTCCCTAAATATTGTTAGTCAAGGAGAAATAGTTGTGTACTAATAATCAAGCTGTATTCTTGATTGTTATTCCTCATGGAGAAGGAATGTCCCAAGCTATATATCAAAGATTTGACTCATTTCCCACCAAATGCCAGTTACACAAAAAACACACCCAACAAGTAGCCAATAAGCCCATTTACCCAAACTGATGACAAACAGATATCATGGAAAGTATACAGGTGAGAAAATAGCAAATAATACACAGAATGATCTCTCCCACTAAAAGTCAGATATCCTAGCTCAACCAAGAGAGAAAGTCCCAGATCTCACCCAAGGGGAGATTTCCCAAAGTCTCTATCTAGCACAGTAAATTGGGATTAAGGACGTGATTGAGGGGCTGGCTTTTCTTCCTTCAGGAACCTTTCCCTGAAGAGAATGTAGAACCTGGTGTCTTCTCTCTTTAAAGCTGTAAATCCGAAGACTAAGATCTCTCTTCTCCCATTCTCTTACCCAGGGGTGGAACATTGAGTAATCTATCTCCACCTATGAAAGAGTCTTATGCAAATAGTTTTTGTGCCCCCGGTTACAGATATTTAACAAACATTGCCCAGCTCAATCACTTAGTAGTTGTGTTGGCCAAGTCATTCAAGTTGTCTGAGCCTCGGTTATCTTAAGAGCATTTGCCACTTTAGAGAGACTTTAGAGATCATCTATTCTCTCATTTTATAGATAAGGAAACTGAGGCTTAGAGGGTAAGTGACTTGTAGAAGAAGAAGCTATACTTGCTCTATTTATCTTATAGGATTCTTATGAAGAGACCTTTCTAAAACTTACATGCATATGAGGGTATTTTTTAATTGTTGTTTATTGTCCTTCTATGTCTTATATTCCCCACAGTTGCTGGCCTAATACCTTTACATTACCAGCTCATGCTCCTTCCAGTTTTATTGTCTGCATAAAACTGGAAGGAGCATAAGTATAGTATGTCTGTATATCTAGTATATATCTGAATATACAGTATATATAGTATATATATGTGTATATATATGTATATGTATATATATACAGTATATATGTATTTTGGGCAGCTAGGTGGCACAGCGAATAGACTGTAGACCTGCAGTCAGGAAGACTTATCTTCCTTCGTTCAAATCTGGCCTCAGACACTTACTGTGTGACCCTGGGCAAGTCACTTAACACTGATTGCCTTAGTTTCCTCATCTGTAAAATGAGCTGGAGAAGGAATTAGCAAACCACTCCAGTATCTTTGTGATGAAGGCCCCAAATGGGGTCACCAAGAGTCAGAGTGACTGAAAAATGACTGAACAACAACAAATATCTAATATTTATCCTTTGGAAACTCGTAGTGTTGTTTTTCCTATTAAGTATATATGCTACCACCTCAGCTAGATTATAAGCTCACCACCACCCTTGCAGTGTCTAGTAGCACAATACCATATAGTAGATTAAAAAAATATTATTATTCATGATAAGGATAGTAAGAAATAAATAAATGCCTCTTGGTTGATTTTTCAATCTTTTTTTGTTGTTGTTATTTCCCATTAAGATTTATGCCAACATGATCTCTTTATAGCTGGGTCAGGACCGGGAGTTAAGAGACTCAGGTTCTAGTCAGGTGTTCTGCTTTGGCCCTGTGACTTTGGCCAAGTCAATCATCTATAAAATGAAAGGACTGGGCTAGACAACATTTAAGATTCTCTCTGTCTGTGCGTCTCTGTCTCTATCTCTGTCTCTCTCTATGTCTCTCTATCTCTTTCTCTGTATCTCTCTCTCTTTTTCTCTCTTCATAGATAGATAGATAGATAGATACTTTTATTAGTAATTAGGTGATCCGAAGTCATAGGATCAGTGAATTGAGCACGAGGACCTAAAAAGACCATCTAGTCCAATCCCTCCTTTTTACAGATGAAAAAAAAAGAGAGAGAGATAAAGAGCTTGCCCAAGGTCATATAGGTAGTAAGTGGCAGAACTGTGGTCTAAACTCAAGTCTTCTGACTCCAAATCCAACTTTATCTCCACTGCGGCAAAGGCATAATTATTCACAGAGACTTCTAGTAGCCAGGAAATCTGATAGGCCAGCAGCCAAAGGTTTTTTTATTTTTTCAGCACTCAACTATTAATACTTTTAATTCTCATGTGCTACTATATATATCCACTACTATACCAGGCCTGCTATTGAGCACTGACTCACCCTTTATATACTGTCTTCCCTTGGAAGGATTAACGTTAGAAAGTATTTCTGGAGGCAAAGAAAAGTGATCTGTTCTTTCCTGCTAAAATGGCTTTTTTAAAAGTTCTCTTTAATAATACATGCTACAGATGAGTGCGTGTAGATATCACCCCACCTACTTCATATGCTAAATGAATTACGATGCTCCTCTTTTATGAATAATTAATCTAATCATTTTACCAAATAAACCTCAAGCTGACTGCACGCAATTCTTCAAATACTGGCAGACAAAGATGTCTTCTAGGAGAAAGGCAAAACCCCCAGGGTTTAAACTAGATCATAAGATGAGATATTGCTGAATAAAAATACAAGAGCTTTTACGTGGGTAACTGGTTTACCTGAGAGTTGGGTTATTTAAAATTAATATCCCAATGCCCTTCAAATCCTGGTATTCCTTTACCAATGTCTTTTTTTTAGTTAAAATTTTTTCCCCTGGAATACATTTACATACGTGTATTTTTCTGTCAGGTTAAAAACTGAACTTGAATTAATGTCAGAAAACAGGGCACAAATGTTAACTCATTAGGCCTCTGTTTTAAGTTTGAAAGACTTAAGAACTCTGATGAATGCTATGACCAACCATTATTGCATAGAACCAGCAAAGAAACTAGCTGTCTACTTCCCTAATGACTAGGTAATGGCTCAGAGAAAAGAATGAGAAACACACACATACATACACATATAAAATATATTATACATATTTATATGTATGGATATACATACATAAATATCTGTTTATAGCAATACTTATAAACACATTACATAAATATATTTATATATTTATGAATATGTACATAAATATTTTTAGAAATCAACAATATGGGATCTCATTTTGCCTAATGATAAGTACCTGTTACAAGGATTTCTTTGTCTTTTTTTTCCCCATTGGAGGAGGTAGGATAGAAAGAAAATAGGTTTTCATTCATTGAAATAATTTAAAAAAATAAAATCTCTGGTGAAGAATAATTGTCATCATCAGTATGTTTTCAGAAGAATCATCATTGAAGTTGATGAGACCAGGAAAGGTAAAGCAGGAGTAATTCTTCAGCATTTTCATAGTTTAGCAGTGAACATAATAAATTGAGGAGTATCGATAGAGAATCTGGAAGTTACCAAATCTCGGACTAGGAGAGGATCTTTAAGCTTGCTTCTTAATCATTCAGAAATCCTTTTTTGAAATCCCCAGCAAACGTTAGCCAGCCTTTCTTCAAATGCTGCCCAAGAAAAAGAACTCAATGATCATGGAAGCTACCAGATCCACTGTTGGATAAATCAGATTACTAAAAGTTTCTTTCTTTCTTTTTGGAGGGGGGAAGGCAAGGCAGTTGGGGTTAAGTGACTTGCCCAAGGTCACACAGTAAGTGTGTAAAGTGTCTGAGGCTGGATTTGAACTCAGGTCCTCCTGACTCCAGGGCTGGTGCTCTATTCACTGTGCCACCTAGCTGCCCCATGTTTCTTTCTTTCTTAAGTCAAAAGTTGACTGCCTATGACTTACATCCACTTACTCTACTTTGGCCCCCTGAAGCACACAGAGCAAGTATGACTTTTGATCCACCATATCACAAGACAACCAACATGGTGCCCAGTGTTTGAACCAAATATTCTTAATTCATTTGATCTTTTTTATGACAAAGTTTCTAGGTCCTTCATTGTCCAGTCCACCTACTCTAAACTGAGACAGTTGGTGGCACAAAGGATGGAGCACTGGGTCTGAAGTCAGGAAGACCTGAGGTCAAAATTCAGATGCTATTAGCTCTGTGATCCAGGTCATTTAACCTCTGTTTGCCTCAGTTTCTTCAACTATAAAGTGGACATTAAAAAAAAGCACCTACCCCTCAGGATTGTAGTGAGGATCAAATGAGATAATATTTGTTTTTGTCTTTTTTTTTTTAGTTAGCGCAGTGCACAGTACACAACAGGCACTATATAAAGGCTTGCTCTCTTCATATCACCTCTGAAGACATTCCAGCTTGCTAATATCCTTTCTAAACTCTGCCTCCCAAGATTGAACACATTATTCTAAGCATGATCTAATTAGCAAAGAATACAGAGGAAGTCTTATCTCCCTCATTCTGAACATTACATAAGAATGTATTTCTTTTAATGCAGCCCAAGATAATATAACCTTTCTTCTTGGAAGTCATATTATACTGCTAATTCATATTGTGTTTACAGTCAACTAAAATCCCTAAATCTCTTTTCACATGAACCATTCTTGAGTCTGACTCTATCATCAAATGTGACAATATTTATAAAGCACTTAGTACACAGCACCTGACACATAGTAGGCACCATGCAAATGCTTTTTTCCTTCCTTCCCTCAACCTGTACTTTCAGTATAATTATTGTTTAACCCAGGGGCAGGATTTTACAGTTATCCCTATTAAATTACAACTTGCTAAATTCTTGTCTTTATTTTATTCTGTCAAGACCCTCTTTGGAGCTCACTTCACAGTCTTCCAAATGTAGGATATTAATCAGGGAGTTTGTTAATGAATTTGATGAGTTTGCAGGGTGGTAAGGGGGACTTTGAAAGCATCGCCCCATGGATGGTATGGACATCCCCATTGGCATCCCATTGAGAGGGCTGGACATTTCCTGACTGAGGCTGACTTGGCTGACTTAGACTAACATGAAACAAATTTTGTGGGATAAGCTACCATTTGATAAGCCTATAAAAAGGAGGTTTTCACTGGGGATTCTTCACACATCTCCCAGATTTGAAAGTTCTAAATTGCAGCTTCCTATCAAAAGAAAAGGGAGTTCCTGGGTATGACCATCCTCTTGAGGAAAAGAGGATTGAGCATGAAGATCCAGAAGCTGGAAGGCTAGCAAGGAACTAAAGTCATTGAATTAGTGAGTGAGTTATTCAGATGTATCCTTATGGAAAAAAGAAGTTAACAGAATGTCAGGGGGTTGTCTGGTCAGCAATACAAAGTTAATTTCTCTTCCAAGGATAATCCAAACCATACGGTGGTACTTGGAGTCTGGGGAAACTGAATAAGTCCCTATGGAAAGTGGGATTCACTGCGGGTGAAGAATTACATCAATTATATTTGTTGCTGTTGTTTAGTCATATCAGCCATGTCCAATTCTCTTCATGACCCCATTTGGTGTTTTCTTGGCAAAGATACTGGAGGGGCTTGCCATTTCCTTCTCCAGCTCATTTTACAGATGAAGAAACTGAGGCAGACAGTGTTAAGTGACTTGTCCAAGGTCACGCAGCTATTAAGTATCAAAGGCCAGATTCAAAATCAGGTCTTCCTGACTCCAGGGCCAATGCTCTATCCACTTTGCCACCTAGTTGCTATAAGGGGCCTACTATAAGTATTTAAAGCACATTCTTCACTGTATATGGTCTCTTCTGAGTACTTTTATGTGTTTACGCATTTTTTAGAATGAAATAAAAATGGTCCTGTGCCTGATATATGCATTGTAACATGGAGTCCCAGCAAAATATCTGGAGACCTATTTGCCCACATCTGTAGAGACCCAGATAATTTGGGTTAGGTGATTGGATTCAATTTATATAGGCTCAGAGCCACAGCTTTTACTAACTAATTCTCCCAGCTGTGTCATTCACAATAAATATTTTATGCTTAAAGCTTCAACTTAATTAAATATCCCAGTCATTTAAAAAATACTAAACAGGAAAGGAATGATTCACAAAACTAAAATGTTCCAGATTCACATTAATCCATTAGTCAATTAGACACGCAGATTAAATGTATCAGATTGGCAAAGATGACAAAAAAGCACATGATAAGTGTTGGAAGGGCTTCGGGAAAACAGGTTCATTGATGCATTGTTGGTGAACATATAAATGTGTACAACCATTTTTAAAAATAATTTGAAATTATATATAAAAGTTACTAAATAGTGTATGTCCTTTGACCCAGCTATACTACTATTAGAACTATACCCAAAGAATATTAAAAATAGGGGAAAAATTCATATATGTACAAAAATATGTATATTACTTCTTTTGTAGCAGCAAAAAAAGTAAACTAAAGGGATACATCTCAAGGGATGACTGAATCACTGTGGCACCTAAGTGCAATGGAATATTATTCTGCTATGGAAAATGAAGACATAGTATTTCATAGACATGGAAAAACTTATATGAACAGATGCAGATTAAAGTAAGCAGAATTAGAAGAATAATTTATATCATAGCATCAATATCCTAAAAATGAGATATTTTAAAGACATATATAAACTGATTAAGAATAGAATGAACAAAATAAGAACAAGTAAACTTTTAAAACTGTAAGAATTACAATGACTAATCATAATTCCAGATGCCTGATGATGAAACATACTATCCACTGCCTGACAGAAAGGTGATAGATTGAAATGCACAAAATGATATATATGCATATATGTGTGTGGATATATATATGTGTGTGTGTATATATATATATATATATATATATATATATATGTTTGTATACAGTCAATGAGAGAATTTGTTTTCCTCGAGTATGCATATTTGTTACAGGGAAATTGTTTTTCTTTTCTCTGCCAATGGGGTGGGAAATGGGAGGGAGAGAAAATATTTTTCTGTTAATTTTTTGTTTTTAAGAGAGGTGTAGGGAGGGCAGTTCTACAGATGTGGAATATTGCATGCACTTTGAGATGAAGCCACTGTACTGTTAATTTTGTTTTTTTTTTATTTTGTAAAAAAACAATATATATTAAAACTATTTTATAAAAATAAGAATATTTTCATGGAGTTGGGAATAATCTAGAAATGTTTGTAATATAAAAACAAAGCTTGTCAATAAACTCTTTTTACTTTTTTTTTGGAGGGGGTAAATGAGGGCAATTAGTGTTAAGTGACTTGCCCAAGGTCAGACAGCTAGTTTTTTGTGTTAAGTGTCCAAGGCCAGATTGAACTCAGGTCCTCTTGACTCCAGGGCCAGTGCTCTATTCACTTCCCCATCTAGCTACCCCAATAAACTCTTTTTGTTTAAATTAAATTTTATGTTTATTTTTAGTTTGTATCATTCATTTCCACAAGATTTTGAGTTACAAATTTTCTCCCCATCTTTCCCCTACCACCACCCCAAAATAGAGATCTCATGGTATATCCCGTCCCCCACTCTGCTTTCTCCTATGTCCTGCCCCATCGTCCCTCTGACTTTCCAGTAGGGCAAGATGGATCTCCATCCCCCAGTGCCTGTATATCTTATTTCCCAGTTGCATGTAAAATAATAATTATAACATTTTTTAAACATTTGATTTTGAAACTTTGAATTCCACATTATTTTCCTTCCTCCCTCGTCATCCACCTTTACTAGGAAGATAAGCAATTCAATATAGGTTGTATGTGTGTAGCTACACAAAACATTTCCACAGTGGATATATTGTGAAAGACTGACTATATTTCCCTCCCTCCTATCCCACTTCCCACTTGATCTATTCTCTACTTTGATCCTGTCCCTTTTCAAAAGTGGGTGCTTCCAACTGCCCTCCCCCACAACCTGCCTTTCCTTCCATCATCCCCCCTCTCATTCCCTTCCCCCCTACTCTCCTGTAGGGTGAGATACCCTATGTAGTGTGTATGTCATTCCCTCCCTAAGCCAAATTCAATAAAAGTAAGGATGACCCATTCCCTTTTGCCTTCCTGTTCTTCCCCTCCATTGTAATAGTTTTCCCTTGCTCTTCTATATGAGATAATTTACCCCATTCTGTCTCTCCCCATCTCCTCTCATTATATTCCTCTCTCACCTCTCAATTTCACCTTTTAAGGATCATCCCTTCCTATTCATTTGATCCTGTGATATACGCACACTCACATATGTATTCATATGCCCATATACCCTCCTATACAGACATATATGTACACACACATATACATTTATATTCCCTTCAACTATCCTCATACTGAGAAAAGTTTCATCAGTTACAATTATCATTTTCCCATGGAGGCATGTAAATAGTTCAACTTTGATAAGTTCCTTATGATTTCTTTTCCCTGTTTACCTTCTCATGCTTCTCTTGCTTCTTGTATCTGAATGTCAAATTTTCTATTCAACTCTGGATTTTCATCAAGAATGCTTGAAAGTCCTCTATTTCATTGAATGACCATATTTTCCTCTGAAACATTATACTCAGTTTTCCTGGGTAGGTGATTCTTGGTTTTAATCCCAGCTCCTTTGACCTCCGGAATATCATATTCCAAGCCCTTTGATCCTCAATGTAGAAGCTGCCAGATCCTGTGTTATCCTGATTGTGTTTCCACAATATTCAAATTGTTTGTTCCTGGCTGCTTGTAATATTTTCTCCTTGATCTGGGAACTCCAGAACCTGGCTATAATATTCCTAGAAGTTTTCTTTTTGGGATCTTTTTCAAGAGGTGATTGGTGAATTCTTTCAACCTTTATTTTGCCCTCTGGTTCTAAAACATCAGGAAAATTTTCCTTGAGAATTTCTTGAAGGATAATTTCTAGGTTCTTTTTTTTATCATGGCTTTCAGGTAGTCTAATAATTTTAAAATGATCTCTCCTGGATCTATTTTCCAGGTCAGTGGTTTTTCCTATGAGATATTTCACATTGCCATCTATTTTTTCATTTGTTTGGATCTGTTTAATAGTATCTTGATTTCTCATAAAGTCACTAGCTTCCATTTTCTCCAATCTAATTCTGAAAGAATGATTCTCTTCACTGAGCTTTTGAGATTCTTTTTCCATCTGGCAAATTCGGCTTTTTAAGGCATTCTTCTCCTCACTGGCTTTTTGAGCCTCTTTTTCCATTTGAGTTAGTCTATTTTTTAAGGTGTTATTTTCTTCAGTCAGGTTGTTGACTCTCATTTCATAATTTTCTTGCATAATTCTCATTTCTCTTCCCAATTTTTCCTCAACTTCTCTTATCTGATTTTCAAAATCTTTCTTAAGCTCTTCTATGGCCTGTAAGCAGTTCATATTTTTCTTGGAAGCTTTTGGTGCAGGAGTTCTGACTTCATTGTCTTCCTCCTGTTCCATGTTTGATCTTTTTTGTCCCCCAAAAAGGAGCATAAAGTCAGATTGCTGTGCTTGCTTTGCTTCCTTTGCTTGCATATATTGCCACTCAATTACTTGACCTTTGAGCTTTTTGCCACAGTAGAACTCTGCTTCCAGAGAAAAGAGCTTTGTCCCAAATGGTTAGGGTTTTCACAGCTGCCAGAGCTATTAGTTGGGTACCCTTTCTGAAGTCTCCACAGGCTCTGGCACCTGGTCACACACCCCAGGACCTCCACCCAAGACAACAATCCAGATCCAAGCAGGTTAAAGCAAAAGCAATTATCCCTCAGAACGGTTGCTTGGTCCCCCATGATCTGTAGGCCAGGAGCTCTGAAGCAGCCACTTCTCCCTCTGGGGGCAGAGGTTGGACTGCACTCTGGATCCCCCTGTTCCCAAAGTCCACACTGACATTTTACTTTGCCTTTAGCATTTGTGGGTTGATAATTCTGGAAACCACCACAGCTGCTGGTGATCCACTCTCCCCAAGTCCCTCCAGGTACGGCTGGTCAGGGCCACCCTAAGGCTAAAACCATGGGCTTATGCAGGTCTGGGCTCTGCTCCCAGCACACTGTGATGGACCCTTTCTGTCCGCATGCCAGGCTGCCTTCAGCGGGAGGTTTGTTTCTCTCTATTACTTTCTGGGTTCTGTAACTCTAAAGTTTGTTTAGAGTCATATTTTATAGGTATTTGAGGTGGTTATGGGGGGAGCTCTGGGATATTTCCTGCTTCTACACTGCCATCTCGGCTCTGCCCTCTCCAATAAACTCTTTTTAAAGAAAGATGGAAAAGAATAGAAAAATAATTAAAAGGGATATATAAGAAAAATGAGAGGTAGTTTAGAATAATGAATAGTCACCTTTAGAACTCAGGAAGACCTGAGTCCAAAACTTACCTTTTATGCATACCAGCCATGAGATTCTGGGAAAGTCACTTAACTTCTCAGCATTATAGGCAATCTAAGACTAAGTTCTAGAGAAAATGTGGACCTGCATTAGATGAAGGAGTTTCTTCATTAAGTAACTCCCTATGACACTGAAATCACAGGTCTAGTTTCTATCTCTATATAACTAAAAAAAGACATTGTGGATAAAAAAAAAATACAAGGGAATAAGAGGAGGAGATCAGAAGAAGATAGGTTAATCCCAGGGTGAAACTTCCTTCTTTGACAAGGAAAGGGTGGGGGAGGCAGTATATAAGGGGAAGGATCAAATTGTAATGATTATTATAAGGTTAATAATATAAAATGTAATTTTATATAGTGTTATATTAAGTTCAGTTAAATAATAAATGTAGTAAAATAAGAAAAAGTGATAATCATTCAACCAACTTTAAATACATTTAATTATACTATTATCCAGCCCACATTTCTTCTTCTTATCCTTAAGGATATCATGAAAGACTGCGTCAGATGCCTTATTGAGATCCTGATGATCCTGATGTGATTTCCCTGCTTGTAAGTCTAGTAACTTGATTTAAAAAAAATAATTAAATAGAAAATTTAGCATGGTTTGTTTTTAGTAAAGCCATTTTGGCTCCTTAGTTCTCACTACTTCTCTTTCTATGGATCTAGAAAACATATGCCTAACAATCCTCTTATGATATCAAATGCACAATTACATGGTATATGAAAAATAGAGAAAATACTACCAATCTTCAGCTTTTTCATATCTTTCTCAGTTTTCTTTAGGAAAGCTGGAACATATTTCACACAGATAGGCTTTTATTGCTCCATTGATTGTGCCAAGAAAGGACCCAGGGATATTCACTGTTTTCTTCTGTAGGTTCATATCCATGGTCATTCTAAATGCTAGTGATGGCAAAACACACAGAATTACCTTCATGTCCATTTAAAAGGGACATTCCTCTATTCTCCTTTTATAATGTCCCTAGAAATAAATAAATTCCTATTTTCATTCCCTTTCCTTGAAAATATCCAATCTCATACTTTTACCCTAAGATTTACAGTGCCATCTGCTGGCAATAAGAGATTTGAACAGGGAATTGTTCATGGGATCATAGCTTTAAAGCTTGAAGGAATCATGAAGACCATCTAGTTTAATAATTTCATTATACATTTAAAGAAACTGAGGCCCAAAAGAAAGAAGTGACTAATCTAAGCTTATATAGGTCGTAAATGTCTCAGGGGAAGGATCAATACCATCACCATCTCATTTTATACATGAAAAACAAAGTCCCAGATTTAAGTGATTTTCTCAAGGTCACACAGAAAATTAGTAGGAGATCCTATACTAGATTATAAGAGCATAGAATTTAGAGATGAAACTGACAATAGAGAGTCCTAGTCCAACCCTTTCATTTTACAGATGGGGACACTAACGACCAAGAGGTAGAAGTCATTTGTCCAAAGTCTACTAGTATTAGAGCCACGATTAAGACCCGTTAAGACCCTTTGACTAAATCCAATGCTCTTTCTTTTGTTCTATGCTGCCATGGAAGTCCAAGTCTAGTTAAGTTAAAGGCCTGCGTCATCCACTGCCTCCCAAGCCATTGTCAGTCACCTTGAGTATTGTCTTGCCACTGGACTTTGATGATTCTGGTGGAGAGAGTCAAAGCTGACACTTTGTACAACTCAGTCTCAAGTCCAATTCACATGCAAATCAAGACATAATGTTATTCCTTCTCTTCAAGAATGAAGGACTAACACCATAATCACATTCAAACAAGACCAATTCAATTCATCCTTCTAGTAAAGTCATCCTAACATGGGCAAGGATTCCAAAGTGCACAGAATACTTACCAGGAATTCTTCTAAGGAAAAAATTACAATCATTAACTTTCTTTCCTTGACCCCAAGGGCAGAAATTCTTGGTCATTTTATTTCAGACTGGATCCCATGGAGCCACCAAATGGCTGAAAGAGCAAGAGGTTCAAATCTCAGCTGGATGAGCCAATGATCCATCTCTTTGGAAAGAGGAGCAGTCTCCAAAGTGGGGCCAGGACCCTCAGAGATGGTGGCTTAACCCTCAAGGGTTTTTATAATCAATTAATTGGAAGATGGAAAGATGAGTCAAAACCCATCTTCCTAGCAGTAGTCAATCCTGGGGCTTGTTTCCAACACAACAGTTACCCTTTTTCCTCCAATGGTTGCTCATTCCTCTGTCTCACTCTGTAAGCTCCTAACCTTTCTCTTCCTGAGCCTTGTGTAGGTCTCTCAGGACAATTATAACCTAGACCCTACTGGAATATTTATATCATAAATCGCACAGATACCGATGGGAAATGCCTCCTGGACCTACCAGCATACTTACTCTTTGTTCCTCTGAGGGTTGACTCTGCATCCAGAGGCAGTCACTGACAAGGAACAACTCCACTCATCTCTTTTCGTTTTTGGCAGCTAGGTAGCATAATACTGGACTTGGGAAGAATGAAGACCCGAGTTCAAATCTAGCCTCAGACACTAATTGTGTGACCCTGAAGAAGTCACTTTATCTATGTGAGTCTCAGTTTCTTCATCTATAAAATAAGGATAACAAATAATAGCATACATCTCATAGAGTAGCTGTGAGAATAAAATAAAATATTTGCAAAGATTTTTGCAAACCTTAGAGTGATGTATAAATGCCACCTACCTACCATCATCATCATCATCATTATTAGGAGAGTGAGTCATTTAGGAGGGGTAGGGATGGATGGGTTGTGATCTTCATCAAGGATCTCATTACAGGATCTCTTTGCCAGCCCTTTCCCCTAAAACCTATCCATCTTCCAAATTCCATTATTGTCAAAGCCACCACCATCCTACCAGTTACCTGCCTCATGAACTCATGTTGCCATCTTCCCTCCTCATTCTCCCTCACCCCATATATCCAATAACTTGCCAAGTCTTGCCATTCCTATCTCCACAGTATCTCTCCCACATCTTCCCTGCTCCCTTTTCATCCTAAATCAGATCCTCTTCCCCATATCCTGCAATAGCCACTTATTGGTCTCTCTGCTTCAACTCTCCTCACTCCTTAATTCTTCCTTCATAGAGTTGAAAAAACAATTTTCTAAGCATTAATGTTATCATGTCTCTTCCTGGTTCAACAATCTCCAATGGATTCATATTAATTCTAGATAGAATGTTATTTCATCTTGATCTCAACCTTTAAAAATTATTTTTTGTTTTATAATCAACATAATAATTGGTATAATATTATATTATATAATTTATCAATAAATAAATATACACATGGGGATACGCTAAAAGAAATTTTATTGATGTGGTATGCAAACAAAAAAGTTTGAAGGCCTCTGCTCTAACTGGGGCCTTCATTTTGGACTCTGGTGGACTGGTTCATCTCATCTACTTGAGATGGTTCCAAATGAATTAAGTTCATATTTATTCTGCTTTTCCACTAGAAAGGAGGTAAAGCATACCAGGAAAATCTATTTATTTGAGGAGAAATTTTATAAATCAGAAATGTTTGGAGTTGCCACACAATATCAAGTTTCCATCTTATTCTGAGGTAGATAGGATTAGGGTTAGGGTTAGAGTCAGAGGTACATTTAGGGTTTAATGTAGAGCAGAAAGGGGCCTCAGAAACCACTTAGTCCAAACCCTTCATTTTACAGATGAGGAAATTAAATAAATAGACTCAAATAAATTAAATGATCAGCTAAAGATCACACAGAGAACAAGTGTTAGTCAGGATTCAAATTCAGGAAGGTCCTTTGGATACAAAACCAGTGCTCTACCTACCATACCCACTTAAAGTGGTCATGAAAATTATAAAGAATTGGGGAAAACAGCAGGAGAAGGATAGGAAGGTTACTCTGCTGGTATTGTAAATGCCTTAGACTTATATCTACTTAAAGTAGGGAAAATATTTGTGTCTTCTCAGGAGAGTAAACTCAAGAAGTCCAGATCTGAAAATTCCATGAGAGTTCACCCTCATGATCAGGGGGATTAAAATTCTAACATGGAACAACATTCAATAATAAGCTTCAGAGATTCAAGTTTCAAGTTTTTTTTTTTCAATTTTTCAAGACTCAGGAACTCCACGTTCTTCTCTGTCTAAAAAGGACATTAACTCCTTTCACCCTTATGCTGTGCTAAAAGAAGAAACAAAATAAAGTGGAAGTGAGGTCAGTCCCAAGATAGAAAAGGGTGTTAGTCAACACCCAAGGAGACACTAGGGCCTAAGTGACTGGAAGGCATAGCTTACTCACTTAAATCAATCAACTTTCTGACAATGCATGTGATATTTAGCTTTTATTTCTTTGCGGCTCTCTTTCCTTACCACAGAAATCATGCAAATGTGGGGAATGATGGGATCCATTACTGATGAGGAAAGATCAATTTCAAAGAGCAGAATCATGAACAGGGCGACTACTTAGGGAGGTGCCACTTATAGTCACAGTTTAAAGGTTTCATGTTTCACTACTTTTTCTCAGCTTGCACAATAATACAGTCTCTTAAAGAGAGGATTGTAGGAAAGATTAATTGTTATTTCTGCAAGAAAAGACAGAGTTTTTACCATTTTGTAACTAAATAGGCAGCCTGCCAGAAACTTTTCTATTTATGTTAAAGGGAGTTTACTTTTGCCTTTTGGGCAGTTTAAGAAATATAATTAAGTTCATCCTGATTTCCTACTTTAAAGATTAATCTCTATCAAGAGAACCTATCCAAGGAAAAATCTGATTAAGGAGACAGGTTTAGAGGTACTGGACTGGGAGTCAGGATGCCTAGCCCTAGCATTTAATAGTTGTGTGGCACTAGGCAATTCACTTAAATTCTGAGTCTCAGTTTCTCCATCAATCAAAAAGAAAGGATAATTATTTCTCTCTCCTACCTTATAGGATTGCTGTGAGAAAAATATTTTGTTAGCCAGAAAGTGTTATATATAATATAAATTGTTAATATCATCATCACCATTGCCATCTTACAGGATTGTACCAACTGCCCAGGGTTTGTTTTTTTGGTTTTGGTTTTTTTAATTACTATCATGGCCCAACTATATAGGTAAAAGTGGTGATTTTGGAAATTATCAGCCTATATTTGCATAGATACTGGAAAATACTTGCATAAGAGGAGGAAAAAAAGATGGTTTTATTACCTATCCTTCCTGCTTTCTTTCTCTATACCTTATCTAACTTCCCACTTGGTGTTCTGAACTACCTTCAATCCAATTCTCAACAAATATTTATTTAAATGCTTACTACGGTCAGGCATTGCATGAAGCACTGAGGTCATAGACATCAAAAGAAAGCAATCCTTGCCCTCAAGGAGCTGACATTCTACTGGGGTGAAAGTAAGGGAGAGAGGAGTATATAGAGAGAAAAGTACAAATATATGCAAAGTAATTGCAGGACTAGGAAGAACAGTAAGAACTGGAGTATCATGCAGGATGTGGAATCTGAGCTGAAGTTGAAAGATTCCAAGAGGTAGAGATGAGGAAGGAAAACATTCCAGGAATGGGGAGACAGTCTGTGCAATGGTAATGAGACAGGAACATGTTGTACAGAGAAATTCAATTAAGCCATTTCAGCTGGAACATAGAACGTGCAAGGGGAAAGTAATATAAAATCTGCTTAAAAGCATGGGTTGGACCCCAATTGCAAAGGTCTTTAAATATGAAACTGAAAAGTTTGTATTGGATCCTGGAGGCAATAGGAAGCCACTCCTTGAGCAGAAAAGATACCAGGTCAGATCAGTACTTTGAAGAATGAATTAGAGAAGGGAGAAACCGGAGGCATACAGGCCAATTATAAGGCTATCACAATAATTCAGGAAGACTTGATGAGAGATTGAACAAGGTGATGACTGAGTGAGTGGAGAAAGGGGACAGAAAAGTTGGCAAAATTTAGCGATAACAATAGCTGGCATTTATAAAGAGCTTTAAGGATTGTAAAACACTTCACACTTAGTACCTCTTTTGATCCTCACAAACCTGTGAGATAAATATCCATTTTACAAATGAGATAACTCAGACTGAGAAAGGCTGAGTGACTTGCCCAAGATCACACAGGGAGAGTGTAACTGGGGCAGGATTCAAATCCAGCATTCTATTCCTCTATTTAACTAGATTGATTGGGTATGGGAGAAGAGGAAGAGAAAAAAGTTAAAGATAACACGGAAGTTATGAATGGAAATGATTAGAAAAATGATGGTACCCCTTAAAGAAATAGGGCAGTTAGGGGGGCGGAGTCATGATGGCCAAGTAGAAATAGGACTTTCACAGGGCTCTGTAATGGGAATGTAAATTTTAAAGATCTTCCCTGCCCCTAGCCTAAAGTGCACCTGGAGCCTGGGGTGGGAG
This sequence comes from Petaurus breviceps papuanus, assembly GCF_028583685.1. Lineage (NCBI taxonomy): Eukaryota > Metazoa > Chordata > Mammalia > Diprotodontia > Petauridae > Petaurus > Petaurus breviceps. The sequence continues at coordinate 8,446,446 of NW_027187345.1, forward strand.
GCTTGTTTTTCAGTAGATACTTCTTGATTGGCCAGTGAGTAAATAAGATTGTTACATTCTCTGAGCCAGGAGAAGGCTATATAAGCCCTGATGTGTAGCTTTGTTTTGGGGCTCACTTTGAGAAGTGTTCTGTGATTTGATATGGATTCTGGGAAGCCGTTGTCCAGAGCCCCCCAGCTTTGAAAAACCCAGATGTTGAAACCCAGATGTTGACTGGGTATGGATGTAATGGTTGGACAATTTGGAAATCTGTCTACTTGATCTGTTTCTGTCTTGATAATTCTGCCCATATACTTTGAAGTTCGGGGTGCTGACCTTTTTCCCCTGAACAAGGTAAATGATATATGTCTGACTGATTAAAGTAAGCTTGTTAACCCATTTTGAGTTGCTTTCCTTTAACAAAGCAGATCCAAGAACCTGTGCTGGCAGCAAACCCTGAGGACGCTTGGGGTGCTTGCCGCTACAGGCTCCGGCTTCCAACTCCCCACCCCCCAATTCATGTAAAAGGTGACTCTGAAGAAACTTTGGAGCTACAGAACCCACAAAATGACACAGAGAAGCTAACCACCTGCTGAGGACAGTCCGCCAGGCCAGCAGCAAGCAGCCAGACCAGTGCTCTGGGAGCCCACCCCAGCCCTCACAGTTTTAGCCCTGGGGGGGGGGGCTGACCAACCACCCCTGGGGGGACTTCAGATCACCAGCAGCTGTGGCGATTTCCAGAATTATCAACACATAGATGCTAAGGACAAAGTGAGAGGTCAGTGCATTGTCGACTTTGGGATCCAGTAGTTGGGAGTATGGTGGGCCTTTGCCCTCAGGGCAAGAAGCCACTTAGTCAGTGGGGCTCAGCCCCTGCCATGTGGCTGCTTCAGCTCCTGGCCTGCAGATTTTAGGGGAACCAAGTGACCAGTCTAAGGGGTAATTGCTCTTGCTTTAACCTACTTGGATCTGAATCACTGTCTAGGGTAGAGGTCCTGGGGTACTTGACCAGCTTGCCAGAGCATGTGAAGGCTTCAGAGAGGGTACCCAAGTAATACCTTTGGCAGCTGAGAAAGCCCTAGCATTTGGTACAAAGCTCCCCTGTCTGGTAGCAGAGTCCTACTGTGGCAAAAAGCCCAAAAGTCAAGTAATTGAGAGGCAACATGAGTAAATGAGGGAAGCAAAACAAACAGAGGAATCCAACATTAGACTCCCATATTGGGGACAAAAAGGATCAAAGCATGGAACAGGAGGAAGACATTGAAGTCAGAAATCCTGTACCAAAAGCTTACAAGAAAAATAAGAACTGGTTACAGGCCATAGAGGACCTTAAGAAGGATTTTGAAAAGCAAATAAGAGAAGTGGAGGAAAAATTGGGAAGAGAAATGAGAATGATGCAAGAAAATTATGAAATGAGAGTCAACAACCTGACTGAAGAAAATAACACCTTAAAAAACAGACTAACTCAAATGGCAAAAGAGGCTCAAAAAGCCAGTGAGGAGAAGAATGCCTTAAAAAGCCAACTTTGCCAGATGGAAAAAGAATCTCAAGAGCTCACTGAAGAGAATCATTTCTTCAGAATTAGATTGGAGCAAATGGAAGCTAGTAACTATATGAGAAATCAAGATACTATTAAACAGATCCAAACAAATGAAAAAATAGAAGGCAATGTGAAATATCTCATTGGGAAAACCACTGACCTGGAAAATAGATCCAGGAGAGAAAATTGAAAAATTATTGGACTACCTGAAAGCCATAATCAAAAAAGGAGCCTAGAAATCATTCTCCAAGAAATTCTCAAGGAAAATTGCCCTGATGTTTTAGAACCAGAGGGCAAAATAAAGGTTGAAAGAATTCACCAATCACCTCTTGAAAAAGATCCCAAAAAGAAAACTACTAGGAATATTATAGCCAGGTTCTGGAGTTCCCAGATCAAGGAGAAAATATTACAAGCAGCCAGGAAGAAACAATTTGAATATTGTGGAAACAAAATCAAGATAACACAGGATCTGGCAGCTTCCACATTGAGGATCAAAGGGTTTGGAATATGATATTCCAAAGGGCAAAGGAGCTGGGATTAAAACCAAGAATCACCTACCCAGCAAAACTGAGTATCGTGTTTCAGGGGAAAATATGGTCGTTCAATGGAATAGAGGACTTTCAAGCATTCTTGATGAAAAAAACCAGAGTTGAATAGAAAATTTGACACTCAGATACAAGAAGCAGGAGAAGCATGAGAAGGTAAACAGGGAAAAGAAATCTTAAGGAACTTATCAGAGTTGAACTATTTACATTCCTACATGGAAAAATGATAATTATAACTGATGAAACTTTTCTCAGTATGAAAAGAGTTGAAGGGAATAAAAATATATACATATATATGTCTATATAGGAGGTTATATGGGCCTATTAATACATATATGAATGTGTGTATAAATGTCTTCAAGTATACATAGATAGAGGGCACAATACCAATTTAATAGGAAGGGATGATACTTAAAAGGTGAAATTAAGAGGTGAGAGAGGAATATAATGAGAGAAGATGGGGAGAGACAGAATGGGGTAAACTATCTCATGTAGAAAAGGCAAGGGGAAATGGTTACAATGGAAGGGAAGAACAGGAAGTCAAAAGGGAATGGGTCAACCTTATTCTTACTGAATTTGGCCTAGGGAGGGAATGACGCCCGTGTTTCCCTGATAATAAGACACTGTCTTATTATTTTTTTTTGGACAGAAAAACACCAGAGGGCTTATTTTCAGGGGAGGGCTTATTTCAATGAACATTGACAGCAATTTTAATAAACAGGTAAATGTGAACAAAAAAATGTACCAGCAAGCAAATCACTGGGGAGGGTACCGTAATGTAGCGTGTAGCACAGGGAATCACCTTCACTACAGTAGCAATCTCAATAGGGCTTATTTTGGGGGGAGGGCTTATTTTAGAGGAATCTTACACAGTAAGGGGAGGGCTTATTTTCGGGATAGGTCTTATTATCGGGGAAACACGGTACACACTAAATAGGATATCTCACCCTACAGGAGAGTAGGGAGGAAGGGGATGAGAAGGGGGATGATGAAAGGGATGGCAGACTGGGGGAGAGGAAGTTGGAAGCACCCACTTTTGAAAAGGGACAGGATCAAAGTAGAGAATAGGTCAAGTGGGAAGTGGGATATGAGGGAGGGAAATATGGTCAGTCTTTTGCAATATATCTACTATGGAAATGTTTTGTATAGCTACACATGTACAACCTATACTGAATTGCTTATCTTCCCAGTAAGGGTAGGTGGCAAGGGAGGAAGGGAATGAATCTGGAATTCAAAGTTTTAAAATCAAATGTTTAATATATATATACACTATTATTAATATTATTTTACATGTAACTGGGAAATAAGATATACTGGCACTGGGCCATAGAGATCCACCAGGCCCTACTGGAAAGTCAAAGGGTATATGGGAGAAGATATGGGAGAGAGCAGATTGGAGGAGGGGATATCCAGTGGGATCGCTATTTTGGGGTGGTGGGTAGAGGGAAAATGGGGATAAAATTTGTAACTCAAAATCTGGTGGAAATGAATGATGTAAACCAGAAGTTAATAAAGCATTTGAAAAATGAAAAAAAAGAAATAGGGCAGTTAGGAAAATGGGGAAATTGGGGGGATTTAGGGTAGCTACATGGTACAGTGGACAAATTGCCAGATCTGAAGTCAGGAAGATTCATCTTTGTGAATTCAAATCTGGACTCAGAAACTTAAAAACTGTGTGACCCTGAGCAAGTCTTTTAACCTCTGTTTGCCTCAATTTCCTCATCTGTAAAATGGCAATTATAATAGCATGTACCTCCCAGAGTTATTGTGAGGATTAAATAAGATAATAATTGTAAAACACTTAGCATAGTGCCTAGACCATAGTAAGTGCTACATAAATGTTAACTATTATTAGCTATTATTGAAGATAATTTGTGTTTGATGGTAGCAATCTCTAGGGGGAGAGGGAATAAAAAAAAGAAAAAATTAGAAATTTACATGATAACTTTATTATATATTTAAAAGGAGTAGCAAGTTGTACATAATAGATTTATAGTTTCATGTGCAATCATCTTTTTTAATTATACTGTGTTATAGAAACACTTGTTTAATTCCATATATTAAAAATAAGATAAGAAAAAAAATTAAAGAGCAAAAAACATAAAGATAATAAATACTTCTTTTCCAGATATGTTGAGATAAGAGATGCCTATGGTATGAGATGACAATGTCTATGACGCTATTGGTAAGTAGGGGTACATCCACAAATAGGGAATAAGATACAGATTATGATCCAGGAAAGGAGAATGAGAAAAAGTCATTTTAAAGGTAGGAGGAAATATAGGAGAGAAAAGTATTGTGAAACCCATCCTCTACACTGTGAAGTGTTTCAGAGAGGTTAAGGATGAGCAGTAAGAAAAAACTTTGCTTGGGTCAGTCACTCCCTGTCTCACCACACAAAGGTTCAGTCGCACTCATTTCTTCCCATTCCTACTATACCTTTGATATTACTTTCCAGTGATAATGAGTGACAAAAGAGTAGGCCCTCAGCATCATGCCTAGCATAGGAGGTGTTGTGAGAACCTCCTATAGAGAGTCAGGATGCTATCCTATTTTCCCATCCTAACTTAAAGATTGTTGCCAATAACTCCCAGTATCCCAGTGCCACTGGCGCCTGGAGCCATGGCAGAAGAATGGTCAATAGTAATAAAAGAATGATAACTCATTAAAGTGACAAGCAAACATTAAGAATTATAACTCCATTTATTCTGTGGCCATTCCATTAGTTGACAATCCTGTCCTAGCTTTACTGGGCAAAGGGAAGATATTTTATTATGGGTTATCCCATAACTTCCCCTTCAGTCTTAACTATTCTGGCTTTAAAATGGGGTTGCAGCAGTTTTATAAATCTCTAAGGATTCCATGGGGAAATAAATAAATAAACTCCTATTATTTATAGTATCTTTTTATGCCACTGAGTCTGTATTTATCTGTGACAAGTAGCTTAATTATGTAACTTGGCTAATATGCTCTTAGTTTCTTATAAATTTTAGTACCATCATTGAAATTACTAGTCTTATCATTCTCCTTCCCTCCACTTTGAGTGCTCTGATTTTTTCTAAAGAATTGAAAACCCATAAATGTAGTAAGTATGATGAGTTTTATTTTATTCACATACCCCATGCACCTCCATGCAATCATCTTCTAAGACCCCTAATAAGAATTGCCATCCAATTATACATAAGTCACATTTTCTGCCTAACATTCTTTAAAACATTCATTATGTTTATTGGAGCTGAACTTATGGAGTGATTGCCAGCAAAGACAGAAAGCAAAAGGCTCTTAGAACATACCTGACTTCACCCAAAAGTCTGATGTATTAGAATGACTCAGATTAGTACCAATTATACTTTTCTTTTTCATGATGGCTTCTAGTCACAACCATATAACTCTCAGGAAAGAGCACTACACTGGGCCAGTCTGAGAGAAGTGGATCCTTGTTCTGACTCCATCACTAATTAGGTGTGTGACCTACAATAAGTCACTACTTCTCTGAGTCTTGGTGTTTTCAATGGTTGGACTATGATCCATGTTATCTAGTGGAAATAAAGCTATATATGCAGTTCAAAAGTGAACGGGGTTTGACCTGACTTTGAAACCTAAGTTCTCTGTTTACTCTCTTGTGTTACCTTAAGCTCTCTGCTTCTCAGTTTTCTTATCTATAAAATTAAGGGGTCAAACTAGAAGGCCTCCAGTCTCTTGCAGATCTCATTCAAATGCTCATGAGTTTCATGGTGATATAGAGACATATGTTTGGAGTGGAGCTCTTGGATTTGAGTTGGGACTCTACTATTTATTCTTCATGTGCCCTAGAATAAGTCACTTAACTTCTCTGACTTTAGTTTCTTCCTGTCTAAAATGAGGGGATTGTGATATCCAAGATCCTTTCCACTCTCTATCTATGACCCCATGATTGCTAAGGTCACTTCCAAGCTCTAACATTCCATTCTCAGTAGGGTTTCTTAGATGGACTGAGAAGATTTGAATACTTTTTATGCTAAGGTAAAAAAAAAAAAATTACACTTTTAGAAACATCCCAGTTGTTCTTTACAAAAGCATAGCTGTTTGGGAGTCTGAACAATGAGGCAAGAGTACCCCTAGAACAAAAATGCAAGATTTCTTGCCAAGTAGAATTCATGGAATTCTAGAATCTCAAAGTTGAAAAGGATGTTAGAGGTCATTGAGCCCAGGCTTCCAGTCAATTCAGTGAGAACTTAAGAAATAGAAGCAGCAGCATTTGATTAACTTTCATTTTTTCAGTGGGATGAATGGTGGGAGGGAAAGAAAATAGATTTTTCTTAAACAGAATACAGAGATGGGAAGGGTGCTACAGATGTGGAATATTCCTTATGCTTTCAAATGAGGTCTCTGCATTGTTGGTTTTGTTCAATTGTTTTACTTTGTTACTAGAGACCTCTTACAACTAGGGATAATCTGTAAATATAATGCAAAAACAAAGCCACACTAATAAAATATTTTAAATTAAAAAAAGAAATAAGGTCCAAGTAGAAGGTTGTTTAAATATTACTTATGGATATAGAAATGCTTATTTTATTCCATTAAGTTAAAAATAAAATAAATCTAAATTTAAAAAAAAAATACCTACGTAATGGGTGGACAAAACCAAAGGCCCAGTCCCTGGAGGATATTTGGTAGGCTCTGACTCATACCAACCCACAGGGAAGTTTAGTAAGTCTACTCCTAGAATTTCAAGATGAAGCAGCCCTTTCCATATCTGCTTTAGAGGACTATGAAGGCATGCTCACTTTGCTGTCACTTTACAGTGTAGTTTTGCTTGGCTGATAATGTGCATTCAGAGGTTTGGGGTAACGAAAACTTCCCTGGAAGGCTTTGAATGAAAAGGAAGAAGAAATGCTTTGGCATTAATAGTGGAGGGAGGGGTTGTAGCTATGGAAGAAGAAACCTGCTTCTATCAGCAACCTACTCTCCTCACCAGGCCACCATGTGGTCATGAATGCTTGTAGCTGTCTCTCACTCTGTCACTGATATATTTATTCTTTCTTATCTTAGGGGAATGAGTACCAGAAAGAAAAAAGACCAAATTATAAGCTTTTGAGCTTTGAAAGGTTGTAGGAACCATGAGAGGACCAGTCATTGGAATCCACAGAACACTGCCAGTAGCTATGGTAACTAAACTTGGCAATGCATCAGTCTTGATCCAGCTCAAGAGTTTACTGACTCAGCGGCTGAGTCACTGTGCCCTGCAAAGAAGGAACCCATCCATCAGCTACACGACATATGGAAGTGAACTTGGTAAAGGGAATGTTTGGTAGTCACCACTTTAAATTTGAGCTGACTCCCCCGAGGGACAAATGGGGGCAGGGGAGGGGCAGGGAAGGTGAGAGTTACCTTCTAGTTTTGTAAGTCTAGTTCTTCCTATACTGTCTCAAAAGGTAACTGATTTTGAATGGTTTACCAATGGTTAGTTGATTTGGAATGGTCTGAAAAGAGAATAACTGCTAATAATTATAATTATAATCTAATAAATTATATTGGGGACATATTAACTGGAAATTTATGTGGGAGAAACGCGCTAGATAGGGGCTTGTGTATTAGAAAGACCCAACCTGAAACCCCTGGAACCCAAAGGGGAGAAGTAGCCAGTCTTGCTTACAAACCCAACCTGACAGTACAAATGTTAGGGGAGTGATCTCAAGGTTTATATATTATTTCTAATTCAACCCCTTCATTTTACAGATGAAGAAACTGAGGCCCACAAAGTTCACTGACTTGTTCAGTGTCACAGGGATAATAAGTGGTAAATCTGGGTTCCTGACTCCATGTCCAGGCAGCTATTATGCTTTGATATAAGGTGAGCTCTCTGTCTTTGGTTCTTTTCAAGAGAGATTTGTTATGAAGAAATTCAACTTAATCACAAATACCACTGACATTTATTTAATGTAAGGATTCTTAACCTAGGATCTATGAACCTTTTACATATATTTTGACAACTACTTCAATATAATTACTTTCATTTTTAATTCTATGCATTGTACCTTGTGCATTAAAAAATATTATTCTGAGAAGAGGTCAATAGGCTTTTTCAGGCTGCCAAAGGGGTCTATTATATAAAAAAGGCAAAGAACCTTGGTGTGGTTTTCAAGGCGGGGTGTGGGGTGTCTTTTTTATATCATCAAATTCCTGTTGCTTCTCAGGGCCCTAAATAGTGATAACCATTTTCCATGAAAGGTGTTTTTTCCTCGATTTTTTAATACATTTAAAATTGTCACTCAACCAATTGAGATTAACATTGATCCTGTATCATTTTTTTTGAGGGGTGAAGGCAAGGTAATTGGGGTTAAGTGACTTGCCCAAGGTCAAACGGATAGTTTTGTGTTAAGTGTCTGAGGCCAGATTGGAACTCAGGTCACTCCCATCAAGTTATTCTTTAAAAGTCTGGGCCATTATCTCAAACCTGGACTCAAAGAACACTTCTTAGTATCATGAGGGAAGAAGGGAAGTCGATGCTAGCCCCCATTACCAAACTTCCAACAATTAAATTGTTCCCTGCGCCTCAGCTCTGTGACCTTAATTTTGCCCTTAATCACATGATGCAATTTCCCTGTTCTGTTCTTTATTCTGCACTCCCTAAAACCTATATAAGGGGAAATGCCCTTTGATCAAGGTCTTTGGCATTAATAGAAGCAAGTCATTGACCGATTTATTGACAGGTAGTGTGCCCCTGCTAACAAATGTTGCCTTGCAGAGAGATCTGCCTCAGTTTGCCATTTTACTAAAACCTCAATGGCAATACTTTCTGAACTTTAGTTTCCTCTTCTGTAAGTAGAGGATAAGATAACCCCTACTTCACAGGGTTGTAGTGAGACCCAAATGAGGCGAAACAAATAAAGCACTTTGAAAACCTTAAGGAGCGATATAACCATGAGTTATTACAATTTGGTGTCATGGATAAGGCACTGGACTTCGAGTCAGGAAGAACGGACCTTAGATATTTGTTTTATGACCTTGGGCAAGTCACTTAACTCCCCCTGTGCCTCAGTATTCTCATCCATAAAATGAAGAGTTTTGACCCAGCCTCTACTGACACTAGTGTCCTTGCTGTTCCTTCCATGATCTTCCATCTCCCAACTCTGTACATTTTCACTGCCTGGCCCCCATATCTGGAATCCTCTCCTTCCTCAGCTGCACCTCCAGATTTCTCTGGCCTCCTTCAAGTCTCAGATAAAACCCCCCTTTTGGCAAGTCACCTTTCCATCTCAAGGCTAGTGCTTTCCCTCTGTGATTATCATGAATTCATATGGTATATTAAGTGTCTAAACAGTCCCTGCTCTCAAGGAACTCTCAGTTCAAGTCTGTTTGCATGTTCTAGTCCACTGGACTGGCCACCAATGTCCCTTCCAATATTAAGTCTATCATTCTATGACAATAGGGGATTTGAGAAGAGCAACTAACTGCAATCCTCTAATTTGGCTATATTTGCAGCATCAGTCAAAATACAAATAAAGTTACAGTAAAAGTTCAGGCAGGATTCACCGACCTGAAGTGACAGCACCAACTTCCCAAGCTCTTCAGTTCTAAAATTTATAAGAAATGAAAAAGAATCTCTTTGGAAAGCTTGAGGAGCTGTAGTGTTCACTGAACAAAATCCAACCTTTAATTGATGCCTCAAGGTCTTCATTATGAATATCAATTATAGTGTTATAATGTACACATAGCTGTGGGAAGAGAGACACTCTGGGATTTCCTGTTGAATTTGTATTGGTAAATGCCCTCAGAACTTGTAAAGAGTACTTGTAAAGACTCACCTGCCACTAACAATCCCTACAAATCTCTCTCTCTCTCTCTCTCTCTCTCTCTCTCTCTCTCTCTCTCTCTCCCTCTGTCTCTCTCTTTCTCTCTGTCTCTCTCTCTCTGTCTCTCTGTCTCTCTGTCTCTCTCTCTGTCTCTCTCTCTCTCTCTCTGTCTCTGTCTCTGTCTCTCTCTCTCTCTCTCTGTCTCTGTCTCTGTCTCTCTCTCGGTCTCTGTCTGTCTGTCTGTCTGTCTCTGTCTCTCCCTCCCATCTCTCTTTCTTTCTCATCCTCTGTTCTGTTCCCTCTTTCTCATTCTTCTCTGTCTCTGTTTCTCTCCCTCTTTTCCTTCCTCCCCCCTCTCCCTACCCCTTCCTTCCCTTCCTCCCTTTTTGTCTTCATCTCTGTCTCTGACTCTTTCTGTATGACTGTGTCTCTCCTCTTCTCTCCCCTCCCTTGCACTCCCCTCCCTTCTTGTCCTCTCTTCTCCTTTCCTTACTCTCTTCATCTACTCCCTCATTACTCTTTTTTCCTCCCTAGATTAGTCCTGCTGATTTTCCTCCTTACAATTTTATTAATATGAATTGTAGGGTGCTAGAAAATATCTGAAAGATCACATATCCCGACTTCCTGATTTTACAGATGAGGAAATTGAGACACAGGGAAGTTATTGACTTGCCCAAGATTCTACATGGAAAGAATAGCCAGGTCTTCTGATCCAAATCCAGCATGTATGTTTCATTTCCCATAACCAATTTCTGCCTCCTACTGTCATCATTTCTGATCTCCATTGTCTCGTTCTTTACTTTTCCTCCTTCCACTTGGCCCTGCTTGTCTTTGTTTTGGCACTCATAGGCTTGGTTTTTATGGCCATTGCCAACTAAGAGCAGTCTTGGTTTCTGGCCAACACATTTGATGATAATATCACACCTGTAAAATCTGTGTCTTTAGCTCTTTCCAGTGGGGTCATGTTCTGAGGCTTCCTTGATATTAATAATAGCTAGTGTTTATGTAGCATTTTAAGATCAGCAAAGTACTTTAAAAATATTCTCTCATTTGACCCTCACCACAACCCTGGCAGATAGATTAATTTCTCATTTTTGCAAACAAGAAAACTGAGACAGATAGCAGGTAAGTGACTTGCCTAGAGTCAAACAGATAGTAAGTATCCTGACTCTACATTGAATGCTAAGTCCACTGTACCAACTACTAGATGCTTTCTGTTGACTTCTGAATTTATCATTAGACTTGTCCAAGCCCAATATTCACTACCACAGGGTCAATAGGTCAACAGAGCTGGGGAAGGGGTAGGAGGAGGCAGAGATGATACCTGATCAAAAGAATGGACCAAATGCCAATTAAATGGAAGAAATGCAAGGTAGTGAAATAAGGCGGAACCAAGATGTACTCCCCAAGCCCCTTCACCTCCCACTTCAAATCAGCAAGAAAGATATCCAATGATGTAATTAAAAGGACAACAATAAGAAGAAATGAAACAAGACACCATTACACCATAATTCTTCATGAAAAACACCAGCCTGCAGATCTTGGCATTCTCCTCACACTGCTCTCTGCCTTCATACTTGTCTGGCACATTTAGAGCTCTGAATCCTTGTTAGCTGTTATAGGGCAAAGTTTGAGATTTTAGACTTAACCTTTAGAGTATCCAGCCCGGGTTGGACTGTGTAGGTGAAAGCTATGAATGGAATTAGTCCTTTGGGGTTCAGCATATAAGAAAGGTGGTGTCTGGAGGTAAAAGGAGAGTCCAGAAGTACATAGATTTTTCAAACACCATGTAATCATATTGACTTTTATTTTGCTACTGTATTTCAATGACTCTGGAGAAGAGAGTGAGGCTGCCAACTTTGTGCTCCTCTGCCTCACTTAAATCAAATTCATTCAAAAGTCAGGACATCACCCTTGTGATCAGGACATTTGTCATCTCCAAGAACCAAGGATGAACAACAACAAAAATATAGGAGCAAGAACTACCAATAAGAGGGTCAAACAAAAGGTGGAGGAAAAGGCCCAGGTGCAGAGGTTTTCTAGATTTTGCCCTTGGCATCATCCAAACCAAACCCTCCCTATATCCATTACAGCAGGCATTCTTAACCTGGGTCCATATAAACTTGGATAGGAAAAGTTTTATTTCAAACATAATTTGTTTCCTTTGAAATCCTATATATTTTATTTTGTGCATTTAAAAGGGAGTCCAGGCTTAATCAGATTGCCAAAGGAGACTAAAACACACAGAAATTAAGAATCCCTTCATGAGAAAATTGGGACTTCTGAAACCAATCAGTCCTCAGGATTGGGGGGGGGGGGGGCGTGTCAAGGGTCCCTCCCCTCCCCCAATAAAGTTGTGGTGAAAGTGACAGCTGGAGCACATTCCTTGGTAGGAGAAGAGTTAAGAACGATTTGATCAATATTGTGCATGGAGAATGAGGAAGTGGGAAGTCAGAATTGAAAGAGAAGTAGTGAGGGATAGGAATCAGACTGAGGTGAAAAAGACTGTTATGAGTCAGATATTAATTTATTGGAAAAGGAGACTTAACTGAACACATATATGTTAACAAAGATCTACACAAGATGGAGTAGATATTTTTTAAAATTATTCTTTATGTTTAACATCCTTTTCTTTGTCTTTTTATTTTTGGAGGGGGGAAGGCAGGGCATTTAGGGTTGAGTGACTTGCCCAAGGTCACACAGCTAATAAGTGTTGAGTGTCTGAGGTCAATTTTGAACTCAAGTCCTCCTGACTCCAGGGGCCAGCGCTTTATTCACTGTGCCACCTAGCTACCTCTAACATTCTTTTTTTTAAAATTGAGTTCCAAATTTCCTTCTTCCCTTTACCCACTGATAAGGCAAAAAATATGCCAATTATACAAGTGAAATCATGTAAAAACATATTTCCATATTAGCCATGTCACCAAAAAAGCAAGAAAAATAAAGCAAGAAAATTATTCTTCAATTTTTGCTCAAAGTTCATCCATAGCATTTTTCATTATGTGATCTTCAGAATTATCTTGGATTACTGTATTGATTAGAGCAGCTAAGTCTTTCACAGTTGATCACTGTTAGTGTTACTGTTATGGTGTATAATGTTCTTCTGGTTCTGATCACTTCACTTTGCATCTGTTCATATAAATCTTCCCAGGTTTTTCTGGAAACATTCTGTTCATCATTTCTTATACCACAATGGTACTCCATCACATTATATACTACAACTTGTTCATCCATTTCCCTGTTGATGAGAATCCCCTCAATTTGATGGAATGGATTTTAAAGAATTGGTCCGTGAATGACCAAGGACAAAGGTAAGGTATTAAAGTAGCAGGAAAGAACAGGGAGTATGCTAACTCCTCCTTTTAGAACTGAGTCTGAAGGTGAGAGAGAGCCAGCCTTAGAGGAAGATGTCAAGAAATGCATTGTCTTCAGGAGAAAGCAATGTTTCAGTAAGCAACAGAAAGCAAAATGAATGAGAAAGTAAAAGATCTAGGATGGAGATATTTCTTAATAGCTTAGAAGGGTTAAAGAAGGCAGAGGCATAAGGCATAAAGTATCAGAATAATGGCAGAAGTGTGCTGGTAAATGTTTAACAGAAACCCATGATTTAAGTTTAATTTATATAATTAACATTTTCTCCATCGCTTTCTTAAATGTAGACAATCAGCAAAAACAATAAAGTAAACCTTTATTTATAGCCCATTTCTGAGGTGTAAAAGTTCACATTGAAAATTTTTTAATTGACTAGTATGAGCTGGTTCTGACACACCCCTGAATGGTAGTCTCTGGACTATAATAAGCAGGAGGAAGAAATGTCCTTTGCCTAAGAAAGTGGTACCTCTAGATCTTAGCACTTGGACAAAGTCCAAGCTGCCCTACCATAGTTACATTTCTGGTTCTAGATATTTAAGAAAATTAGATACTTAAGTATCTCACAAATGGTTGCTTGAACTGAACAGTGATTCTTCCTCCCTGATATTCCTCTAATTTTAATTTCTTTCTTATGTGTGTCATACTTTTAAAAGGTTAATTGCACACCCCCCACCTGTAACCTTAGATTCTTAGTAATTTTGTTTTAGGATGTTGGTGTGGGAGAATAAGTCAAAAGGTCATGGGAAAAAAGAAATCTGGGCTATGTAATTTCCTATTAAAAGAAAAATTCATCTAAACAAGCTAGAGTTGGAAAGAGATACAGTCTTGCAGATCATGCATTTCAACTCCATGAATGGCCTTTTATATTTAACAACAGAAATGTCTGTGTGCTTGTTACTCTAACTGGTTTCCAAACTTGGTGTAGCAATGCTTGGCTTCTTTATTTAAAAAAAAATGAACATGTCCTCCCCCACTCTTCAGAAAACAACATATGCAAATAATTTTCTTAGTTTACTTCTAATAAAATTGAGAACTTAGTATATTATGCATATATATTAACAAAAAACAAACAAGTCATAATTATGCAATATATTTTTTTCTTGGGCTAGATCTGTGATTTTATTAATGTAGGGAGAGCTTCACAAGGAAAACCCCTTACCACTGCAGATCAACAGCTGTTCTACAAATTCTAGTCTTAGTTTCTTGGAGGGACTAGGAGGTTAACTGATTTGCACAAGATCATGCCACAGTTGCGTGTCCAAGGCAAATCTTGTACCCAGGTCTTCCTGATTCCGTGACTGGGTCTTTAATTACTACATGGTAATTAATGTATGATTCGGTCAAGGTCACACACGGAGAAAGTAAGTGAAAAAAAAAACCAGCATTTGAATCTTAAACATCAAAAGATTCTTTTTCTTGATCTGGACCTATGATTTCATTCCTGGAATTTGATGCTAGTTTCAGTACCCTCCCCCTGCACCACCATCACCAGATATAATGGGAAAAGCATAAAGGTAGCTTAAACCTATCTTTGGGGCAATAAGATGGCACAAATGGATGGAACACTGAGTCTGGAGTCAGGAAGACTCATCTTCCTGAGTTCAAATCTGACCTCAGACACTTAGTGGTTTCACGACACCAAACAACTCACTTCACCCCGTTTGCCTCAGTTTCCTCATCTGTAAAATGAGCTGGAGACAGAAATGGCAAACCACTCCAGTATCTTTGCCAAGAAAACTCCAAAATGGGGTCATGAAGAGTTGGATACAGCTGACAAGACTGAATAACAAAAACCTATCTTTACATCTCCAGAACAACTGGAACCGAAGGTAGGGGAAAAGCAAGGGGATGGTCATCCTGCCTGAGTAGTGAGTCCAAGTAGGACCTCAGCTTCCTAAAAACTAAAGCCAAGGATGGTGCTTTTTAAAAATAATTTTTCAGAAAACTGATTCCCTCAAATAAAGCTATTGTTTGGAGGATATGGGCAAGATCTGCTTAATCAGTTTAAACACAGAGATCACAGAGCAATGCAGAGCATCTGATGCAAACAGGAACTTAATACTTCTTGGTGAAAAAGATCTATAGTTAATCATTCTATGTATGAGTATACACAAATATATGTAAGTCTTGATGGAAAACTACTTAATTCTTGTGAAATAATTTCCTTATAGGTTCAAGACTTTCAAATATTAATTTTCATTTTCTTTTATTGATTTTATTATATATAGTTGCTCATGGTACACAATGATTTTTCTCAAACAAAATAGTGCTGAAAAGTATAAAAAATAAGTTTAAACAGCATTACCCGGTCATCCTGAGAGAACAATGAGGTAGGAGAGTAGGCCCTAAACAATACTATTAATAATAGCACAAAGAATAGAGAGTAAAACTGTCATTGTGAAATTTCCATAGGCATATTTTTCTGTATGTGTGTGTGTGTGTGTGTGTGAGAGAGAGAGAGAGAGAGAGAAGCAGACAGATACAGAAAGATCACAGAGACAGCAAGACAAAGAGAAACAGACAGAAAGAGAAAAAGAGACCTAAAGAGAAAGAGGCAGAGAAACAAAAGAGAAACCGAGAGAAAAAGACACACAGAGATAAAGAGAACAAAAGACAGAGACAAGAAAGGCAGAGATAGAGAGGCAGACAAAGGAGGCAGAAAGAGACAAAAGAGACCCTGAAACACAGATGTAGAGAGAGAATGAGAGAGAGCAGACAGAGATCACAGAGATAGAGACAGCAAGACAAAGAGGAACAGAAAGAGAAAAAGACAGAAGGAGAAAAAGAGGCAGAGATAAAAGAGAAACTGAGACACACACTGAGATAGAGAACGAGAGAGAGAGAGAGAGAGAGGAAGAGAGAGGGGAGAGGGTGGGTTTGCCTGCCTCAAGTCTCTCCCCAATCTAATCCAGCCTTCATTCAGTCACCATATTAATTTTCCTAAAGTTTAGGTCTGACCATGTCACTCATCTACTCAATAAACTCCAGTGGCTCCCTCTCACCTCCAGAATTAAAATGCTCAAGCAAAATGCTCTGCTTGCCACTCAAAGGCATTCATAACTTAGCCCCTGCCTACCTTTCCAATTTTTTTTTATACCTTACTCACCAATACATTTTCTCCAATCCAATGACACTAGCTTCCTGGCTGTTGCGTGAACAAGACACTTCATCTGTCAGCTCTGAGTATTTTTTCTGACTGTCCTCCATGGTTGGAATGCACTTTCTCAACTCCAACTTAATGACTTCTCTGGTTCCTTTAAAACCCAAGTAAAATCACATCTTTCACAGGAAGCCTTTTCCAACCCCTCTTACTTTTAATGTCTTCCCTCTGTTAATTATTTCCTATTTATCATGTATATAGTTTGCTCTGTGTGTGTGTATGTGTATGTATAATATATATTTTCATGTTGTCTGCCCCCATTAGATTGTAAAGCACCTTGAGGGCAGGGATTTTCTTTTGCATCTTTCTATATCCCCAATGCCTGGCACTTACTAGGTACTTAATAATTGTTTATTTTTTGAATTAAGTAGTAGCTGTGTGACCCTGGGCAAATCATTTAATCTCTGTCTGCCTTAGTTTCCTCATCTGTAAAATGGGGATAATAATAACATCTATGTTCCAACATTTTTGTGAGGATCAACTAAGATGATAATATTTATAAAATCCTTTGCCAACCATAAGATGCTATATAAAATCTAGTTGTTATTATTTTCATTGTTATTCTTTCCACCAAGACAGCCCATCCCAATATTAGATAGCTGTTATTGTTAGGAAGTTTTGCTCTATGATGTTATAGACAGAGCATCTGGGAGAGAAACTTCTGGGGATTAAAAATTAATACTAGGACAGGTCAGAAAAGTTTGAGGTAGAAATTGGTCAGAGAAAGAACTTCAGTTGTAGCCTCTTGGGTAACAACAGAAAAGTATAGGATTTAAACTCATTCTCCTGGAACAGTGCTGATCAGGCATTTCAAGGAGAGCTCTCAAGTGGATCTGAGGCCTGCAAAACCTGGCGCCTTTCCAGAATCTCTTAAGCCGGTGTATGAGTGCAGTGCAGGCACACTCTGCTTTAGAGGAGTCTTGATCAACGTCATTTTGCAATAACATAAATAAATCTGAACTAAAATTCACCAAAATGGCTTAAAACTCTGCTGTAGCATTCTCACTGATCATCCATTCACTTAAGTTCTAATATTTTACTTGAGAAGTAAATCCACTCTATATATCCCTCAATAACCTTGTTCTTACCTATCATTAAATTGTACAACATGGCATCTACTCTTATCTGTCATCTACATAATAAGGTTTAGTACCTTTTTTAAAGAAGTGCTTATTGGTTGTCCCAAATATATGCAAGAAAGGGC
This sequence comes from Petaurus breviceps papuanus, assembly GCF_028583685.1. Lineage (NCBI taxonomy): Eukaryota > Metazoa > Chordata > Mammalia > Diprotodontia > Petauridae > Petaurus > Petaurus breviceps. Next base: position 8,464,021 of record NW_027187345.1, read on the forward strand.
AGGGATACTATTTTTATAGAGAGCACAAATTTTCTTTGTGCTATATTTGGATTTCTTCCTCTATATCTCTGAGGTCAAGGGGGAAGAAGAGGAACTTTTTTTTTTTTAAGCAATCGGGGTTAAGTAACTTGCTTAAGGTTACACGGACAGTTATTTCTGGGTGTGGTGCTAAGTATCTGAGCCCGGATTTGATCCCCAGGTCATCCCAACACTGGAGCCGGTGCTCTTACTCGCTGAGCCACCTGGCCGCCCCATGAAGAGGAACTTCTTAATCATGCAAGTAGAGGTATCAGATAGAGAGAATAAATGAAACAAAGCATCTACATAGATACATAGATATTAGTGCTGTCCATCATTTTGAGTTCTATTGCTTTTCCCTCCCAGCAATAATTCTACCTTTTAAAAATCTAATCTACTGGTTAAATTCCACCTTGACATGACTTGATTTAATTCAAAAAACATTTATTAAACATCTACAATGTGCCAGTCACTGTGCTAAGTTCTGGGAATACAAAAAAAAAAAAAAAAGAGGCAAAAGATGGTCCCTTGCCTTCAAGGAGCTTACAATTTAATTTTGTAATTACAGAGCTAGTTTTCAACCTCTGCACTTCTTTAAGAGGGGTCGGGAGTCAGGAAAACTCTTCCTGAGTTCAAATCTGGCCTCTGACATTTACTAGCTGTGTGACCTTGGGCAAGTCACTTAACCCTGTTTGCCTCCATTTCCTTACCTACAAAACAAGCTAGACAAGGAAATGGCTAACCACTCTGGTATCTTTGCCAAGAAAACCCTGAAAGGGGTCACAAATAGTTGGATACGACTGAAAAACAACTAAACAACAACAAAATTCCTTAAGATTTTGGTAGCTTTGGGGTAATTGACAAGTGAGGTGATCTGATACTCAGGAGCACTCAAGAAAGAAAAGAGGAGTCATAGATTACTAAAGCAAGACAGGACCTTAGAAATTGTCTAGTCCAGCAGTTCTCAAATTTTTGGACATAAGACCCCTTTACATTAAAAATTATTGAAGACCCCAGAGAGCTTTTATGTACATTGTACTTATCAATATTTACCATATTAGAAATTAAAATATTTTTGTATTATTATGAAAATCGTTTTGACATCCTAGCCTAGACCCTCTGAAAATATTGCCACACTACAGTTTAAGATGACTAGTGCAGTCTAACCCCTTTTATAAAGAATCATAGGCCTAGAGAGATTAAGAAACTTGGCCAAAGTCACAAGACTAGACAGAACCAGAGCCAGGGCTCAAACCCAGGGTTCTTGTTACCTGTATCCACATACAATCTCTTTCTCCTATGCTATGCTGCCTAACTTCAAGTGGGCTTTTGGACCTTGTAAAAACTATATGTTGATTTTGCTTGTACTCACAATTAAATACCTCTAAAATTTCATTGATGCGGGGCCTTCCTCCACCAAAGCAGGTCTTAACCTTTGGTGGGTGAGTTGTTTCATAATTAAAAAAAAAAATTCCTGGAAAACAATAATTACACTCTTACCATGTGGTGATATAGAGATAAAATTTCAACTCTTTGTGACCTATTTGGGGTTTTCTTGGCAATGATACTGGAGTGGCTTAGCCATTTCCTTCTTCAGCTCATTTTACAGAAAAGGAAATTGAGACAAGTTGGGTTAGGTGACTTGCCCAGGGTCACACACCTAGTGTCCACTCCTGGATTTGAATGCTGGAAGACTGACTCCGGTCCCAGCATTACATCTACTGCACCACCTAACTGCCCAGAGACAAAATGGGGAAATAGAATTGTCCTACTGGTTCCTCACTTATGACATTCAATCTCTAGAACATACTATCTATCCCCTAAGCCTGTAAAGCTCTCTCTCCACCTCTAAGAATCTCTAGTTGCCTTCCAATACCATTTCCTACAAGAAGTCATTCCTGATCCCCGAGTCCTTAGTCTAGCCCCTGCCCCAGTCACTTTGTATTGAATTGATTTTGCATGTTTATTTTACCATCTCATGTCGCCCTCCCCCTTTTCCTTCCCCATCCACCGCCCTCAATGACAGGTAAGTTCCTTAAGACCAGAAACTCTTAATTTTTCTTTATATCCCTAGCACCCAGCATACATCTAACAGTTGTCTAATAAATGGTTTGTTGAATGGAATTGAATTGAATGTTAGAAGAACTTGAAGCTGTTTTCAAAAAACACATTATGAGATGGGGGAGGTCTGAAGAGAGCTGGGTGGGAAGGATGATGCTTGATAAAAGCATCTGGCACCTAATTCTCTGACCAATCCGCTGCATGCCCACTCTGTTTTGTTTGTTAGATCATCTGTTTGTTTTTAACGGGAGGTTAGGGAGAAGAAAAAAGGTGGGGAGCAGTTTTCTGCTCTTTTTGGAGGTTTAAGCTGTGGAAACAATTAGCCATAAGAGTGTTCTTAAAGCAAAGGGAATGTAAATCCCGTCCTATTTCTTTGTAACCTTCAAAGAAAAGTTAATAACCAAAAGCAGTAACAGCCGGCCGGAGTTCCCATGGGAACGGCTGTAATTGGAAAGCACCACGTAAGAGAGCTGAGCAGCAGCCCCCTCAGAAATGCTGAGATGCCGTTATGCGAGATGAACATGGACTCCGGAACCTCCCGGTCATCAGAACACAAGCCTGAGGGCAGGCCCAAGGAGATGCTGTGACACCAGAGAACTGGTCCAGCTTTCAAATGTGCCTGCAGAATGCCAGAGGCCCCAGTAGCTGTCCTCCCCCGCCCGACCCTCTCTATCTTCCCACTCACAGTCAAGCTCTCATTCTCACTGCTCTCCCAACCAATCACCAGGCTTGTTTCATTAGCTTTGTTTTTGTCTCCTAGTCCTCTTTCTTTCTTGTTTGCATCTCATTGGTCACAGAGGTAGCAGTATCTACCTGGAAACCAGTGAGCCCAAGGGTGGCTTTTAAGGACAGCAATTATAGCACCTTTGGCTCAGAACCTACCTTCAGAGGAAATGCGAGGCCCCGGGGCATGTAGGGAAACATTTTCAAAATGAAAAAGCCAAGATGAATTGTAATGAATTTACTTTGTCCTCTGCCAAGAGGCTGAATTTAGAATGAAATAAACAAAACAACAACAAACAGCTGCGGGGTGGGAGTTTCTATTCTCTAATTACATTTCCTGTTCATATCACTGGGAATCAGGAGAGCTCTGCTAGGAAGTAAAGGGAGATTGGGGCCCCCGCTGAGAGAGAAACAATGATTTACTCAAAACCACAGCAAAACCATCAATCAAGGAATTCTTAACCTTTTTTGTGTTGTGGACCCCCAAGGGGTTCTGGTGAAGCTTATTGAGACCGCAGAATAATATTTTTCAAATACTTGAGATAAAATACATAGAATTGCAAAGAAAACCAATTACAGTTAAATGCATTTGTTTGTTTTTTAATCACAGACCTCAATTTAATAAACCCTGCCAACGGAGAGCATGGGACCTGGAATTATAAAGACCAGAGTTCAATTCTAGCCTCCCATACTTCCTATGTGACTCTAACCAAATCATTTAACTTCTACCTGCCTCAGTTTCCTCATTTATAAAAGGATAGTTGTAGCACCTACTTCCCAGGATTGTTGTGAACATAAAATGAGGTAGCATTAGTAAAGCTCTTTGCAAACCTTACAGCAAAGAAATGGATTCCATTTTAGCAAACAGGAAATATCTGGCTGCCCATATGGGAACCATTTCTGAATGATCTATCTGTATACAACCTGATTGTTTAGTTTTAAAGCAAAGATCAAGATCAATACCAAAGTACAAGAAAGAATGAAAGCAAGATTATGTGAAACATAATTGGGGCAACTCTAATTTGACCATCAACAAACTGCGGATGCCTAAAGTGGGCATTATCAACTCAGGCTAGCAATATTTCCTTGTTGTGTCTGACTCTTTGTGACCTCGTGGACCATGTGATGGCAATACTGTCCATGGGATTTTCTTTGCAAAGATACTGGAGTGGTTTGCCATTTCCTTTTCTAGTGGGTTAAAGCCAATGGGATTAAGTGACTTGCCCAGGGTCACATAGGGAGTGAATGTCTGAGGCAGGCTTTGAACTCAGGTCTTCCTACCTCCAGGCCCAGCCCTTTATCCTCTGAACCACCTGCCTGCCTCCATCATTATTTCCTAAAGAAATTTAAAGACCTTGAAAAAATAATGCCCTATTGTTGGCATATTTGTATTTTACAGAGGTTGGCTGTGGAAATGATTAACCTTTTTCATGGATAATGCAGAAGAGATTAATACTTTTAATCCCCCAAAATTCTCACACCATATTCCAATTCTTTTTCCAACTTTGGAGAAGATAAACCCCATAGTGTGACCTGGAGCTGGAGAGAGTCAGTTGCATTACTCCTCCGGGCTAGATTTCTTTTAGCCTTTCTGAAAAGTTAGCAAGAAAATAAGCACACACTTAAGCCGCAAACTCCATGATAACAAATAATCCTCATAACCAGATAACACAGAAACCCAGAGAAGGAAAGGAAGAGCAAGATGTCACAGGACAGAGGTTGGTTTGTCTGGTTTTTTACTTTCTCTCCAAAAGAATTACAGAAAATTATGGAATAAATGAGGGGATAATCCAGTGTAGTTAGAGAAATATAAGTAGAATCATGTACTTTAAAGAAAAGCATAGCCAAAAGCAGTAAAAACTAAATAGAACCTTATTCATATTAAGCCAATATTATCTATTAAAGGGGTAATGGTAAAATAGAAAGAGTACTGGTCTAAATATCTAGAGTCTAGCTCTTAATGGGTCTATGAGTATAAGCAAACATATCACTTCTCTAAACCTTTATTCCTTCATCTGTAAGGTGGAGATAATAATACCTTATTTGCTTGGTCAGTTTCTTGTTCAGTACGTGGGATAAACATTTGCAAAAATAGCAGTTATAAAGATAATTGCTCCTTATATACCTACATCTTTTTTTTGGAAGATGAGAAGGTGGAGAAATTCTACAAAGAACTCCTTAAGACTCTACAAACTAAGTATCTATACTCTTGACTTCAATATGAAGATGTGTTTAGGGGAGAACGGGAGGAAACATGGATTGCATGGTTCACAAATTCAAATGAGAGATTCAAATGGCTTACATATAATACAGAGACTGCACCTTTATATCATGAATGCTTTCTTCAAGAAAAGGGTTAAGAGGCACTGGACACCAAAATACCATCACAAAAAATAAAATGGATTACATTTTAACCAGCTAAAAACAACTAGTTGCCAGTGAGTTCATTTCTGTCTATGAACACCCTGATCATTTGTTTATAAAACAAAAATCAAAATCAACAATGAAGTAGGAGAATAAAAATGTAAATATATGGCATACAATTGAGGCAATTCCAACTCAACCTATTTAGACAGATGCCCCAAAAAGGAAATAAATAAAAGAGATATTGACCAGGGCTATCTTCATTTCCTAGGAAAGTTTAATCTATGCAAATCAATCATCAAAACAAGAGGCGAATGAATAAAAACACAATCATTAAGTGCTTACTATAACCATGAGGGTATCAATTTTGTCTAGCAAAGAGTTGATCTCCTTGTCAAAAGGAGAGACAAGGCAGCCACCCTGTCTTAGAATATAAACTTTTTCTAAGATTTTATGGAAGGTAATTCCTAATAATAGGCCTATACTCCAAGGAGGTCAAAGACAGAAAGTTCCAATATGTACTAAAATATTCATAGCAGCACCTTTTCTAGTAATTCTCTATTACCTCTGGGATCAAATATAAACTCCATTGTTTGCCGTTTAATGTCCTTCACAGCCTGGCACCCACACACTTTTCTAGTCTTCTCTGTCAAGTCAAACTAGTCTTCTTGCTATTCCTGAAACCTAGTGTTCCATTTCTTGCCTTCACACCTTTGCATTGGATATTCTCCCATGCCTGGCTTATATTCCCTCCTCACCTCCATCTTCCAAAATCCCTAGCTTCTTTCAAGGCTCAGTTAAAGTATTACCATCTATATAAGACCTTTTCTGATCACCCTCCTACAAATGCACTCCTTCCTCAAATCACCTTGTGTCTGTATATACTTGTTATCTCCCCTTGTTGGGCTATCAGGTCCTAGAAGACAAGGAATTTTTTTCCACTTTTATCTTTGTATCTCCAGTGCCTAGCTTTGTGCTTGGCACAAAGTATAAGCACTTAATAAATGTTTGTTGATGGATTGATTGACTAAGCAATGACTAAATGAATTATATTACATGAATGTACTGGAGTATTATGGTGCCATAAGAAATAATGAGCATTAAGAATTCAGAGAGACATGGGAAGATTCATATGAATTGTTGAAGAGTGAAGTAAGCAGAATCACATAAACAGTCAGCACAATGACTACACGGCAAATAAATTTGCTCCGTGAAGTTTTCGATTCAGTGAAAGGGCTGATTCATTCTATGAAGTCTGTATTCAGCCAAAGGGCCAATTTGTTCTATGAATTTTGACTTCAGAAGAAGGTCCATACTTGACTTAGAGGGCTACATGTGATCTCTAGGATGCAGGTTCCCCACCCCTGGACTGTAACAATGTAAATGTAAGGAACAAAAAAAAATCTGAAACTTAATGCTATGCAATTATAATGATCAAGCTAGACCCTGGAAAAGAGAAAAAGAAATATGCCTTCTTTCCTTCTTTACAGAGATTGTGTTACAGGGGTGGAAACCTGCAGCCTCAAGAACACATATGGCCTTCTAGGTCCTTGGGTGTGACCTTTTGACTGAGTCCAAGTTTCATAGAAAAAATTCTTTTATTAAGGGGATTTGTTCAATGAAGTTTGGATTCAGTCAAAGGACCACACTTGAGGGCCTAGAGGGCCACATGTGGCCTTGAGGCCATAGGTTCCCTACCCTCGGTGTAGAACATTGTGTACACTGTCATATTTGTGTAGGGAGAATAAAGTATTTGTAGATATTCTCTGGTTAATTCCACATATTCCTTCTTCCATCTATGTAGTGTGCCATTGCTAAAAGTACTTGGTATTTTAATAAAGATAGACCATGAATGGACCCTAAGTTTTCCCCCTCAACCCATGACATTGGCTGTGAAGGGCTACTACATCTATGAAAAAAAGGAGACAGCTTCCAGCTGGTGCTCTTTTGAATTTATCTTTAGATTTGGCAAGATGTAACTCCAGTAGGGGATAAGGGAAACACTGAGTCTTTTTCTATCCCAATGTCATGGCAACCTTGCCACTACTCCCCACATGCAGAGTGGACTCAATTAGGCAACTTGGGCTCAGGACCCCTGGAGTGCTTTGCTGTTTTGTGTTTTGTTCTTTTCTCATCTTAGGTGACCAAGCACCCTGAGAGACATTGGCCCTGGGAAACTTGTGAGTTCTGTGCAAGTCCCCCCAGAGATCCCATCAGCAAACAGAACTGAGTGGTAGCAGAGGCTGACTGTGTCCCCAGAGCAACGGTGCTCATAGCAAAGGAAGTGTCTGCATCAGATATAGAAACCATTGTAAAAAGAACTGACCCAGCTTGGTCATTTAAATCACTGACAGGTTGGTACTAGGAATTGGCAAAAATAAGATGAAAAGGAAGATAGCTAACTAGTAGACTTTCAAACCATTTTATGTCCTAATGAGAACTAATTATCAGCATTCCAGCAGATTGTAAGAGTAGTTATAGATTGTTACTGACTCCTGTTTAAATCATTCTATTAATGCACATTGTTAATCTTTCTCTATTTAACATTTCTTTCCCTGTAGGAATAAACTACTCTTCTCATACCTGATTCATGTTTGAACACTGAGTATATCTTTTATTTTTCCTACCCCTTTTGTAGAACCCCTTAGAATTTCAAACATAACTCTTACTATAATTAGCAACTTTCTCCAGGATTCTGGGATGAAAGCTTGTTAGTTAGCCAAGGAATATGAAAATGGGAAGTCTAATCATTGTAATTAACTGTTAGGCTTCCCTTAGAATGAACCCAGCATAAACTACGATGGAACAGGGAGTGGTTCAGATTGTTGTCCCTTGAGTCAAGAGGTTCCCCTATGTTAGACTTGACTGATATCTTGTTTAATTTTACAAAACATTTTTCTTTTCTTTTTTATTATTTATTACAAGGGATGGTACACTGCAGGGGAGGGGAATTAAGATTCTATATATTTGGAAATGAAAATTATGTAAAAGATATCTTTTTTTTTAATTTGAAAGATCTTAGGAAGATGAAGGAGGTTTATAAGCTGTATATCTTCAGAAGATGATAAAAGTAAATGGAAAAAACACATTTACAGAAACATTGCTAAGAGATCTACCTAAAGCCAGCTTGCTCTAGGATTTGTTAAGGATGAAACGTGAAGGAACACAACAACAAACAAATGAAAAATGGAAAAGATCTATGAAGATTTCCTTAAGAAACTATTCTCTCTGCCAGCAATAGAATTGCCACATTTAAACTCTTAACATCATAGTCCCTGGCAGACTGTATGAAATCATATTAACAGTAAAGAAAATGAAGATAGGAAAAGAAGCTGAATTAATTCAAATAGACAAAGAGACAGTTTGGCGTAAAGAAATGAAGGTAGAGTTTAAAGACTGAAAACAGGATTCAGTCCTCCCTCTGAAAAAGACTAACTGTGCGGCTATGGGCATGGCACCTAATCTCTCCCTAACCCCAGGAAACTAAAAAAACCTCTAAATTATCTGTGTCAGTGAATGGGAATTTCTAGCCAGGAGGACACTTTACTGCTGAAATAACAGGCCTTGGCAAAATAATTAAGTAAATAAAGCAAAAGAAAGGAGGTCCCTGCTAGAGATTAAAAAAAAAAATTCTGAAGGCCTTGTATGATCAATTCTGAAGACATCTAAAAGAAGAAAGGATGACAAATACACAGGGTAAAAATATCATTGACATTTTTAAAAAGTGACTCAAAATATCAATAATGGCTAATCCATATGCCTGCTTTCTCATTTCTACAAAGCCTTTATGAAAATAATCTAAACCTACATCATCTTGATGATGATATGAGAAGGAAATAGGAAGACCAGAAAATTACATGCCATAGCACCACACATATGGTACATTAGAAGAAGCACTAAACTTAGATTCCAATGCCCTGGGTTCAAATTCCTTTTATGCTTGTATGATCCTGGTCAAGCCATTTTATCTTTCTGGGTCTCAGTCTTCTCATCTGAAAAATGGGTTTGTTTTTTTGTTTGTTTTGGCTGGGTGTACAATAAGCTCCCTTCTAATTCTGAATCTATAATTGTTTGTTTCTTGTTCAAAGGTTAACATTTTTACAGCTGTATAACTGATTAAAAGATCTCACCGAACTTATTGTTTGCTGACTTCAAAATTTTTTCATTTCATAAATCAAAATACTATCTTAAGGATCTTCCCCAACAAAGTGTTTTCATGCTTATGAAAAAAATATTCAAGATTCCATGAAAGACTTCCAGGTCACATGACTAAACAACATAGAAGACTAGACATTCTCTCTGATCCTCATTATTTTTCAAATATCTCCATATAAATGAGGTCCATAGTCACTCAGAATTTGACTCAACTATTCACAAAAGAAAAACAAAGTGGATGAAGGTTGGCTATTATATAGTCTATGACATGCTTTTGGATAGACTAATGGTCCATCAGTGCATACATCCTGAACACATACCACAGGTAGACAATAATCAGAGGTTAGAATTGTATATGTGAAGTAAAGTGGACTGAATTTCTCTGGAAAACTACAAAGTACTTTCAAATACCCTAAAACAAAGGTTCATCTTTTCTTTTTTATAGATTTTTATTTATTTCATTAAATGCTTCCCAATTATATGTAAAAAAAATTTAACATTTTATAAAAAATTTGAGTTCCAAATTCTCTCCCTCCCACCCCCTTTTTGAGAAGACAAGAAATTTCATATGAATTATACAAGTGAACTCATGCAGAATGTATTTCTCTATTAGCCATGTTGTGAAAGAAAACAAAAAAAAAAACAAGAAAAATAGAGAAATTATTTGTGCTTTGATCTGCATTCAGAATTCTTCAGTTCTCTCTCTGGAGGTGGATAACATTTTTTATCATGGGTCCTTTGGAATGGTCTTGGATCATTGTCTTGATCAGAGTAGCTAAGTCTTGTACAGTTAATCATTCTTACAATATTGCTCTTAATGTATGCAATGTTCTCCTGGTTCTGCTCACTTTTTGATACGTCTTCCCAGTTTTTTTCTGAAACCATCCTGCTTATCGTTTCTTACAGCGTACTAGTATTACATCACAATCATATACCACAACTTGTTCAGCCGTTCCTCAGTTGATGGGCATCCCCTCAGTTTCCAGTTCTTTGCCAACACGAAAGAGCTGCCATAAATATTTTTGTACAAATAGATCCTCTTCCTTTTTTCTTTGATCTCTTTGGAGTACAGAGCTAACAGTGGTATTACTAGATCAAACGCTATGCACTACCTCTTTGGATGTAGTTCCAAAATGTTCTTCAGAATGGTTGGATTGGTTCACAGCTCCACTAACAATGTATTCATATCCCAATTTTTCCACATTCCCTCCAACATATTTCATTTTCCCATTCTGTCATGGTAGTCAATCTGATCGGTGTGAGGTAGTATCTCAGAGTTGTTTTAATTTGTAATTTAATTTATTAGATTAATTAATTTGTAATTTAATTTGTAATCTAATCAGCAGTGATTCAGAGAATTTTTTCATCTGACCATTGATAACAGTGAGGTGGCACAGTAGAGAGAGTACTGGATCTGGAGTTAGGAAGACTCATCTTTATGAGTTCATATTTGGTCTCAGACATTTACTAGCTATGTGACCCTTGGGAAGTCACTTAACCCTGTTTGCCTGTTTCTTCATCTGTAAAATGAGCTGGAGAAGGAAATAACAAACCACTCTAGTATCTTTGCCAAGAAAACTCCAAGTAGTGTTACAAAAAGCCAGACACAATTGAAATGACTAAACAAGAAGTTCTTATTTTTACAAATTTGACTGAGTTCTCTATATATTTGAGAAATGGGGCATTTCTCAGGGAAACTTGTTGAAAAATTTTCCCCCAGTTTCCTGTTTTCCTTCTAATTCTGGTTTCATTTGTTTTGTTTATACAAAAACTTTTTAATTTTATGTAATTCAAATTATCTGTTTTACTTCCTGTGATCCTTTCTATCTCATTTGATTATAAACTCTTCCTTTATCCACAAATCTGACAGATACATTTTTTCCATGCCCCCCTAATTTACTTGTAACTCTTTTATACATTTTGACCTTATCTTGGCATACGGTATCAGATGTTGGTCTATGCTTAGTTCATCTTTTCAATACCAATATCCTTTCAGAGATACTATGTAGCTGAAAATCATAGAATAACAATATCTCCAAAGAATTAAAATTTTTAGAATCCAAGTTCCTAGTGAGCAGGGATTGTTTCATTCTTAGTAGCTATAGAATCAGTGCCTGGTCCAGTATTTGGCACCCAGAAGATCTTTATAAAAATGTTTATTGATTAACTGAATGTGGGGCCTCACAGTGAGCATTAAGTAAATTACAGTATATCACCATGAAGAAATTGTGCCTGCTGTGGAAGAAAATTCTGCACTTTTCATTTTAGGCTCAAGCCTTCCAGAAATAATTTTTATTCATTTATGTTAATGCTTATCTAAGCATTTCTGCTTAGAGAGAGAGATGTCCAAAGGAGCAAAATCTCTTTATTGTCAAATAATTTCTCTACCACAATTTATTATAAAGTGCCAATTTATGAGGTTCTTGGAAAAAGAATATTTCATTACTGAGTTTGAGCAAGGGTCCAGAGTTTAGCTTCAAGTTCAGCTAACAGATCACTTTATCAGACTGAACAGTGGTTAATAATCACACACTTAGAGAAACATGCCCCTCAAGCCACTCAATCCTTCTTTGACCTTTGAGAAGTCTCTTTTCCAGTTGGTCAAAGAACTCAATAGATATTTCCATTAACTTAGTAATTAAAGAAATTTTTCCTTCTCTGGGGGTTGGGGGAGTCAGGAGGCAGGGGTAATCATTATCCTAATTCCCTTCTTGGCATGGGGACAAAGGGTACAGATCTTAAGTGTATCAATCAAGAGCCTCTTTTCCTTGTTCCACCTGAGGATCTACCCCATCTAGTTTGATTTTTTTTTTTCTGGATTACGCCAAAGAAGCCATTTTTGGACTCATTTTTACCTAGCCTTAATCACTGAATGGGCATTGCCTCAGTCAAACTGAGACTTGCTAAAGACCTTAGTTTTAAAGGCCAAGGTCTTCCACAGCATCTGGGGCCATCTCCAGTCATCCTGATCTATTGGACCACTGGACCCAGATGACCCTGGAGGAGAAAGAGAGGCTAGTGACTTTGCACAACCCTCCCTCACTAAAATCCAATTAACTTGTGTGTCATGGCATCACTGCCATGATGTCATGGTCCTCTTCAGGAATGAGGGACAAACAACAGTAACAACAACCTCCACCTGGATGGCTTGAGGGAGGAGTCCTTCCTGGGTGGATCTAAAAGGAGGAAGACAGGATCCTGCTTCAGACTGAATAGTTAAAGAAAGAGTGATAAGGATTTCTCTTTCAGATTAGTCCAGAGCTGTCAGATTTGGGTCGTTTTAAAATGCCTTCTAAATATGTCTACTAAAGGGAGTGGGAGGAAAGGATGGGGGCGGTAGTCGGCTTCCCTATTGTGAAGCAACAAAAAGGACATTATTGGAAAGGTGTATAAGCAGAAGAGGTGATGGGTCAGTCATATAGTAAAAGCAAAGGATAACCTATAGATAGTCTGTGTTTGTTACTGGTATCACCCAGTGGCAGGAGAGATCTATATAAAGACATCCCTACCCCATGAAGGATTGCCCATGTAGGACAATACAGGATTGCACAGGATGAGAAGACTGGCATGGTGTGTCATAAGCACCATTAGAGGGAGCATTCAGATCCAGGAGGTCACATTTCTATCTAAGAATCAGTGAAATACCTGCTTCATGGATTTGATTTAAGGAGGAAATGATATACACACTCAATTGGGTATCTTAACCAACAGGAAAATGAGGGGGAATGGGATAATAGGGAGGGACATGATAGAAAGGGGGGCAGATTGGGGGAGAGGGCAGTAATAAACAAACACTTTTGACAAGGGATGGGGTCGGCGGCAGAGCCCACAAAGTGACACAGAGGAGCTAACCTCCCGCTGAGAACAGCCCGGCAGGCCGGCAGGAATCCAGCTCAGTGCTCTGGGAGCCGAGCCCAGCCCCATGCCGAGGCTTTAGCCCCAGGGCGGCCTGACCAGCCCCGGGCCAGAGGGACTCCAGATCAGCAGCAGCTGTGGCCGGTTCCAGATTTATCAACACATAGATGGGAAGGACAAAGTGAGAAGCCAGTGCAGTCTGGACTTTGGGACCCAGTCAGTGGAAGTGCATGGCTTTTACCCCCTGGGCAAGAAGCCGCTGAGGCTCAGGCACAGCCAGCCAGCACCACGTGGCGGCTTCAGCTCCTGGCCTGCAGAGTGTAGGGGGACCAAGCACCAGTCTGAGGGGTAATCGCTCTTGCTTTAACCTGCTTGGATCTGGATTGCAGTCTAGGGTGGAGGTTCTGGGCTGTGTGTCCAGCTTGCCAGAGCGTGTGGAGGCCTCAGAGAGGGCACCCATCTAATACATCCGGCAGCTGAGAAAACCCTAGCGTTTGGGACGAAAGCTCCCCTGTCTGGTGGCAGAGTCCTACTGTGGCAAAAAGCCCAAAAGTCAAGTAATTGGGTGGCAAAATGAGCAGGCAAAGGAAACAAAGCAGACAGAAGATTCCAACAATACACTCCTATTTTGGGGACAAAAAGGTGCAAAGCATGGAACAGGAGGAAAGTAGTGAAGTCAGAACTCCTGCACTAAAAGCTTCAAAGGAAAATTCAAGCTGGTTACAGGCCATAGAGGACCTTAAGAAAGATTTTGAAAACCAAATAAGAGAAGTGGAGGAAAAATTGGGAAGAGAAAATGAGAACAATGCAAGAAAATTATGAAATGAGAGTCAACAGCCTGACTGAGGAAAATAATACCTTAAAAAACAGACTGACTGAAATGGCAAAGGAGGCCCAAAAAGGCAATGAGGAAAAGAATGCCTTAAAAAGCCAAATTTGCCTGATGGAAAAAGAATCTCAAAAACTCAATGAGGAGAATCACTGCTTCAGAATTAGATTGGAGCAAATGGAAGCTAATGACTATGAGAAATCAAGATGCTGTTAAAGAGATCCAAACAAATGAAAGAATAGAAGGCAATGTGAAATATCTCATGGGAAAAACCACTGACCTGGAAAATAGATCCAGGAGAGATCATTTAAAAATTATTGGACTGCCTGAAAGCCATGACCAAAGTAAGAACCTAGAAATCATCCTCCAGGAAGTTCTCAAAGAAAACTGCACTGATGTTTTAGTACCAGAGGGCAAAATAGAGGTTGAAAGAATCCACCGATCACCTCCTGAAAAAGATCCCAAAAAGAAAACTCCTAGGAATATTATAGCCAGGTTCTGGAATTCCCAGATTAAGGAGAGAATATTACAAGCAGCCAGGAAGAAACAATTTGAATATTGAGGAAACACAATCAGGATAACCCAGGATCTGGCAGCTTCTACATTGAGGCATCGAAGGGCTTGGAATATGATATTCTGGAGGGCAAAGGAGCTGGGATTAAAACCAAGAGTCACCTACCCAGCAAAACTGAGTATCATGTTTCAGGGGAAAATATGGTCATTCAGTGGAATAGAGGACTTTCAAGCATTCTTGCTGAAAAAGTCAGAGTTGAATAGAAAATTTGACATTTAGATAACAAGAAGCAAGAGAAGCATGAGAAGGTAAACAGGGAAAAGAAATCATAAGGAACTTATCAAAGTTGAACTATTAACATTCCTACATGGAAAAACAATAATTGTAACTTATGAAACTTTTCTCAGTAGTTGAAGGGATTAGAAATGTGTGTGTGTATATATATATATATACACATATATATATATATATTTGTCTATATATGAGGGTATATGGGCATATGAATACATATGTGAATGTGTGTATATACGTTTACAGGTATACATAGAGGGCACAGGTCCAATTTAACAGGAAGGAATGATACTTAAAAGGTGAAATTAAGAGGTGAGAGGAATATAATGAGAGGAGATGGGGACAGACAGATTGGGGTAAACTATCTCATACAGAAGAGGCAAGGGAAAATGGTTACAATGGAGGGGAAGAATAGGAAGGCAAAAGGGAATGGGTCAACCTTATTCCCATTGAATTTGGCTTGAGGAGGGAGTGAAATACACACTAAATAGGATATCTCACTCTCCAGGAGAATAGGGGGGGAAAGGGGATGAGATGGGGGGATGATAGAAGGGAGGGTAGGCTGGCAGGGAGGGAGGTTGGAACCACTCACTTTTGAAAATAGAGGGGATCAAAGTGGAGAGTAGAGCGGGTGGGAGGTGGGATGGGAGGGAGGGAAGTGTAATCAGCCTTTTACAATGTATCTACTATGTTATTGTTTTGCATTAGCCACACATGTGCAACCTATATTGAACTTCATATCTTCCCAGTAGGGGTGGGTGACAGGGAAGGAGGGGAATGAATCTGGAATTGAAAGTTTTGAAATCAAATATTCAAATATGTATATATATATATATATATATATATATATACATATATATATATATATATATATATACTATAATTAATACCATCTTACATGCAATTGGGAAATGGGATGTGCAGGCACTGAGGCATAGAGATCCACTGGAAAAGTGGAAAGGGTTATGGGGGAAAATGTGGGAGAGAGCAGATTGGAGGAGGGGATATCCTGTGGGACTGCTATTTTGGGGTGGTGGGTGGGGGAGAAATGGGGAGAAAATTTGTAACTCAAAATCTGGCGGAAATGGATGATGTAAATCAGAAGTTAATAAAGCATTAAAAAATAAAGAAAGAAAAGAAAAAGGATGGGGTCATAGGAGAAAATAGAATAAATGGAGGATGGGCAGGATAGAGGGAAATATAGTTAGTCTTTTACAACATGACTATAATGGAAGTGTTTTGCATAACTACACATGTATAATCTGTATTAATTGCTTGCCTTCTCAATGAGGGTGGGTGGGGAGAGAAGAAGAGAGAAAGTGGAACTCAAAGTTTTAAAAACAAATGTTAAAAATTGTTTTTATGAACAACTAGGAAATAAGATATACAGGCTATGGGCTTTAGAAATCTATCTTGACCTATAAGAAAGCAAGAGGGAAGGGGATAAGAGGAGGACTGTGATCAAAGGGAGGGTAGACTAGACAAAAGAGTAATCAGAATGCATGCTATCTTGGGGTGGGGGAGGGGAGAAATGGGAAGAAAATTTGGAACTCAAAATCTTGAGGAAATGAGTGTTAAAAACTAAAAATTAATTAATATTATTTTTTAAAAAAATACCTGCTTCACAGTGTTGAGGCAAGAATAGTGATTTGTAGAGCCTTGTGTGGTACGAAAATGCAAGCAATCATTCATTTAGCTAACCCAGTCTTCTGCAGAAGTTACCTTTCTACTACTACAGAAAGCTAGATGGTACAGTAGATAGAATGCTGTTACTTGGAGTCAGGAAGACCTGAGTTCAAATCATGCCTCAGCTATTTGCTACCTGTGTGATGCTGGGCAAGTCAGTAAACCTCTCTAGTTTTCGTTTCTTCATCTGTAAAATGGGGGTGATAATCGTAGTGCCTACCTCATAAGATTACTATGAGAATCAAGTGAGATAATATATGTGAAGTGCTTTGCAAAATACACAGTGATATATAAATATTAGCTATTGCTCTGTCTACAACACTTCCTTGAAGACAGGGATCCTGTCTTATTTATCAGTAGACTATAAACTCTTTTAAGTCACGCACTGCCTTGTTTTTGTTTCTAGATCTCCACTGCATGGAGCATAATACACACTTAATAAATTCTTGTCAATTCTTTGCATCACCTGCCTCCTAACACAGGGTTCTGCACATAGTATTGTTGTTGTTGCTCAATTGTTTCAATTGTGTCTAACTCGTTATGGTCTCATTTGGGGTTTTCTTGGCAAAAGTACTGTCATGGTTTGTCACTTCCTTCTCTAGCTCATTTTACAGATGAGGAAACTGAGGCAAATGGTGTCATACAACTAGTAAGGCCGTATGTCTGAAGCTGGATTTGAACTCAGGTCTTCTGACTCCATGCCCAACATGTGCCACCTACCTGCCATAAGCCTACAGCACCTAGTATTCCCATCTGAGTACTTACCAGGCCCAACCCTGCTTAGCTTCCAAGATCAGACAAGCTCAAATACATTCAGACTTGTATGGCCATAGACCTGCACATAATAGGGATTCCATAAATCTTTCTTGAACTGAACCATCAATTCCATCAAATTCCATCAAAGCTTCCCTCAAAAGCAGAAATGTACCACTGATAATATGAAAGATTATTGTTAGAGGCAGGAGTAGAGACAATCACATAACTTGAACTTGACTGCAAGAAGACATCAAGTGCAATGGAGGTTATCATATGCAAAAAAGAAACCACCAAAGATGACACAAGAGATTCTTGCCATCGAATCAATGGCTGCTATGATTTTTTTTTAGAGGCCAATGCTCCCCAGCTCTGGAAATTGAAGTTACCTCCCTTTCAATCAGGAAAGAAAAAAATGTCTAACTGGTTCCAAAAAGACAATGGGATAAAATCTCACACAGCATTTAAAAGACAATGCTTATTAGTCAACTGACACTCCCTGAATTTGAATTTCAAGGAAGGGAAAGGCTGCCAGCTACTGCTGAGAACTCATGTCATTACATTTTTCTTTCTCCATTCTATTGAAGTACTGCATCTATCAGCCTTAAGAGTGTGTGACCAGGGCCATTGATAAGATCATAGAACTGGAAGTCAAGATGGCAGAGTAAAGGCAGGGACTTGCCTGAACCCTCCCAAATTCTCCTCCAAACAAATTTAAAATAATACCTCAAAACAGATTCTAGAGAATCAGAATCAACAAAAAAACAGGATGAAACAATTTTCCAGTCCAAGATAACTTAGAAAGTTGACAAGGAAGGTCTATCTCAAGAGAATGAGAATGGCGCACAGTCCAGTGAAGGCTACCACAGTGCTGGCCATGCTCCAACAAGACACCAGCAGGCCTTGGGGCCAACTGAATCCTCATTTTACAGATGAAGAAAATGAAGCTCAGAGAAATCAAGGGATTTATCCAAGGTCACATAGCAAATAAGTGGCAGATCTGTCATGTGTATCCTGGTCCCCTGAGGTCAAATTCACCATGCTTTTATCTTCAATATGTTTTGACTTGGACATCTCCTAAGAAAAGGCCTCTGAATTGCCAAAGCAGGTTTGTGAAAATGGACAATTTCCAGAGGCAGCAGATTTTTAATTGTTTCCCTTTCCATCTAAGAATGACAGGTTAGCCTATAGATCTCTGAGAAAATTCCCAATTGTACTTTAGGACAGAATAAATCCTGCCTAGCATGGAAATAAGGCAGCTCCTTCTGTTTTGACTTTCTAGCATTATGTTTTAATTACCTATATATTTTATAAATGATATTGTACTCCAAGGATTTGTGGTAAAGGATAGATTTTCTTAAAGATCTGATGAATAAATAAATTAAATGCATTACTAAGAAATATAGCAAGTTCCTGGTACTGTTTCAATTATTTCTGACTTATTCATGAGATGCTACACACAAACCTTGAAAGATGTTTTGCTGAATTTTATCTATGGCTCCAAATGGGCTCAAGTCCAGAATTTGACTCCAAGCAAATGATACCCCTCCAACAATCCAACAGATTCTCTACAAGGAAACTGGGAGAGATGTCAAAGATCTAGGAGACTGAGCAGAGCTTGGGAGTGGAAGATATTAGGTAATCAACTTCTTAGACACCTGAGAATACTACCCCCTGCCAGGGATCTTATGCCAGAGAGGGCCACTGCTGGGGAGGCTGCCATTTTGAGAAGACTCAAGTAAAGCAGATCCAATGAGGAGATCAATTAAATCACCTAGGAGTCAGCCAGGAGAGGTAGAGAGGAAGCTTTCTATCTGGTGGCTTCTTATTATGCCTCATTCATTCTTATGACCTGAGGAGTCCCAGGAAGCTTGTCCCATTCTGAGTCACCAATGCTTTATTTTCCCTCATTTTGACTCTCTCTTTCCAGATTTATTTTATGCTACTCTCCTTCGTGCCCTCTTTGGCCCAAACAAACTGGCCTCACTCAGGATACTCCATCTCCCATCTCTGTGGTTTTACAGAGATTCTCCACCATGTCTAGAATGCCTTCTATCCTTGCCTTTGCTTATTTGAACCTCTAGTTTCCTTGAAAGGCTAGTTCAAACATTTGCCTCTTAATAGAAGCTTTTCCTGAATGCTCAAATTGATATTATCTCTCTCCAAAGATTAATATGTACTTTTGTATAGTTATATATGTGTAGATAGATATAGTATAAGCTCATTAATGTATATATTGTCTGTCTATAATTTCCTTGAAGGCAGGGACAGTTTGATTCCTTTAATTGTATCTCCAGCTTCTAACATAGAGCTTGGAACATAGCAGGTGCTTAATAAATGCTTATTGGTTCGTGAATCAATTAATTAATTCTTCCTCTGTCTGGAAAGTCATAGAAAAAATCAAGAGCATTAAAAAGAAACCTGAATCTGGAAATAGCAAACTTCTTTCCTCATTTTTTTTTCAGAGTAATAGCAAGGTTCTCTCTAAACATCTCTTCTTAGGACAGAAACTGTTTTCACACTGGACTGATGCCAATTATGCATTCCAGGAAGAGGCCTCCTATGGCTCTGAGTCCTAGAAAAACCAGCACTTTTGAGGATATTCCAGCCCCGTGTGGGTGGTAGGATAATGTGGCATCCACTCTGGTACCCTGCCTGATCTTGCCTAGGCCTTTGAAGCTAAGAACACCCTGTTCCAGGATTAGCTAACTGTAGCTGGGGAAACCCACTGATGATTAGGTAGAAATAGGATTTGGTATCAGTTGATTGATAAGCTAAGTGTTCACTTGATACATGACCTGGCTAAATTCCCCTACTAATAATTACATTCAACCTCCCTCTTTGGGCATCCTGCTTTAATTAACTAATACTGTCTGGGTCCTAATCTTCGGTACAGTGTGACCAGTACCACTATGGTGACCAAATATGGTTTTGGGCTTTTTTTTTGCTTTTTTGGGAGGAAAGAAAGGCAGGGCAATTGGGTTTAAGTGACTTGCCCAAGGTCACACAGCTAGTAAGTGTTAAGTGTCTGAGGTCGGATTTGAACTCATGTCCTCCTGACTCCAGGGCCAGTGCTCTATTCACTGCACCACCTAATTGCCCCCAAATATGGTTTTTATTAAAGGTCATTCCACACCAACCAAATGATACTATTCTCCATCTCCCATACTTGCTTCTTGATTTACCACCTCTATACCTTTGCTTGCATCATTTTCTATGTCTGAACTATCCCCACACTCCCTCCCCACTTTTCCCATGACTCTGCCAATACTAAAGACTTTTTTTTACCTCTCAGAAGTTACATTTATAGCATATCATGTAGGTATCATGAATTATTTTATGTATAGTTAAGTTTGTGTTGTATTCCCCTATCTATGACATACATGAAGTTAAGAAGGCATTTACTGAAATTTGGCTTCTTAGCGAAATTCTGCATCTTCCTTCCTAGTGCCTAATCTAGTGATCTACATAAAGTAGATATTTAATAAATACTTATTGTTTTGTTGGATTTAGTCTTTTTTTCAGTCATGCCTGACTCTTTGTGACCCCATTTGGGGTTTTCTTGGCAAAGATACTAGAGTGGTTTGCCATTTCCTTCTCCAGCTTATTTTATAGATGAAGAAACTGAAGCAAACAAGGTTAAGTGACTTGCCCAGGGTCAAACAGCTAGGAAGTATCTGAGGCCATCTTTGAACTCAGGTCTTCCTGATTCCAGGATTCACTACTCTATCCAGTGCACTACCTAGTTGCCCTATCATCGTATTGAATTACCCTAAAAGCTTGGCTTTCACAAACTTCTGCTTTGGCAATGCAATTCAATTCAACCAGCATTAATTAATCATCACTGTGTACGAGGCATAATGCTAGATGTCAGACAAAATTTTTAAACACTTTTTATCTACAAAAAACTAATATTCTACTCGAAGGAGAGATATTTATACAAATAAATAAGTGCAAGAGGGTGTCCTTGTTGGAAAAGAAAAATTATTATTAATTAGATGACTCAGGATAGGATTCTGGCAAAAAAAATAATCTCAGAGTAAAGCCTTAAAAAAAAAGCAAATTTAAGATTCTTTTTTTTTTCCCAATTCCATATAGAGCCAATTTTTAATTTTTTTTTTATTTTGAGCTCCAAATTTTCTTTCTCTCTTCCTCACCTCCTCTCTGCCTGAGACAGTAAACAATTTGATATTGGTTATACATGTGCAATCATGCAAAACATATTTCCATATTAGTCATATTGTGAAAGAAAACAAAGATCAAAAGGAAAAAAATATGAAAAAATAAGGTAAAGCAGGGGCAGCTAGGTGGCACAGTGAATAGAGCACCAGTCCTGGAGTCAGGAGGACCTGAGTTCAAATCCGGCCTCAGACACTTAACACAAAACCCAGCCCTGTGACCTTGGGCAAGTCGCTTAACCCCCACTGCCCCCCAAAAAGCAAAAAAAAAATTTAATTTAAAATAAGGTAAAGAAAAAATATGCTTCAATCTGCATCCAGACTCTTATCAGTTCTTTCTCTGCAAGTGGATAGGATTTTTCATCATGAGTCCTTTGGAATCAAACAGGATTCTGAGGGGCTGTAGAGGGGAGGAAATTCATTCTAGGTATGCAATGCAGCTGATGCACAGGAATACATGTAGGACATGGCTCTGGGATAGTTCCAAGTTGTGGGAATAGGACGTAGGCCAAAAAGTCTGAAATAGAAAATAAGTCAAGAAGGAAAAGCTACCCAGACTTCTCCTGTTCACCTCTTTTAAGTGTCTTGTATTGTAATTACTTGTGAACATGTCCATCTCTCTCTCTCCTATCCATTTATGCAAGTTCCTTAAGATAAGACCCTGTTTTAGCTGTACAGTGTGGTGATTTGTACATAGTAGTACTTAATAAATATTCCTTGAATTGATTTGAGTTGAATTGTCTTGATTTCTGTAGTTTACTTCCCGAATCCTAAAAAGGATAACCCACAGTGTGTGATTGCAGCTAAGTCATAGCAGGCTCAGTCCAACACACCCTTCGGTGTTGCCCTACCACTGACATGTTGGAGAATGCAATTTGAGAATATCTGCTGTGCACTGCCATATTGCCTCAGGGGTAGAAAACAGATTTATCCTAGTGGCTTAGTGGAGGGATCTGACTAACGACACAGTCAGCAGAGTTGGCTCAGAGCAGCGTGGTGTTCCAGAAATTGGAAGAGTTTTCAGTTTCATGAATACAGAATGACACACCGAAGGTCTTATCAAATTCTTTGATCAAACTCTTTTAAAAATATCATTACAGTGTTCCACTCTGGTGAACTGTCCCAAGGCAGGGTCCCTCTGAATGTAAATCACTTCAGGACTTTCTTGAAAAGGAATTTGTGTTAAGGACAAGGGTAGAAAGGCATGGTGATACCGTTTCACCAACAAACGGGTTATTTCATAGACTACAAAGGATTTAGCACCGTTCTCAGTTTAAGTAATGATAATAATAACATAGCTTGGGGTCTTTGTTCCTGGCCACAGTTACTCATGTGAAAGGCAGGAATCTGGAACATAAGATTTGAGGTAGAAAAAGGGCCATCATTTTTTTTTCTCTCTTTCCTCCAACTTGTTCCTCTGTTTGTCACAACCAAAGGATATTGGGACTGAGGGAAACCACAACACCACAGATCCATATTAGCTTCCAGGGTTTCTCTAGCAGAAACCTCTGCAATACGTTTTGGGGGCAGGCACAAGATCCCAATTAGGGGATAAACAAATATTGCAAAAACTTTCTAACACTCCGTCAAATACAGTATTGAGAAAAGATACTTTGAGACTATTAACAGAAGGAGGTATTAAAAGGCTAGATTTAATCTTAGCCTGACAGTCTTCCTGGATGTTCTTTGGGCATTGTTACTGGTAGTTGGGCTCTTAGCTTTCGCAATGAATGGCTGAAGGGCTTTCAGCCTGCTCTTGTCAGAGAGAGTATTTCTAGTGGCTGCACCCTAGAATATAGGGATGATTAAAAAGTTTCCAGCCTGTTCTTATCAGAGACTGTCCTTATCTTTCTAGCTGCTACAGCCTAGCTTATAGGAATGGAAATAAACAGCAGGTGCTCAAAAAGATAAAGCCTAGAACCTAGTTGATGAAGCTCAGGAAACATGAGACCATCAGAGATGTGCAATGCCACAACTTGCAGAAAGCAACAGTGATGTATCCAGTGGGAAGCAGCCCAGTAATTTCTAGTTGGGAGAAAGCCCGGTAAGATTAGTGCAATATTATCACCAAAAGACATAGTGGCCATGCAGGTCAGAGGCATGAGCTGTTCCTCAGCAGATGTGCCCTGGGCACACGTGTTCTTTATGTGTGTACCGCTTCATGTATATGTGTTTGCTATATCTGTGGCCTTCAACATGTGTATGGGGGCCATGCATGCACCTTATTGTGTCTTACATGTATCTACTTTTCCCACATAAGGCATATATATATATATATATATATATATATGTATATATATATTTAGGAGTGCTACCCAGTGTTTATGGGGAAAGGTTCTATTGCTACTTTTCTAATTATTTCATTTCATTAAATGCCTTTGCTTGAAAGTAATGGAGTCTTCTGGAAGACAACTAAAAGTAAACACATCATAATGGAACATCACTGTACCAAAATGAAAGATGAATATGAATCCAGAGAAACATTGGAATATGTACGTGATCTGATGCAAAATGAAACCAGCAGAACTAGGAACAAAAATATAAATGGAAAGAACAATAACAACAACAAATAAAAACAAAATTGAATGTTGTATAATTATAATGATTAAGCTTGGCCCTGAAGAAGAGAAACAAATTAAACTATCTTCTCTTCTCTGCTGAGGTTAGAGATTATGGGTATGGAACATTGTGTATACCGTCAGAATTGGTTAGTTTTGTTAAACTGCTTCCTCGTTTTTTTCTATCATTCTCTCTCTCTCTCTCTCTCTCTCTCTCTCTCTCTGCCTCCCCCCCTCCCTCCCTGCCTCCCCTTCTTTTCTCTCTATCCTCCCTACCCCTCAAAGGATAGGAACGAACATTCCTAGGGCACTAAGGGGTTCAGTTACTTGCCCAGGGTCACACAGCCAGTATATGTCAAGGGCAGAACTCAAACCTAGGTCCAAATTCCAGGATAAATTTTTTATCTTCTATACCCAACTGAAACAAAGATAATTTCAAAACAAAATATGAATTTAAAAATTTTTAAATAAAATTTGAAATAATTGAATCAGTTAGGTCTTATGAGCTATGGTTTTGAGTAGATAGAAATCAATATAGTATCTTGAAACTGGGTGGCTGCTATGAGAAAAAAGCAACCCCAAATGCTCTAAAAATAACAACCTCTCATCACTACTAGCTAAGAATGCAGCTGTTGTATTAGTAAGGCATGACTGCCTCAGTTCTCATGAATGAAGACTCAAGGTACAGAATGAGAGAACTCAAGGTGAAGGACAAAGCATTCATTTTTCAGACACAGCCAAAGCGGGGATTTGTTTTGTTGGACTGTGCATATTTGTTGCAAAGGTTTGGTTTTGGTTCAGTTTGGTTTGGTTTTTCTTTAGTTGGAATTGGGGAGGGGAGGGTAGAGAGTAGAGGGTAGAGATAACAGTAGAGTTGGGGGTGGGAGAGAGGAGAAAAAAGAGGATGATTAAAGCTTTTTTAATGCATGGAAGAGAAATGAAGGAAGAACAGAAGGAAATAAAGACAAGCTGGACAGTTTTGAAAGTTCCATTTTAGGATTTTATTATTTTCCTAAAAGTAAAAGTAAGCTGCATATAATAAAAGATTCACAATTTCATGAGTAATTCTATTTTCTGTCCTACCTTGTAAATTTGATTATTGCTAAGTTCAGAATTAAAAAATAAAAATATATGTGTATCTATATATTATATATGCATAATATATGTATACATAGCTGTATATATATGTATATATTTCTTAAACTTCTCATGAATGAACAGGGTCTTTGAAATAGATGAACTTGAATACATATCACTCCACAAGAGATTTTTCATTCATTTGACTCTTTTCTAAATCTCTAACAGCATTGAGTAAACATTAAAAAACAATATTCTACCTTTCTGTCTCCAGACCATGTGATCTACAGAGACTTTGAAAGTGAGACCTTGTGATTTTTTTTTTTTTTTGGTTTGTTTGTTTCTTGTCAATGCTACCTAGCTAGACCTGCTGAGCAGCCAAAAAGCTCAAATAACTTTGCTGAGCTAAGTCTCAGGGAAAGCAGTCCACTGTGGGAAGTAGTCAGGTGTGCATACAAATTAATGACCACAATGTGCTCCATTTCTCAAGTGTTGGTTTTGGGTTTTTTTTGGTAAGTATCAGGTGGGTCACTGGGCACAATGAACTGAACTCTAATTTCTGATTTTAGGCACCAATGGAACTGATAAAAATAACACATTGCAGACTCAGCTTTAACCAAATTCAGACGGGTTTCCCCATGGCTGAGTGGAGAGATGAAAAAAGAAAGGAAGATGGAGAGTGGAGAAGAGGGAGAGAGAAAGAGGGGGAAGAGACAGAAGCAGAGAGAGAAGGAGGGGCAGACACAGAGACAGACAAAGAGACACAGAGACAGAGACTAGGACAAATAAAAATGTAGAGGGCTTTTCAAATGTGGTACAGGAGAGACACAGAGAGTACTAGGTAGATCCAAGGTTTTCAGCCCTTAACCACAGGGAATCCATTTGAAACATTCCATTGACACCTTAGCCTTAGCATGTTCTAAATGGAACCCCTCTTCCAAACTTTCCTATTTCTATGGAGTGCACTACCATCTTTCCAGTCATTCGGGTTCATAAACACAGTGTCATCTTTTACTCTTTCCTTTTCCTCACCAATACCAGGGGTGTGCTGGTAAATTTTTTTTTTGCTTTTTTTTTTTTTGGAGGGCAACTGGGGTTAAGTGATTTGCCCTAAGTCAATTGGCTAGTGTGTCAAGTGTCTGAGGCCGTATTTGAACTCAGTTCCTTCTGACTCTAGGGCCGGTGCTCTGTTCACTGCACCACCTAGCTGCCCCATGTGCTGGTAACTGTTTAACAACCAGCTCTCCAAAAGGAAAAATGTACCCATTGTACCCTTTTAAGTGTAACCTACATTATTGATATTTTGTCCATCACTTTCTTAAGTCTAGAAAATCAAGAAAATAATAAACTATGCCCTTATTTGTAGTGGCTAACTTCTAAGTCATAAATGTTCACACTGAAAATTTAGTTTCCAGAAGTCTCCAGTAGGTCCAAGTAACCTCAATGATACCTCTACTACATCCTATTGAACTAATGCCTAAATGTTCTCTGCCATGGTTCAGCCCTAATCATCATCCCAGTGGGAAGGACCATAGGAGTGAGAGGGCAAAGCAGAAAAGATTTTTAAACTTTTTATTTAAAAAAAATTAATTCACATTCAGCTTTCTCTTCTCCCCCAACCTGTAGCAATTAGCAGCCTTCATAAAATGTTCCTTAGAAAAACTGAAAATGAAATCTGGTAAGTTACCTATGTGGTACAATCTTCTTAAGGAAATTCACCCAAAATACCCAGACACAAATATGCTATTTTCTGATGCCTGAAATTCCATAATTAGAGATTTATCCCTTTGGCTTTAGACTTTGTCCCCTAGTAAGATGCAAATATCCCTGAGAAGAAAATATAGTCAGTCCTCAACATTCCTATATTTAACTTTCGCAACTCCAAACATTCATGTGATTTTGTTAGTAAGCTCATTTTCACTTTCCTGTTGGCAATGGGTGCACATTTACTCTACACACAGCATAAAAAAATGAGAAATACACACAAGTTTGTGGAGTGGTTGGTATCCTTCTAGGTACTTCATTGGTCTTGTTTGCTCTACTGTTGTCATTTGTTGCCTATTTTCATTGTTTGCCTTTGAAACTCAAGTTTTGTGTTGCAATTATGCCCCTAAAGCATAGCACAAGTCCTTTGGGCTCTAAACCCAAATATGCAAAAACATGTGGCTTAGTGAGAAAATAAGTATATTAGATAAATTTTGAGCAGGAATGTCTGCAGCCCTGGGTGGCCAGGGGACTCTTAAAAGTTCCAAACAGTTCCAGAAGCAGACACTGCTAAGAGATTGTTTTAAGCTGATGCATCCTTCACAATTTCCAATGCCATCCACCAGCCATGAAGGACAAAGTGTCAGAGGTGTTGTCTAGATCTCACCAATCTTATGATCTTTTGATAGCAGTGACTAAATCCCATCAACTTCTCCCTAGGTTTTCAGAAGGCAGTCAAGGCAGAAGGGTTTACAGCAGCATAATATACAGTACAATGCCTTCACACTGCCATCTGACATGGTGGAAGTTAAGATTCAGGTTAAAAAATGTTTGTTTTAAGAATTTTATTTGCTGTATAGTATGTATGGTACTGTAGATAACATGTGTTATGAAAAGTAAATATTATTTGAAATTAATTTTTTAATTGAGATGTTAGCACAAAAGGTCACAGATTTCTAGGGAATTACTAACAAGAAAAATGTTTTGCATGTTACCAGTTTTATTTTGTGTCCTGCATTTTATGGGATATTTCATGGTTACTACTAAATATAAAAGTTTATAGTATTGGAATAATTGTTTAATTATAAAAAAAATTGCATATGGGTACTAGGTAGCACAGTGAATAGAGTACCATCCTTGCAGTCAGGAGGACCTGAGTTCAAATCTAGCCTTAGACACTTAACACTTACTAGCCATATGACCTTGGGCAAGTCACGTAACCCCAATTGCCCTGCTTTCCCCCCTCCAAAAAGAAAAAAAAAGTTGCATGCAGAAAAGTCTATTTCATCAATCTCTCATGAAAGATTACAGTTTTGGGTCATTGCAGGAATGTAACACCCTATTTCCCATAGGCTCAGTGTATTGTGTTTTTTACTTTCTTGTCATTTTCTAGGAAATTGTCTAAGGATGATTTTATTGGGTTTTTTTATTATTACTGCCCAAGTTGCCACATCAAATTATGGTAGAGCCAGGACTACCAAATCTGGTCTTCTGACACCAAATCACTATTTCTTTTGTGTTTTTGTTGTTGGTGTTATTGTTATTTTTAATTAATTAATTAATTTTTAGTTATCGACATTCACTTTATAAGATTTTGAGTTCTAAATTTTTCCTCTCCCTCTCTTCTCCCCTCCCCAAGATGCCGTGCAATCTGATATAAGCTATACGTGTATAATCATATTAAATATATTTCCACATTAGTTACATTGTGAAAGAAGAAAAAAAGGGAAAAACCACAAGGAAAAAAAAGGAGAAAATAGTATACTTCTATCTGCATTCAGATTCCATAGTTCTTTCTTTGGATGTAGATAGCATTTTCCATCATGAGTCTTTTGGAATTGTCTTAGATCATTGCATTGCTGAGAAGAACTGTCTATCAAAGCTGGTCATTACACAATGTGGCTGTTACTGTGTATACTGCTTTCCTGGTTCTGTTCACTTCACTCAGCATCAGTTCATATGGGTCTTTCTGGGTTTTTCTAAAGTCGGCCTGCTCATTATTTCTTAAGAAACAATAGTATTTTATTACATTCATATACTACAACTTGTTCACTATTCCCCACTTGATGGGTATCTCCTCAATTTCCAATTCTTGGTCTCCACAAAAAGAGCTGCTCTAAATGTTTTTGTAAATGTGGGTCCTTTTCCTTTTATTATGATCAGTTTAGGATGTAGACATAATAGTGGCATTGCTGGATCAGTTTGATGTTTTTGATGATCAAAAGTTTGATCACCATTTGAGCACAGTTCCAAATTGCTCTCTAGGATAGTTGGATCAGTTCACAACTCCACCAACAATGCATTAATGCTCCAATTTCCCCACATCTTCTCCAACATTTATAATTTTCCTGTTTTGTCACATTAGCCTTTATGACAGGTGTAATGTGGTACCTCAGAATTGTTTTAATTTACATTTCTCTAATCAATAGTGATTTAGAACATTTTTTCATAGGACTATAGATAGCTTTGATTTCTTCATCTGAAAACTGCATGTTCATATCTTTTGACCATTTATCAATTGGGGAATGACTTGTATTCTTATAAATTTGACTCAGTTCTCTATATATTTTAGAAATGAGGCCTTTATGAGAGACACTGTCTATAAAGAGGGCAAAGCACAGAAGGGACTGATTAGTGGTCTTCAAATCAAACTTCACTCATTTAATTTTCCCTAGGGAAATTTTTGCCCAAGGAATAGAGATAGGGACTAGACTTATGTGATCATTGATATAGGGAAGTCATGGGTTAAGAAACTCCCCCTACCAATCTAGGTTGACCCCTTCTAGGTAGTTTATAGTCTTAGTTGATCACTAACAAGTTAACAGTCATACAGCCAGTATATTTCAGAGACAGAACTTGAATCTAGGCCTTCTTGACTTCAAAGCTAGCCCTCTATCCATTACAACAGCTGCTTGTCTCATATATTCAAATTAAAATTAGCTAAGTATGGTATCAGTAAAGACAACTGGAATGCCCCAAGGAAGTATGCTAAAAATATGGGTTGGTTCTGGCATAGAGCTTGCACCTCCTCTCATCTTTGAGATGTTCTGGACACTGCACAGGGGGATGCCAGGGATACATAGCTAGAGAAAAATAACTCTAGTCACTATGAGCTTGCCCTAGAATTAGGATGTGGTCCCTGTTGTGGCTTTGCAGTTTCAAGGAAGTAAAACTTCCATCATAGTTCTGGGAGGCCAGTTCTTAGTTGGAAAAGAGTGGTGAGCCAGTGGGCGCTTGACTAAAAGATGGGCAGTTAATTTTGACAATTCTAAGAACTCTCAAAAGAAGCCAGTCTTATGGTCTTAAAGAATGCATCTCTTTGTAGTCACAGGTACATACAATATAAAGCAAGCACAGTTCTTTCCTCTCCTCCTAAGGAATTTTTAAGAGAGATTCACTCCCCATATTCAGAGAACAAGGCTGATTTTAACTCCTGGGAAAGACCAGGTGATAAAAGGTGTTTTTTTTTTCCTTCAAAAACAAGCTCTTTACTCATTTCCCTAAATTCTAATCCTTGAAGAGTTTGAATTTAAAAGTGAAAAATAAAAGCTTCTTGAAGAGGTATTTCAAGGAAAGCCTCAGTGGCAATTGTCTTTGGTCACACTGTTTGTTTGGACTCTCAGAATCAGGAATGAGAAAGTTTCAGGCCTGATTTATACTGTGCTGGTACCTAGCACTCCTATCCTTCGGTGAAGCTCCACAATCAGACTGGAGGCTAAGCCTCTCTATTTCATTTTGGGATCTATCTCTGGCTTGCTGAGCCTCCATTAGCAGCCTCACATGCCAGGGTAGGAAACATCCTTCATCTCTCTGCCTTTCCACTGGCAGTCACCCATACTAGAATGCACTGCCCCCTCACCTTTACATCATAGACTCCCTCTTTTCCTTTAGATTCAGAAGAAGCAAGCTCCCACTAGAAATCTTTGCTGATTACCACCTCTCCACACCCACACATACTGCCATCATCCACCCTAACTGCCTTGCTTTCAATTGCATTTATTTATTTTTATTCTGTTATGTATTTAATCTGTATATGCAGATACATATATGTACATGTTTCCTCCTCCAACAGAACGTATGCTCCTTGAGGGTAGAAGTTGTTTGATTCTTTGTCTTTGTATCTCCAACACCTTGGAGTACAAGGTCTGCCAAGTCTGGAATGTAGGAGCTTAGTAGGTGCTTGTTGAATGATTGATTGACCTGATTGACAACTTAACTTGTAATAATATCTTATGCAACCAAATAGCAACCTGGGCTTGACCATTTCTGACCATCAGACCAATATGTAAGGTTCCCAAGATCTCTAGCTTTCAAATAGAATATGTGAGCACCGCCTGAAATCTTCTTCTGAGAAGCCAGTCCTGGGCAGGCCCAGTTCTGCTGAGTTGAGGTTATAGTCAGGGCTCTACTTCTGAAAATATAGGTAGAACTGGCTATTTTGAGAGTGCTCAACCCCTGTGACCAGGTATTCATTTTTACAATGACTGAATTTTATTCTCAGGCTCAGCCTGCAGAAGAAATGGCCCTTCTCTAGGCAATTCATCTGCCTTATGAAGATAGAAAGGACTAATGTTGGGGCAGCAAACTTACTCAGGACAAATGCCTATTAGAAGGCTTAGAAGAATCACCTTAATCTCTTCCCTAACAGGCTAAGGAGAAAACAACATTAAATGTTCATTTCCAGCAAGTCAGTACTCACAATAAATTAACTCATTCTGAACTATCTTCAAGAAAACTGAGTTGAATGGATTCAGAAAATACTCTGCCCACTCCCCAAGGGCCATCCTGGGCCTTCTTTTCTCTCTTTTAAGAGTATCATGGCAGAATGGAAAAGAGTTCTGGGCTTGGAAACTAGACCCTGTATTCAGAATCTAAGACTCTGAAACTAGCTATCTGTGTAACTTTAGGAAAATCATTTAATTTTTCTCAACAACAATTTCACTTAGTCAGTTGATAAACACTTATTATGCATCTACTCATGCTTAGAGTCACCGTGCTAAGAGCTTGGAAATACAAAAAGAGGCAAGAGATAACCTCTACCCTCAAGGAATTCACAATTTAATGGAGGAGACAACAAGCAAACAAACATGTACAGGCAAGTTATATATAGGATAAATAGAGGGGGAAAAATAAGAGAAGAAAGGCACTAGAATTAAGAGGAATTGGGAAAGGTTTCCTGTAGAAGACAGAATTTTAGTTGCAACTTGAAGGAAACCAGGGAAGCTAGGAGTTGGAGATGAGGAGGGAGAGCATTCTCATCATGGAGGAGAACAAGAGAAAATGGAATGTCTTGTTTGAGTTTTCATTGGACCAAAGAGTGAATGGCAGGGAGTGGGGTGTAAGAAGACTGGAAAAGAGTACAGTGGGTAGGGGCTGGATGATGAAAGAATTTGAATACCAAAGAGAGGATTTTGTGCTTGATCCTGAAGATAATAGGGAGTCACTGGAACTTGTTAAGGGGGGGGAGGGGGAGTTGATATGATTGGACTTGTGATTTAGGAAAATCACTTTACCAGCTGAATGGAAAATAAATTGGAGGGGGGAGAGACTTAAGACAGGCAGACCCTCAATCCCAAAAGACGCATGATGGAGAGAAAAACGTGCATCCAGAGAAAGAACTAGAAAGAACTAAATTTATATCCAGGTGGAAGCAAAATACCTGATCTTTTTCGTTCTCTTATTTGATTTTATGTCCTCTTTACCATTTTTCATTCCAGCTGGTATAATCCATCCTTATAACCTGACCATTGTATAATGTGAAAGTATTTACGGATCCTATACTTGATTATAAGACGCCATGGGGGGGAGGGAAAGGAGGGGGACAAAATGTGAAATTCAAGGAATTGTGGAATTGAATCCTGTAAACTAAAAGGAAACAAACAAATTAATAAATTAAAAATTGAATTTAAAAAAAAAAAAAGACAGGCAGACCCATCAGCAGGCTACTGCAGTAGTCTAAGTATTTGGTGATGAGGGACTATACCAGGCAAGTAACAGTACAAAAGAAGAGAACAGACATATTAGAGAGATATTGAAAAGGTGAAATCAAGTCATTGGCAACAGATTGGATGGGGGGTGGTGAGAGATAGTGAGGATTTCAGGATGATACCTGCAAGCATGGAGGACTGGGAGGATGTTGTTGCCATTGAGAGTAATGAGGAGTTTGGAGGGGGGAAGAGTTTAGTCTGAAAGATAATGGGTTCAATTTTGGACATGTTGGAATGGTAAGTTAGAAGCTGGATTGTAAGGGGTTAAGAAGAGAGTGAGAGGAGAGAAAGTGAAGACACCTATTGTAGACTGCCTTCTCAAGGATTTTAACCACAAAGGGCAGAAGAGCTACAGGACAAGAGTCATCAGAGATGGAAAGATCAAGTGAGGATTTCCAAAGATCAGGAAGAAATGGCCATGTTTGTAGGCAGTGGGGAAGGAGTCAGTACTTAGGGAAACTTTAAAGGCAATTGATAGAGTGGGGATAATAGAGGGGGCAATCTAATAGGGAAAAAACAACGTGTTGGGATTAGATGATCTATGTTCCTCCTTCCAGTTTTATAAGTATAACTAAGACTCTATATACATCCTCTCCTATGATGACTTTATATGTTAACCATGAGTTCAGTTAGATAGACAGATGATAGATAGACAGACAGACAGATATAGTTCTTTTGTCTCTCCTGAACTCCAATCTCATATCATCAACTGAAAGCTAGATATCACCATCTGGATGTCCTGTAGGCATCTCATACTCATTATGTTAAAAACAGAACTTATTATTATGAGCCAATGAAGCCCAGCTTGATATGGCACCAGCCCCCAGGATACATGAAAATTATAGTTTACCCTATCAAGAGATAAATTATCTCCCCCCCTCCTCCACCAGCCATATATGCTGTGGAACAATTAGAGTTAAGTTTCCTGTCTCTCTGCCCT
Source organism: Petaurus breviceps papuanus (assembly GCF_028583685.1). NCBI lineage: Eukaryota > Metazoa > Chordata > Mammalia > Diprotodontia > Petauridae > Petaurus > Petaurus breviceps. The sequence continues at coordinate 8,497,714 of NW_027187345.1, forward strand.
CATTACTCATTCTTCATTAGGCAGTTCAGAGAATACCCTCATCTCAGTGGTTCACATTTTGAGAAATGCTAAGTTTGGTTTCCACAGATTTTATAGGAATAGTGGATGTTGCAAAGACAGATGTTACACAGGACATGCAGGAAGGTGTAAATCAGGGTGAGGGGAGGAAGGACAGAGTGACCCTATCCAATCATATAGCTGGAAGAAATCTAAGTTCCTCTTGAAGGAGGCCCACACTAAAATGGCTCAAACTGACTAAGGTCAAGGGATGGTCACTGACTTTTTATTAACATGCATGCTTAACTAGCCTCATTCATATTGACTGACACCCCCCACATAGAATTAGAGCCTCATTATCTGAACAAGCAACCCATGTTAGCCCATGTTTGGGAGGAAAAGACATGTGAAGGAGTAATGTATAGTGGGCAGGTCAGAAAGAGTGTAACCCAGAAGAGCTGGAACCAATCCCAGTTCTGAAGGGAGGGACCAGGCAGGTCTAGCAGCATAAAAAGACTCGCCTTTGTCTAAATCTGTGTAGTCTTGAAAGAGGCTACCCTTTTATTCAGTATCTCTAGGGCTTAGCACAATGCCTAGCATAGGACAACAAATATTTATTGTGAGTACTCACTATGTACCAGGATCTATTTTAAACTAAGGAAACAAGGAAAGGGCAAAAAAAAAGTACTTGCCCTCAAGAAATAAATAAAATAAAGGTAATGAAAACCTTCCTGGCTTTCCAACAAGTATTGTTTGTTCCTAGACTAAGCACATTTCTCACAACATGACCCCAATGTCTTGCCTCACTGGTGACAGGGCAGTCTCTTAGTGTCACATTATCTCTTTGTCTAAAAAACAAATTTGGAGCCCTAAGCAGCTCTGGACCTTGAATGGAGTGCATGTCCCACTGCCTGTCCAACTCATTAATCAGGTGCTGCCTATGGAATTGTGGGAGCAATGAGAGCACAAATATTCTGTTCTCCATTAAAACCTATTCTCTTCCTATGACTGCTTTCCCTCTGTAATAGTGTTAGTCTCCAGGAACAATTCCTTCCCCCTATTTTGTATTGCAATTAAATTTCTTCCAAATCCATCCCTCTACCTAACTTCCCAGTTCCATCAAGGGTACCACCATCTTTCCAGCAGCTTCAATTTTCAAGCTCACAATTATCCTCCATCTTTACTTCCTAAGTCCTCTTATCCAGTCACTTGCCGAGTCTTGTGTACCTTCACAGCAACTCTTGCATATTTCCTCTCATTTCCACTCACACAGTCACCACTCTAGTTCACATTCTTACCTATACTCTCCTAAACTATTACAATAGACATCAACTGGCCTCTGTGCCTCCAGGCTCTCCTCTCTCTAATATGTCTTCCACATAGCTACCCAGTTTTCTTTACTAAAGTCAAGGTCTGACCTTGTCACTCCTCCTGCTCAAGATGCTTCTTAAGTGACTCCTTTCTGACTCAAGGAAAGAACAGACTCCTCTATTTGCCATTTAAAACCCTTAATGTGGTTTCAACTTGTCTTTCCAGACTGTTTTCACTTTACTTCCCTCATGTACCATTCAAATTGACCTACTTGATACAGGATTTATCTCTAGCTTCCACACCTTTACATAAGCTTTCTCCCATGCCTAGAATGCTCTCCCTTCAATCTCTATCTTGGAATACTTAGCTCCCTTCAAAGCTCAGCCCAAATGGTGCCTCCTACCTACATAAGAACTTTTATAATCTCTCTCTCTCTCTCTCTCTCTCTCTCTCTCTTTCTCTCTCTCTCTCTCTCTCTCTCTCTCTCTCTCTCTCTCTCTCTCTCCCCACACACACACACATACACACATACATACACATATATGTGTATATATGTATATGTATATATAATTTTATCTATCTATTTGTGTGTATGTGTAGTTTCCTCAAAAGAATGTAGGTTCCTGGAGGCAAGAATTTTTTCATTTTTGATTTTGTATCTCTAGGGCTTAGCACAATGCCTAGCATAGGACAATAAATATTTATTGTGAGTACTCACTATGTACCAGGATCTATTTTAAACTAAGGAAACAAGGAAAGGACAAAAAAAAGTACTTGCCCTCAAGAAACTCACATTCTCATGGGGGAGACAATATATAGCTAACTAGCTACATAGAGGGTATGTAGGAGATGTAAGTTAACTCAGAAAGGAGAGGGCACCAAGAGCTGTGAAGACAAGGAGCATTCTCATACAAAAGATGGGATCTGAGCTGAATCTTGAAGAAAGCCAGGGAAACTGAAAGGTAGAGGGGAGAGAGAAGAGCATTCCAGGCATGGGGAATAACTAGTGCAAAGGGACAAAATCAAGAGATTGCTGTTCAAGGAACTGCAGGTAGACCAGTTAGCTGGATCACAGAGCATGTGAAGGAGAGTAATTGTACAAAGACTGGAAATATAGGAAAAGGTCAATTTATAAAGATCTTCAAAAGCCAAAAAGAAGAGTTTATATATGATCCTAGAGGTAACATGGAGCCACTGCAGTTCACTGAGTAGAGAGGTGACGTGATCAGAGCTGGTGTTTAGGAAAATCACACTGACCACTGAGTAGAGGATAGATTGGAGTGGGGGAAACAAAGTAGGAAGACCAGGGGAAACCAGTTGGACTCCAAAGGAGAGATGACGAGGGCCTGAACTAGGGTTATGGCTATGTGAATAGAGAAATGAGAATATATGTGAGAGATGTGAAAGTAGAAACAACCCTCAGTAACCCTGTTGGCTCCCTGTTGGTTCTCCTCCCCTGTCTTTTATGTGCCCTGTGACTATTTCTGGAACCAAGTTAAGATAAAATGCCTGTATCTGATCCTAATGCCATGTGTAGATGATTCGATGTGAAGTGAGCATCTATTATCTTTACCTGCTGAAAAACCTCCCCCCAGTGACTAAATAGAGCCTCCCTAATCCTACCACTCTCCCATCCTGGACCTCCTACAATGAGAATTACTTGTCTAGGTTAGATAATAAGAGTCAGGGAATTGTCTTCAGGGTACCATTGTAAAAATTCTCCTAAGTTACTTGGTAAAGAAAATAAGCAAGCTAATAGGAAGACAGCCCTCTGTTACACATCTCTCTCATTGACACAGATTCATTTTCATATGGATCAGATGATACCTTAAAGGCTTGGGAAAAGCAAATAAGATAGAGAGCAGATGAAGTTCAATAGAATGGAGAAGAGTGGGGGAATCTCAAAATCCTAGATTTTAAGGTTGTGAGGCACTTCAGTAGCCCACAACCAAAAGGAATGCATGCTATAACAGATACACAATGATCATCTAACCTCTGCTCAAAGATTTGCCACCAATGAAGAGAACCCACCATTTTTTAATACAACCCAGTCTAATTTTGGACAATGGTTGCTTCTAGGAGTTTCTTCCTTTTATTTATGTTTATATTTGCCTCTTCAACTTCTACCCATTTTGCCTCCTGGTCTATTCACCATTCCTCAGGATAGCCCTTCAAATACTTGAATATACTTAGCCATCTATTTTCCCAGCTAAATAACCCCAGTCCCTTCAACCTATCCTCATGGCATAGACTTAAGTCCCTTTACATCCTAGTTACCATCATCTGGACAGTAGTTCATCAATGTCCTTCTTAAACTGATGTGTCCACAACTGAGCACATTTATTATTCAACTAGAGCAGGATCATGAATCATGAATCATAGATCATTACAAATCACAAATCATAGATCATCACCTTGTTATTCCTATAAGTTATGACCCTCTTAATATATCCCAAGATTACATTTTCTTTTTTTCTACCATATCTCATTGTTGGTTCTAATTGAACTTGGACTTCACTAACACCCTCAGATCCTTTTCAGACAACCTACAATTTAACCACGTCTCCTTCATCTTGTTATTTATGATATTGATTTTTTGAACCCAAGTACGACTTTACATTTATCCCTGTTGAATTTCACCTTGTTAAGCTCTGAGTCTGTCAATTTTTTTTAGAATCCTAACTCTGTCATCCAGTGTGGTAACTATTCCTCCAAGGAGAATTTAATGGAGGGGAGAGCACGTAGAGGCAAGCAGTCAGTTGCTGCTGATGCCAAGAGAGTATCTAACGTAAAGAACTTAGGGACAGGGAACACCACCAAGGAAGGGGAAAATGCTGAAGGCAAACCCCCTATTTCACAACTTGGTGAGGGATCAGCCATCTTTGAAACAGGAATTTGGTCTTATATACTTTGTGGAGCTAATCAGAGCCTGATGTGACATATGTATAGTATTGGGTGATTTCCTAGAAAAGTTACAGGGAATGAAGCAGCTTCTTGTTTTTAATGACTGAATAAATATTTCTTGCTATAAAGTAAGATTTTTTTCAAACAAATTATCATGAATCCTATCCTTTGGAGATACCTGTTTTTAAAATATTCAGATACCCCAAAATTAGACTGGTAACTAATCTAAGCTGATTAACCTGTATCTTGGTATCTACTTTCCCATTCTTCTGGTAGTCTTGTTAGAGCAAGCTGAATCATTCATCTTATTAAAAGAGAAGTTAAACAGTGTCGAAATGCACGAACATTTTTTTCAGCTCCCACCCAAACCTCAAGTCACGATGTATACTTCTGTCATCACCAAAGGCAATAGGCCGATGAGAGTAGAAACCATTTCAAGCACTAAAAATTGTCATTCCAAAAAAAAAAGGTGGAAAGGGAAGAAGTAGGGAGAAACCCACTGGAAAACATCCAGGCTCTGCCTTGGCTGTGGACATTAGAACAACTGGGTCACTGCCCAGTGTCTCTTCCTCCTGCAGGTGCTGCGTAATGTGAAGCAAAAATCCCCCAACTAGAATGGTGGAGGCTAACAGAATTAGCAACTCCATTAATGGATCAAGTACCCAGGGACAGCCAGCGATTTTAAAATCCTCTGTGAGTGTTTTCCCTGAGCCAGTGCTTCCTTGTTTGTCTACAGTTGGCTGAGGTAGAGTCTGCTGTCAGGGTTAATGCTGGTTTTGAAAATTTTCAAGATACTATATTTAATTAATCTAGCTTGGAACTTTATCAAGGAAGAAGCAAATGAACACATCCCATTATCCTTGTCATTTCTTCTCAAATAAAATGGTTTACTATCTTTGTAAAAAAAACATTTTATTGATGCTTTGCGGCTTTTGTTTGTTTGCTTGCTTGCTTGTTTATATCAAGCATTTCCCAGAAACCTTGCCCTCACTCCCATTGAAGACTTTCTTGTAAAAAAGAGAAAGGCAAAACAAACCAGCATATCAACCCTGTCTGATAGTACAGACAGCATTCTGAAGTGGTCTACTCTCTCTCTCCCTTTAAAAAGGAGGTCAATAGGTTTCATCAGTCCTCTGGATTCAAGATGGTTCATTACAACATATTTAGGTCTCCTAGAAATGAGCACTGGAAGTCTTTGCTGTTAGGATCATTATTGAAAGTCTAATACCTATGTATTAAGATGAAGATTAGTTAAGGAAGGGGCTGGTTGGGAAAGAGAGGAAGTTGGAAGAGATAGGGAACAATTATAATTTAAAATCAAGATGTGTAGTTGTATCTAAGTGAGGCAGTGGATGGATCACTGGGCCTGGAGTCAGGAAGACCTGAGTTCAAATATGACCTCAGACACTTATTAGTGTGACCCTGGGCAAGTCAATTAATCCTGATCGCCTCAGTTTCCTCACCTGTAAAATGAGCCAAAGAAGGAAATGGCAAATTTCTCCAGTATCTTGGCCAAGAAAACTGCAAATGGGAACATGAAGAATGGACATCACTTAAATGACTAAACAACAATTGTGTGCAACCACTGGGCTAAGTCCTAAATATACAAATAGGCTTAAGATATGGTTCCATCCCCCAGAGGGGTTGCAACCTAAGGAGATATGACCCTTAACAAAAGACAGAATAATACATGGTAGTATACAGAACTGACAGACTTTTGCATAACAATTTAAAGCTTTTCAGAACACTTAGCATACATTGCTATATTTTATTTAAGCCCTATGACAACTCTATAATGTAAGTACAATGATTTTCCAGTGGAGAAAAATGAGGGATATTGAGGTAACCTTGCATTGTTGCAAAGCTAGTAGGCTTCTTCCCAAATCCAAGGCCAGAACGCACTCTGCCATGACCCTCTACTTTTGGGGAGGTGCAGACAACAAATGCTATGGGAGTGAAAGAACTCAGAAAACTGAAGCAGTCAAGAAATGCCCCTTGAAGGAGGTGAGCTTTGAAGGAAGAAGAGGACTTTCCAAAATTGCAAAGGGAAGGGAGGGTTTTGTAGGAAGAAGTAGTGGTACGAGCAAGAGGGCTCAATCAATTAACAATCTGAAAGTATTTCCGAAGCACCTAGGTAGGTGCCAGGTAGGCACTGTGCTAGTTACCGGAGATACCCATGAAAAGAATGAAGCCATCTGTATATGCAGAGAACTCGTCTTAGAATAGGACATTCAGGTGTCGTGCACTGAGTCGCGCACTACCTGGGTGGCCTGGACCAGCTACTTCATTTGTCTAAGACTGTTTCCTCAGTGATAGAATGGAGGACACGATGTTTAATAAGGGCTTTCCCCGGTGTAAAATTATATGTTTCTAATTGTAGATGCAGGAAAGAGTCTGTTCTATACGGAGAAAATTTGGGGGTCTTAGTTTACAAATGAAGAAACGGATTCCCAGAGAGACAAGGCTAATAAAACAATAGGTCCAGAACCTCACTCTTTTGAGTGAGGCTAGCAAACTATTTACTCATTACAGTACCAGGGCTTCTTAAACTTTTTCCACTCACAACCCCTTTTGGAGTTTAGGCATTCATTGGTGTTGTATGTCCTCAGGGCATGTGCAGTACAAAGTGCACATGCTTTGTATTCAGAACCCCAGCTGCAGTAAAGTTGTATGATGCAACACAGGCAAGCACTGCCAGGAACACTTCAGATTCATTACATGTTTGATTTTTAATTAATTTTTGATCAATGCGTGTTCAGAAACCTTTTACTGTTGCCAAATTTTTCACGACCCCATATGGTGTTGCGACCCACAATTTAAGACGAGCTGCTGGCTACACTATATTGATTCAGTTCTGCCTGAGAAGGCCTAAGGAATGGATTTGTAGTTAACCTGGACAGCTCGCACAGGCCCAGAATTAACCTCCCCGTGGCAAGATTCCTTAGGTATAGTCAGGCCCTGACTCAATTGCCAAAATTGGAGAGAACTCAGGGAGTATAAAATATGCAGTGTTTCTGGTCATTCTGTTGGCCTGTCCATCAGGTAACCCTGCCCTGGCTTTTCTCTTCCCACAACTATACAAACATCTACCCCTATACCCTGTACCCTTTCTTAGGTAGAGACCACAGCCTCTGTGTGTGGTAATGGTGGTTGGAAGGGGAGGGATGTCATTCATAATGGAGTGGGGGGGGGTAGGGTGTGAAGGAGAAGGACAAGTAAGCTTATGGTAAGCTCATCACTCTTTTTCTCAAGGGAGATTGCCAATAAAAGGACCGGTCCTCCATTTTTTTCCCCAAAATTTTATTTTAGATTCAAACACCAGAACACAAATAGAGAATAGAGAAAAGAAACAAAAACATATCATAAAATTAAATATTGAAACTTAAATACAAAGTTAGAAAGGAGTCTTTCACTTTAAAAAAAAAAATGTATTGTACAGTTGGAAATGACATCTATGCTAACCCAACCCAGGACAAACCAACCTGGGAAATCTGACATTTTATTTTTTTTCTTACCAGAATTCTCAAAACTCTTTTACAGTAGCTGTTTCCAACTAAATGCCAGCTCGTTCTTGGAGAATGCGTTCGAAAGCTAATTTAGATTCCTTCTGTCTCCAGCCACTCTCTCCCCCACCCCCAAGTCTATTTCAGGCTCATTGTGAAAGGAAATCATGTTTGGATATTTTTAACATACTATATTGATAAATTTTACATATTAACCTGTGTTAACATATTTAACATTTTTCAAAATATACACTTTTTCATACCAGTGACCTTTCATGGTTAATGCCATGCCAAAATACCGCGCTCAGGCCTTAGGAATCATTTTCTTTGTTGATATACATGGTGCCATAAACACAGCAGTGCTTTCTTTATGGGGGTAAAGAAATAAACCACTTTACCCTGGAGGCACCCAAGGGAATCTGCTGACAACAGGAAAAATAGTGTTTTTCAGACCAGCCAATCAGTTACTTCTCCATCTCCACCCCCATCCTGCCTTCTCCATCGCAATTCTGATGCTCTTGTCAATTAATATTGCATATTATCATGTAATCTGTGATGCATGACTGATGCTGTGAAATCATCTGGTTCAATGGGGGGGGGCAGGGGAGGGAACTGAGAGTGGGACAATTCAAACTGAAATCTCTTCATGTCCTGCATTCAGGTTTCTACCCAGGAACATCAGGTTTTGACTAGCATCTAGGACTTACCCCTCAGTTCCCATACAAACATTCAGGCATTTGACCCATAGCAACTTTCATGGCCATCTTCATGCCAGGATTCTATCAACTTCATCCCTTTACATACAACTTGGCATTCCTGGTGTTGCCCTGGGGCCCTGGGATTCTGATTGGTAAAAGTTTACCATATACAGTCCAGACCCACTATGCTATTCTCAGACAGCCTTCATCTTATGCCACCAGGCAAGGACTCTTCTTCCTCCCTTCCTAGGCCCCTCTTTTTCTACTTCTGAGTCTGCAAACAATGACTAAATACAACCATTCCTGCAAGATATGAGTTGATTATGGTCCTGTAGCTCTGCTTACCACCCCTGATAACTTCCCAATAGCCCTACCTGACTACTACTTCATAAACCAGCAGCCCTTGATAAGGGAGAGATTTTGTGACATTTGTGTGTGTGTGTGTGTTGTGTGTTGTGTTCTTCTATTAGAATACAAGTTTTCTTAGAGCAAGGATTTCTTTTATTTGTTCTCTCCAGCACTTAGCAAAATACCTGGCATATGGTACTTAAATTCATTCATGCCATCAAACACACACACACACACACACCCATTTTCCCCAAGCTCATAAACAATCAAGACAACTCTTTACAGTCTCTAGTCAGCCTCTGACTTCCAGGCCTTGAGCTTTATCTTACTACCCTTTGTGCTTCTCCTTCTTGCCAAAAGAAAGACCTCAGGTTTGCTAGGCAGCCAAGCAATCCTCCCACTCTGATGAGCCCCTAACTTCCCTAGGTACCTCTATCCATTATTCATGAAATATACTACTTAGATGAGTCCCCTGCAAGGGGAAAGAACTCTGGGTTCTAAGTCAAACAGAATTTTTATCTAGTATCTTCTATCTCCTCAAGGACTGATACAATCTTCTTGATTGACAGTATGACCATGAATGTACTCCTTCACCTCCCCCCACCGAGCCCCCACACACTACCCTTTGCTCAGCCTATATAAGAAAGAACTTACAGGTGCTGGGGAGTCTAGAAACCCTCCTTTCTGGTAGATTTCTCCTTCCTTGGGACCTATACAGTCCACATGACTCACAGTACCATTGAAAGAATGGGTCTAGGTTGCTCATCTCGGGATGGAACCAAGACCCCCAAGATCCATTCACCCTTTGAGGACTTTTCATGGAAAGTGAATAAAATAAACCAGATAAGTTATATATTCAGATTGACTGAGGAGCAGATACTTAAAAATTTTAAATAAGAAAAGAACTTAATTGGGTCAATCCTGAAATGGGACAAAAACAGATGAGGAAGGCTAATTGTATAAGTGCAATGAGGGAGAAAAGAAGCCTGAGTGTCTGCTTCCAAGGGGATTTCCATGCCCAAAGGTGAGAACATATCTTAGTACACATACTATTTGCACAGGTGCAGGGGGACAAAAGTTTATATAACTGAAGGGCATGAGAAAAAGAAATGATGAGGTGGTATCTGTGTGTGTTTTTGATTTATGTTTAATGTCAGATACTCTGTTAGAATGGTTCAGAACATGCTTTACCCCCCTCCTTAGAGAATTATAATGAGTGGTGGATAAAAGTTATATTAAATGCTGACACTGAACTATCACTTCCCCCTCTCTGGGCCTTCATAGTCTCATCAGTAAAACGAGGGGATTGAACTAGATGAACTCCTACCAACCCTTCCAGTTCTGAGTCTACGATCCTGTAATCCTAAATTTATTCTGTATTTGGGGAGAAGGGTTACTTACTAGATGACTGCTAGAGTAGTAGTAGTAGAAGCAGCTGTTGTGGTATGTATCCCAGGTGTGCATGTAACTAACAATTAGAGACCACTTTAAAATTTGCAAAGCCCTTTACAAACATTAGCTCATTTTATCCTTACAAAAATCCTGGGAGATACATGCTATTCTAGTTCTCATTTTACAGCTGAGGAAACTGAGTCATTTAGAGTCAGATAAAGGTTAAGTGACTTGCCCAGGGTCACACAGTTAGGACATGTCTGACCCCAGATTTAAAGTCATGCCTTCCTGACTCCAGGTCCAGTGTTCCATTCACTGTACTACCTAACATCCTTTAGAGGCTTATCACTGTCTCTGATACAGAGCAGAGTATAGCTATGGGTGAATTCAGGGCAAAAAGATTGTACCTTTATTTGAGACGGTTCAGATATAGAACGGGGGCTGGAATAAGCCCACCTGCCCATTGACTGGGCAAGTTATAGTATATGATACTAATATGCTATAAGAAATGATGGTTTCAGAGAAACATAGGAAGAGTTGCATGGACTACAGCAAAGTGAAATGATCAGAACCAGGAGGAAAAATTATGCCGTAACAGCAATATGATAAAGAAAAAAACTGAAAGATTTAGAAACCACAATGCCAGAGGACTTAAGAGGAAATATGCTATCTACCTCCTCACAAAGAGGCAAAGGACTCAGAGTGCAGAATGAAACTTTTTTTGGACATTTCTAATAGAGCAATTTCTTTTGCTTGATTGTACATGTTTGTAATAGGGCTTTTGTTTTTATTGCTTTCTTAATGGAGAGTGGAGGAGATGAGATGAAAGAGAGAGAATGCAGATTTTAAAAGAAAACTAGATTAAAAATAAAGAAAAGGAACCAGCAGCCCTCGATAAGGGAGAGATTTTGTAACATCTGAGTAATTAAATATCTCTATTGCAATCTGTAGCTCAGGAGGGTTTTGTCTTTTGTCACCAAACTGTCCTATATTTACAGCTCTCTGAAAGCATGACTATCCCACCACTTCTTCACCTTTCCCAGAGTCAGATAATTGAGTAGCACTAGAAGCAGGAGACAGACACAGGTGCTGTTATTTGCACAGGAAGATTCTCCTCCTTCCTTTCACAGTTGGAGAAACAGCTGAAAAGGAAAGATTGATTGTGACTCTTCAGGGGGCATTTAGATACATCAGGAAGTAATCAGAGTGCTGATGGGGATGGTGAAGAAGTGGTTGGGAGCTAGTTTGCACATGGGGTTATAATGTGAAAGGAGAGACAGTGGTGCTGACACATACTTCACACATATTTATCAACATCAGAACAGAGACTAGGCTTAGATAAGAACAGAGGCCAGGACATTGCATCCCTGTGTGGCTTGGTTGCTAATATATTTCACCCAGTATATACAAGTGTTCAGGAAGTAATTATGAGAAACGTAAGATCAGATTCTGCCTCCTATAGTCTATCTGAATTCCTGGGGAGGGGAGATAAGAGGAACTGCGATTGACTCTGGGTTTATATTCCAAAGAGAGCACTTGGTAGAAGGAGGGGATGAGGGTAGAAAGGAAGAACCTAACGTTTAGCTTGGATGACAGAAGATTTAGAGGGCATGAGATGATGTCTTCATGTATTTGAAGGATTGTCACGTAGAAAAGTGTTTGATTCCAAATGTCAGAACAGTTAAGAATTAGGTGAGATATGTTTATGTGTTGAAGGTTTATATTTTGTTTTTTTAGTCGTTCTAAGGCATTTGTTTAGCCCCAGAGGGTAAAACTAAAAGCAATGGGATGGAAGTTACAGAGACATTTGGATCAAAATAAGAAAAACCTTCCTAACCAATGGAATCATCCAAAAGTGGATGGGGAGACCTTGAAAGGGAGGGGGATCCTCCTCAATGGGGGTCTTCTAGCTAAGGCTAGAAGACTTGTTTGTTTGGGTTTTTTTGAGACTGGGTCTTCCTGTCTTAGGGGCAGCTAGGTGAAATGGATAGAGCAATGCACTTGGAATCAGGAATACTAATCTTCATGAATTCAAATCTAGCCTCAAACATTACTAGCTATGTGACCCTGGGCAAGTCATTTAACACTGCCTCCATTTCCTCATCTGCAAAATGAGCTGGAGAAAGAAATGGCAAACTACTGCAGCATCTTTGCCAAGAAAATCCCCAAATGAGGTCACAGAGTCAGACATGACTGAAAAATGACTGAACAATGAACTGACATATAACATAGCAGCAGTGATATAACTCATGACAGATTGCATCCTACTACAACAAATTCCTTAATGCCCAGATGGTTCTTTCTCCTAAATTTTTTAAACTCACAAGGTAATAGCCTCCAATTCTTCTACCTAAAATGAAAGAACAAATGCTGGGGTAAAGGACGGAGGTTTGGGGGTTTTTTTTAATTTAATTTTTATTATACTCAATTACATATAAACAAAAAAAATAAACATTCTTTTTTAATGTTGTTACATATCCTTTCCCTCCCTCCTGCCCCTACCCTCTCCTTGAAAAGGTATAATGCCACTGCAATATTTACAGTGCCCATGATCATGATAAAGATGGTGGCTATAAATATCACATGACATTCAATCGCAAAATATAACAGATTCTCCAGGTAGAGGACAGAACTGAAGCATTTATTTAGACACCAGAAAACCAAAACCAGTAAGCTGATTCCATCACAATAGTAAAGAAATTAACAAGCCATAACAATACAAAGAGTCATGCAATCCTTCAGTCTTCCCACAAACCAATACAAGATCAATATTTACTCACAAATCTCTGTACCTCCTTGCCTGAGTTCCTCTCTCTCCCACCCTCTGTGGCTCTGCTCTAACCTTCAGCAAACTGCTCCTACCACAGGCTCAATGTAACTACATTCAGCCTACTGGGGGCAGAGTTTACTTCAAAGTAGAAAAGGTTTTCAAATTTCTCCCTAGGCCTATTAAGGGGCAGGGAAGATCTTCAAATTCCCATTCCCATTACAAAAGGCAAGCAATTTGATTTAGATTATATATGTTCATTTATGCAAAATATTTCCATGTTAGCCAAAAGAAAATGCAGACCCCCAAAATAAAACAGGAATAATAAGATTTTTTTTAAGTATGTTTCAATTTATATTCAAACCCCATCAGTTCTTTCTCTGGAGGCAGATAGCATTTTTTATTATAAAGTCTTTCAAAATTGACTGGGATTATTGTATTGAAGATAACTGTCATTCACAGTTGAACTCTATACAATTTTACTGTTACTGTGTATAATGTTATCCTAGTTCTGCTTATTTTACTTTGTATCTGTTTGTGTAAGTCCTTTCCAGTTTTTCTGAAACCATCTTGCTTGTCTTTTCTTATAGCACAATAGTATCCTATCACAATCCTAAACCCCAAGTTGTTCAGTCATTCCCCAAATGATGGACACCCCAATCAATTTCTAATTCTTTGCCACCACAATGAGAGTTGCTATTAATATTTTTGTACACATGGGTCTTCTCTCCCATCTTTTTAAAAAATTTCTTTGGGATACAGACCTAGTAGAGCTATTGCTGGATCAAAGATATGCACAGTTTTATAGCCTTTTAGGCATGGTTCCAAATTGCTCTCCAGAATGGTTGGATCAGTTCACCACTGCACCAACAATGCATTAGTGTCCCTGTTTTCCAACATCCCTTCCAACATTTGCCCTTTTCCTTTTCTGTCATGTTAGCCAACCTGATATGGGTGAGGCATTTTTAGTTGTTTTAATTTGCAATTCTCTAATCAATAGTGATTTAGAGCATTTTTTTTTCCTGACTAGATTTGTCTTCTTCAGAAAACTGCCTGTTTGTAGCCTTTGACCATTTATCAATTAGAATGACTTTCATTCTTTTAAATTGGATTCAGTTCTGTGTTTGAGAAATGAGGCCTTTATCAGAGAAACTATAAATTTCCCCTACACACACACACACACACACACACACACACACAGAGTTTCCTGCTTTCCTTCTAATTTTTGGTTGCTTTGGTTTTATTTGTGCAAAACTGTTAAAATTTGATGTCATCAAAATTATCCATTTTACATCCCATAATGCTGTCTCTTGTTTGGTCATAAATTCTTCCCTTATGCATAAATCTGACAGATAAAATAGGTCATGCTCCCCTAATTTGCTTATGACATCACCCTTTATGTCTAAATCATGTACCCATTTTGACCTTATCTTAGTATATAGTGTGAGATGTTGGTTTATACCTAGTTTCTGCCAAACTGCTTTCCAGTTGTCCCAACAGTTTTTGGAATATAATAATGAGTTTTTGTTCCAAAAGCTTGGATCTTCAGGTTTATCATATACTAGATTACTATGGTCATTTACTATAATATAATTTGTACCTAATCTATCCCACTGATCTACCACTCTATTTTTTAGCCAATACCATATTGTTTTGATAATTACTGCTTTATAATACAGTTTGCAATCTGATATGGCTAAGACACCTTCCTTCACCCTTTTTTCTATTGATTGCCTTGATACCCTTGACCTTTTGTTCTTCCACATGAATTTTATTCTGATCTTTTCAAGCTCTACGAAATAATTTTTGGTAGTTTGATTGGTATAGCACTGACTAAATAGATTTATTTAGGTAGAACTGTCCTTTTAATTCTATCGGCTCATAAGCAATTAATAGTTTTCCAGTTGTTTAGATATGACTTAATTTGTGTGAAAAGTGTTTTGTTATTGTCTTCCTGTAGTTTCTGGGTTTGTCTTGGGAAGCAGACTCCCAAGTATTTTATATTGCCTGTAGTTATTTTAAATAAAATTTCTGTCTTTATCTGTGTCTTTCACCTTGTTGGTTATATATAGAAATGCTGATGGTTTTGTGGTTTTATTTTATATACAAGAACTTCGCATAAGTTGTTATTTCAACTAGGCTTTTTTAGTTGATTCTCTATAATTCTCTAAGTATACCACCATATTGTTTGCAAAGAGTGGTATTTTTGGCTTCCTCATTGCCTCTTCTAATTCCTTCCATTTCTTTTCCCTCTTATTGCTATAGCTAGCATTTCCAGAATGATATTGAATAATAGTGGTGATAATGGGCAGCCTTATTGGAAAGGCTTCTAGCTAATCCCCATTACAGATAATGCTTGCTGATGGTTTTAGAGAGATACTACTTGTCATTTTAAGATGAGCTCTATTTATTCCTATGCTTTCTAGTGCTTTTAACATAAATGAGGGTTGTATTTTGTCAAAAAGTTTTTTTTTCTGCATCTATTCAGATAATTATATAATTTTGTTGTTTTTGTTATTGATATGGTCAATTATGCTGACAGTTTTCCTAATATTGAACCAGTTCTGCATTCCTGATATAAATCATACCTGGTCAGTGTATGATCCTTGTGATATATTGCTGTAATCTCCTTGCTAGTATTTTATTTTAAATTTTTGTGTCAATATTCATTAAGGAAATTGGTTTAGAGTTTTCATTCTGTTTTTGCTCTTCCTGGTTTAGGTGTCAGCACCATATTTGTGTCATAAAAGGAATTTGGTAAGATTTTTTTTTGTTGTCTATTTTTCCAAATAGTTTATATAGTATTAGGATTCATTGTTCTTGGGGAAGCTAGGTGGTGCAGTGAATAGAGAACGGGCCCTGGAGTCAGGAGGACCTGAGTTCAAATCCAGCCTCAGACACTTAACACAAAAACTAGACATGTGACCTTGGGCAAGTCACTTAATCCCAATTGCCCTCCAAAAAGCAAACAAAAAAAAAGAATTAATTGCTCTTTAAATGATAGAATTCACTCATGAATCCATCTGGTCCTGGAGATTTTTTCTTATGGAGTTCATTGAAACTTTGTTCAATTTCTTTTTATATGATGAGGTTAAGCATTCTATTTCTTCTGTTAATCTGGGTGATTTATATTTTTTGTAAATATCCATCCATTTCACATAAATTGTCAGATTTAGTGACATATAACTGGGCAAAGTAACTCCTAATAATTGCTTTCATTTCCTCTTCATTGGTGGTAAATTCACCCTTTTCATTTTTGATACTAATAATATGGTTTCCTTCTTTCTTTTTTTAAATCAAATTATCTAATGGTTTATTTTATTCTTTTGTTTTTCATAAAACCAGTTCCTAGTTTTCTTTATTACTTCAACGGTTTTCTTACTTTCAATTACAGTAATCTCTCCCTTGATTTTCAGGATTTCCAATTTGGTATTTAATTGGGGATTTAAATTTTTTTCTAGTTTTTTTTAGTTGCATACCCAATTCATTTTTCTCTACTTTATTGAATTAAGCATTCAATATACAATATAATATAATATTCAATATATAATATAAAAAGTATGTTTTGCTTCTGATTACATTATATGTAAGAGATATAAATTTTCCCCTAAATACTGCTTTGGCTGCATCCTATAAATTTTGATATGTTGTTTTGTTGTTGTTCTCTTTAGTAAAATTATTGATTGGTTTTGAAATTTGCTCTTTGGCCCACTTTTTCTTTTGATTAGTCTCTTTAGTTTCCAATTCATTTTTTTAACCTATCTTTTCATAACCCTTTATTGAATATACGTTTTTTGCATTATGGTCTGAAAAGGATGCATTTAATATTTCTGCTTTTCTGCATTCAGTTGTGAGTTTTTTATGTCCTAATACATAATCAGTTTTTGTGACGGTGCAATGTACAACTGAAAAAAAGGTATAATCCTTTCTGTTCCCATTCCATTTTCTCCAGAGGTTTATCACATTTTACTAAAATTCTATTCATGTCCTTAACTTCTTTCTTGTTTATATTATGGTTAGATTTATTTATTTCTGAGAGGGTAAAGTTGAGGTCCTCCACTACTATAGTTTTACTGACTATTTCTTCCTATAACTTAATTTTTCCTTTAAGAATATGGATGTTGTGGGGCGGCCAGGTAGCATAGCGAGTAAGAGCACCGGCTCCAGTGTTGAGAAGACCTGGAGATCGAATCCCGTGCTCAGACACTTAGCACCCACCCAGAAACACCTGGCCGTGTAACCTTGAGCAAGTTACTTAACCCCAATTGCTTAGGGGCAGCCAGGTGGCTCAGCAAGTAAGAGCACTGGCCCCAGTGTCGGGATGACCTGGATCAAATTCGGGTTCAGATACTCAGCACCACACCCAGAAATAGCTGGCTGTGTAACCTTGAGCAAGTTACTTAACCCCGATTGCTTTAAAAAAAAAAAAAAAGAATATGGATGTTGTGCCATTTGGTGCATATATGTTTAGTATCAATATTACTTCATTGTCTATATGGTACCTTTTAATAAAATGTAGTTTCCCAGCTTATCTCTTTTAATTGGGTCTAATTTTCCTTTGGTTTTGTGTGAGGTCATGGTTGCTACTCCTGCTTTTTCTTTTTTTATATCAGCTGAAGTATAATAGATTATGCTTCAGTCACTTATTTTTACTCTATGTGTGTCTGTTTCAAGTGTGTTTCTTATAAACAACATATTGTTGGACTCTGGTTTTTAATCTATTCTACTATCTGTTTCTGTTTTATGAGAGAGTTCATCTCATTCACATTCATAGTTATGATTATTAACTGTGTATTTTCCTCCATCCAATTTTTTTCCCTGCTTATTCTTTTCTCTCTCTCTTTACCCTGTCCCTCCTCAAAAGTATGTTTTACTTCTGATTATTATCTCTTTTAATCCACCTTCCTTTAAATCAGCTCCACTCTCTCTATAATCCCTTCCCCCTCCTTCTTCTCTATAGGGTAAGATAGATTTCTATACCCAACTGAATATGTATGTTATTCCCTCTTTGAGCCAATTCTGATGAGAATAAGGTTCAAGCATTGTCTACCATCACCACCCATTTTCCCCTCCATAGTAAAAGTTTTTCTTTTCTGTGAGATGATTTTCCCCATTCTTTCCTTTCCCTTCCCTATTCTCCCAGGGCATCCCTCTTTCTAATCCCTTAATTTTATTTTTTTTCCATCATATTCAATTCACACCCATGCCCTCTATGTATACTCCATTTAATTGCCCTAATAATGACAACGTTCTTAGTAGTTACAATTATCATCTTCACCGTGTAGAAAAGTAAACATTTTAACCTTACTGATTCCCTAATGATTTCTCTTCATGTTTACCTTTGTATGATTCTTGTATTTGAAAGTTTTTTATTCAAATTTTCTATTCAGCTCTAATCTTTTCATCAGAAATATTTGAAAATTCTTTACTTCATTAAATATTGATTTTTCCCCCTAAAGGATTATACTCAGTTTTTCTGGGTAGGTTATTTTTGCTTGTAATTGCAGCTTCTTTGCCTTTTGTAATATCACATTTCAAGTCCTCCACTTCTTTAACGTGGATTAAATCTTAATTGTGGCTCCACAATATTTGAACCCCAGTAGAATTGGCCAAATGGAAAAAGAGGTACAAAAGCTCACTGAAGAAAATAATTCCTTAAAAATTAGAATTGGAAAATGGAAACTAATGACTCCATGAGACATCTAGAAACAAGACAATGTCAAAAGAATGGAGAAAGGGGAATAGAAGAAAACGTGAGTTTTTTCTTCAGTGAATGTTTATATCTCCTTTCTCATTTGGCCAAATCTTGTTTTAAAGATGTTTTTTTCCTCAGTATTTTTTTTGTGCCTTCTTTACCAAGCTGTTGGCTTTCTTCATGTTTTTTTTTTGCATTGCTCTCATTTCTCTTCCTGATTTATCTTCTGCCTCTCTTATTTGATTTTTACAATCCTTTTTCTAAATTCTTCTAGGAATTCTTTTTAAGCCTGTGACCAATTCACATTTTTCTTTGAGGTTCTGCATACAGGTGTTTTGACTTCATTGTCTTCTGAATTTGTGTCTTGATCTTACCTGTCACCATAGGAACTTGTTAAGGTCAGGTTTTTTGTTGTTGGTGTTTGTTCATTTTTCACTCTTTTTTTTTTTTTACTTTTAACTTTATTTTAACTTGGGCTCTGTTCCCAGGGTAGAGGGGACACTATCCCAAGCTTCAGACCTGTCTTGCTACTGTTTTCCTAGCTATCTCTGGAGGTCTGTAAGTTTTCATTTCTTCCAAGATGGTATGACCTAAGGAGAGGAGTGGTCACTGCTCCCCTAGTCTGTGCTCTAATCTACCCGGGAAGGGACCTTGTTTCCCTGTAGCCACCAGAGCTAGTATTTCTCCTGATCCAAGGACTTTGACTAGGTTGTCTGCTCTCCTCCAGTTTTAATTGCTAGCTCTCTCCTCTGTCTTGGAGCCAAGATCATTCTCCCTACTAAACATATGAGCAACCACAAGCACTCCTCTCCACCCCATGGCAGCAAGTGCTCTCTCTTTTTGGTCCTGGGACTGTGACCCAGAACTACAGATGAGCAATGCAACAGAGTAGTAAACTTAATGCCAGCAAAGGGTCCTTTCTTATCAGTTTTTCAACCACATCTACCCCACCCCATGGATTGAGAGCTCTTGAAACTGTTGCTGCTGCCACTTCCAAGGCCCACTATTGGCTTGCTGGGCACAGCCTAAGCTGCTTGGTCTGCCCTGTGTTCTAGACCTACCTGACCACTGCCCTGGTGAGACAGACTTCTCCTGCTGACCTCCTAAGTTGTCTTGGACTGTAAAATTGTTTCACTCAAACTTTTGTTTGGTCTGCCACTCCAGAATTTGATTTAAGGTGTTATTTTAGAGTTAGTTGGATGAGAATTTGGTAGAGCTCAGCTAAATGCTTCTCTACTCTGCCATCTTGGTTCCTCTTTTTCTGAGGTTTGTTTTCATAGGGCCACATGTTGGTCTTAGAGAGGCACTTTTGTTTCTTGTCACCACAACTTAGTCCTATGTGTACACACACACACACACACACACACACACACACACAAGGGGCGGGGGAGAAAGGGAGAGAGATTTCAGTGTGCATATTTACATATACATGTTTATATATATATATACATATATATATACATATATCTATATTCTATTCCTAGATTTCCTTTTTCTTCTCTCTCAAATTCTAAAATGAAAAGAGACAGAATCGTCACATCTCCTCCTCTGTTCAACATTCTTATTCATTTCCACTTCAGCCATTGGCTTCTACTGGTTGGTAAGAATAAGGTCCAGAAGAGAATTTCCCTTATTCTTTATTACTTCTGTCTTTTGAAGGATGAAATTATCATTAAGAAAAGTCAAGAAATTATAAAGTGCTTGGCTTTTAGCAGAAGTATTCATCATATCTAAGGAGGAACGACAGTAACCACTGTCCTCTGGGTCACCATTATTCACCCCTAATGTTTCCATCCCTTTCACAATTGAAAACGATGCTTCTCAAGCATATATGCAGATGTGGGTCAAAAGATTGACCTAGTCTTCTTTTTTCCTGTGTTGTATTCATATGAAAAGTAGCCTTTGTTTTGTGAACCATTAATGCCACTCAAAGACAGACCACTTATTTTTGGCTCTGAGTCTTCAGGCTTTATATAAATCTTTTTGTTTATGTGATACAATGAGTTAAAAATCTTTTTCAAAGGTCTGTTTTGTTAGGAAACAGCTGTGATTTTCTTTTCCCTTGTTATACATTGTGATAAAATTTTTGAAAACCCAACACTGATTTGGGGGATCCCTTTTATAAGCCATAAAACCCATGTGTTTATAGATTGCCTCTCCTCTTGTCCAACACTCCCCTCCTCAGGCTTTTTCTGGAAACTTCCATGCCCCATTCTAGAGGCTTCCCTGTTTGTATAGCAAGGGTCTCACTTGCTACTTCCCAGAATCTTCCCTCTTAAGACTCAGAGATGGAAGACCATTTGTAAACACTTGAGCCAGAACCCACTCCTTCCCTGTGAAACCTGCAATTCTTGCCTGGGGTGTCAAGGGTGGGGAATTATAGGATCGTAGATTTAGAACTAAAAGAGACTTTATAAATCATCTAGTCTAACACCTTCATTTCATAAATGAGAAAAGTGAGGCTTAAGGACTTTAAGTGACTTGCCCAAGATCACACTGGCAGGAAGTAGCAGAGATGAAATTTGAATCCAGGTCCTTTGACTCAAAAGCCTGTTCCCCTTCTACTTTAACTTTGCTGCCTCCAGACAGGTCACCCATCAGCTAGGAGTTACAGAGAGGTAGTGCAGCTAAGTGGCACAGTAAATAGAGCATTGAGCCTAGAGTCAGGAAGACTCATCTTCCTGAGTTCAAATCTAGCCTCAGACACTTATTAGCTGTGTGACCCTGGGTAAGTCATTCTTTGCCTTAGTTCCTCATCCGTAAAATGATTTGGAGAAGAAAATGGCAAATCACTCCAGTATTTCTGCCAATAAAACCTAGAATGGTCACAGAGTCTGAAACAAATGAACAACACAGGGTGAATCTATGGTCAGCCTGGCCACAATGGCAGCATTACACAAAGACCATGCAGAACCCTTCCCTCTATTCTCTTCCTTCTGTAATCAGAAGACTACTGCATAGCAACTGATTGTTTCTTTCTATTGTGGCTCCTGACCCCTATTTCCCATAACAGGTTCCTCATTTTTGGCCTTGGATCTTCCGTTTTGTGCTAAAACGCACCATAATAAAGCCTTATTGCTTTATGCATTTGTGTCCTGTCTGATTCTTCAGCAAAACTGCTTTTAAGTCCTAAAACCACTGGAATGGACCATGATGCCCATGTAATTTCAGGGTCTTTGCACCTCAAGTTACCACTTGACTATTAAAAAAAAAGGAAAGTAAACCCCATTCCCTCTTAAGCAAGTTAAACAAGCAGATGGATGTGGGAAGGGAGAGAGATTCTAGAAAAACATTTTTTCCCAGAATGAAGTGCAAAGAAATCATAGCTATGACTGGAGAATGTAGACCAGGTGGGATTTTCTCAGTCTCTGAAGAGACAGAACTGTTCTCATCCTTGTGGCTAAAATGCCTAAAGGAAATCACAGTGAGTCAGAGAGGACCTGCCTGGCTGGAAAAGTCACAGAAATAAAGAAATGACTCACTCACGAGACTGGGGGGCAGAAACTCCTAGGGCAGAGAAGGGATTTTGTTGGAAATAAACACAGCTTAGGTAAGGGTAAGCAGGAACCTTCTATAAAGCTATGCCTAAATTTAAAGAATAAATGAGTAGGAAAAGAAACTGTTCAGAATTCTTTTTTTTTTAAGATGTCTCTGTGTGGCAGAGATTTTAAATTTGTTTTCTTAGTGCTCTAAAGTAGATCACACTTAAAGTTTTGGTGTTCATGTAATGATTAATCTAGTTTAACTGGTTTGAAATATATATATATTGTATTTATATATACTTCATATATTTATATAATATATTTTATATTTTGCAAAGCAGGAATTTGTGATAACTCAGTAGATTTTATCGGTAACAAATCATATGGAAAAAAATTATTGCCCTGAAGCCCTTTTTTCTTTTTACATTTTACTGATGCCTTTTTTAAAACAACATGGCATCTCCTAATATATCTCTCCCCTGCAACAAATAAAAATAATTAAATGAAACCCACCAACAAAACTATTGCATCTGTTAGCACATGCAACATTCTGTACACATAGACCCCCTCCCGCTTCTCTTTTGAAAGAACTTTGAAATAATAAAAAAGTAATGTAATCAATAAGATCCTCTAAGTACCTCAGAGTAACCTGGCCTCAAAGCTCCAATAATTTTCTGAGTGGGGATCACATTACTTGAAACTTGGTTTCAGTTAAAAAAAAATCATAAATTTGGGGCATCTCTGTTAATTAGTCAGGACCGTCACCCAGTAATTGTAGGTTATAACATTCTCTAAAAGCCATTCCCTTTGTCAGAAAGAAACTATGAATCCCCAAACCAATAAACCTAAGGCCTTTTGTTTCTTTATTGCTAGCTCTATTGACTCCACCATTCCCAAGCTAAACTGGGAGACCATCTTCAGCAACAGAGGCCAAAGTCATCCAGTTACAGGAAGAGATAAATGGGAGGCCAATGCAACAGGGTGGGGTACCAGAGATGGGGGTGGTGGGGCACAGCTGCCTGCTTCCTCACTGCAAAGAGTCTTCTGAAAGAATGAACCAGGGACTACATACTTAGAGATCATTTAAAAGTATCAGGCTTGTGGGAAGGATGTCAGATTTACAGTGAGAAGTGACATGTGCTGCCGGATCTAGGTAGAAATGCTGGCATTTAAAGCCTTCACTAATCCATCAAGACACCTTAAGAATCCAACAGCCTTATCAGCCAGAGGCAGGAAATATTGACTTTTTCTCTTTACAGATGGAACTCACCCCCAGGGCGTCATCACATGGAGAACATGGGCTCACATGTGCTTCCTAGACAAGACACTTGTTTCAGCAAGTGTTACATTTTCCACAGCTTCTGTTCTTGTGACTCATCTTCAGATAGGAAAGAGCTAATAAATGGTTTTTCCTGATGATGTTGATTTGACATGAATGCATTCTAAAGTGACTCTGAAAGGCTGAAGATAATGTGTCAGGGAGTGCTGGGCAAGGCCCTACCTTTGTCTTGTATAAAGGCTTCAAAGGCCTGGGGATGTAAAAATATGGGTCACTTTGGTAGGGCAGGCCCAAGTCTGCATGGTTTGCCCAAGGGCCCCAAGGTTCTGCTAGAATGGAAGAATGAATGTTATTTGACATCTGACCTTCTAAAGGTCAGGGGAAGGGAGATTGCCACTGGGCAGTCATGACAGAATACATAAAAGAATCCCTGAACCAATGGTTATTTTGTGGAAATCATTTCTGCCTTCTAAAATGAAGGCATTGTATAAGGGCTTATTGGTATTATTAGATTTCTCCAGCATCCATTGGCATAATCTAATGCAGAGCTGGTGTGTTGGCATATATGTGAATGTGTATATGTGAGAATCACCTTCCAGTAAAGAAAGGGTTAAACCATTAAGAACAGAAGTAACCTCTTTCCATCTCCCTCACCCCCAGGCTTAAGATAAAAGGCTCTTTTTCTAACTTGTGTGTCATTTTCTGAGTGGCTTGTCATTTCACTTTCACTGAGTGGGACAGATAGTGATGATTGCTTGATTTTTTTTCTCATTCACCTTGCTGAGCAAAGCAATTTATTCTGTTACTGAAAGCTGTGCCAGTGTCTTTCTAGGAGGCAAGATGGTGCAGGAAGAAATATCAATAGACTGGAAGGCAAGAGACCTGGGCTCAGTCCCTGATTAGCAATATGACTTTGGACTAGTCATTTCAATTTGTAGGGCCTATTTCCCAATTTGTCAAAGGAGAGAAGTGCACTAGATGATTTTGAAGGGCCCTTTCAGCTCTAAAGTTATAGTCCTTGTTTTAAAATTACTCATCCAATAAAAGATCACTGGTAGGTACTAAAATTTTCATCATGCTACTCACTTCCTGGGTTCAAATGTGGCCTCAGCCACTTACTAGCTGTGTGACTCTGGGCAAATCACTTAACCCTGTTTGCCTCAGTTTCCTCATTGGAAAAACAAACTGGAGAAGGAAATGGCAAACCAGTATCTTGACCAAGGAAACCCCAAATGGGGACACATTCAGATATGACTGAAAAATTACTAACTGAATAGAAGATTAACTGATATTTGTATAATTGATTGCCCTAAACATATCTCATGTTGAAGTTTAAAAAAAGAAAAAGAAAAAAAAAGGAACCTGGTTTCTTTCCCCAAAATTTATTTGCTCATCACTAGTAATAGAAAGTGCAAAGTTGGCAGGTGTGAGACCTGGGTTCAAGTCCTGGTTCTCCCACTGATTTGCTATGTGACCTTGGTCAAGTCACTTCCATTCTATAGGTCATAGTTTCCCCTTCTGGTCCAATTACTCTTCCTGAATTCATCTTCTTGAGCATCATTTCTACTTCTTATTATGGCACATCAGGAGCTATCCTATTTGAGTCTAAATATTATCATTCCAATCAATTAAAAGCACTTATTAAGGCATTGTTCTAGGTTCTAGGAATATAAGTACATAGTTGTGAGAGTCCCTGCCCTCAAAAAGCTTAAATTCTGCTAGGAGATAAAACATGTTTATAGATAAGGAAATTGGATAAATATACAAAACAGCAAAAAGGGATTTCTGGCAATGAGACCCTAACTGGGGGGATCAAGAAGGGGCACTTAAGCTGACCCTAAAGAACTAAGGATTCTAAGAGTCAGAGTGTAAAAGGCATACGGGACCTACAAAGATCTGTAGGTTGGAAATGAAATAACTTGCAAGTCATCCATTTTGACTGGAACACGGAGTGAGGGATAGTAATATATAATCATCCTGGTAAGATAAGCTGGAGATCAAATGTGAAAAACTTTAAATACCAAACAGAGAAGTCTGTATTTTATCCTAGAGGCAGCAGGGAATCACTGGAGCCTCTCAAGGAAAGAAAGCAACCTGGTCAAACTTGTGCTTTAAGATTATCAGTTTAGCAGCTGTTTGGAAGATGGCTTGGAGAAGGAAAATATTAAATGTTTTATTGTTCAGTTATTTGGGGTTTTCTTGGCAAAGATAATGAAGTCATGCCATTTCCTTCTCCAATGGATCGATTTTGTTAGATAATCAGAAGTTAAGTAACTTTCTAGGAAGTGTCTGAGGCTGGATTTGAACTCAAGTCTTCCTGACTCCAGCCAAGTGCTCTATCCACTGAACCACCAGCTCTTAGAAGGCTATTAAAATATTCACATGAAAAGCGATAAGAGTCTGAATTAGTGGAGTTATTACATGAGTAGAGAGAAAGCAAAGGATGTGAGAGCTATTCTACAGTAAGAATGACAGTTCTTTTCCATGTTCTATTTGTTATCTTCCTCCCAGTTTCATCCTTTCTCTGATACCAATTCTGACCCTGGAAAGAGAGTTTTATAGGGAGTTTCTTACTCAAAAAGCCTTTATTACTGGTACACTGTACCTCTTACCCATATACCCTTATCATCTCTCACCTAAACTACTTCTATGGGCTTCTGATTGACCTCTCTGCTTCCAGACTCTTCCTTCTCCAATCCATCTTCTACACCACTGCCAAATTATTGTTCTTGAAACATAGACAGGTATGACTACGTCACTCCCTTCCTCCAGAAGCTGCAATGTTGTCCGTATCTCTTGCCTGGGTCCCTGATCCCTCATTGCCTAGCATCTTCTTCTTGAGTTCCAAATTTCTAATATTTGATTATTTCCATTTTGAACCCAATGCCTAATTCTTCAATCATTACCTGGACTCCTGACTATCAAGAGCCTACTCCTTAACTGACTACTTTTGCCTTGTTCCAAATCCCTTAGTCGTCCATCTTCTCATGGGCAGTCCAGTTTATTTCACCTCCCACAACATGGTTCTGAAATTCCTATTCTGGATTTCCTTCCTTTACCCACCATTTGGATGTCTTTTGGGTAGTTTCCTCCATTTGTTACTCCAAAAATTACGTCACTTTTCCTTGGAGACTTAGGACCAAAATGGCTTCTAGAACAAGAGGCATATCACCAAGATGCTACATGCCTATGCCAGCAAAAAGAAAAAAAAAAGAAATTTGCACCATGCTGAATAGTGATCAAGAAATCTATTGAAAAACTATAGTAAATTACTTCTCTCCAAAAACTGCACAAAAAGTTAGCCAGAAAGTCCCAGGCAATAGGAAAGAGGGCTGCCAGCAAGGCCAGTACAGGCAAACAAGCTTATCTTCCTAGTGGGACAGACCAGAGACATATGTAGCCTGCAAAGTTCTAGGTCCAGATATAGCACAAGCAGAAGACCCTCTGAGCAAAGATCCTTGTGATAAATAAAACTAGTCAAGGAAAACAACTCCACATAGTTGCCACATTCAAAAATGTAGATTTCAACACTTTATTAAATATCTATGATAAGGGTTTGGTGCCCAAGATATATGGACAAATAACAAAAATGTAAAAGAATAAAACTATTCCCCAACAGACAAGTTGTCAAAGGATGTGAACTAACAGTTCTTAAAAGAAGTGCTCAAAAAAAGTTCTCAAAAGATGAATTGTAAACTATAAACAACCACTTGCAAGAATATCCCAAATCGCTAATAATAAGAGAAATTCAAATCAAAACATATACGAGGGTTCACACTATACTCAGCAAATTGTCCAAGATGACAAAAAATAAGAATGGTCAGTGCTGGAGGCACTGTGGGAAAAAAATAACACTAATGCTTTGTTGGTAGAGTTGTGAATTAGTACAACCATTCTGGAAAACAATTTATAATTATGCAAATAAGGTAGCTAAAATATCCATACCCTTTGACCCAGAGTTTCTACCACTATAGACACACATAGATACATACAAATATATATATATATATACACACACACACAAATATGTATGTGTGTGCATATATGTGCATGTACATGTTTATATATCCCTAGCAGGTCACTGACAAAATATAAACACCAAAATATTTATAGTTGCATTTTTTGATATAGTAAATAACTGGAACCTGATTAAACTAATCAAATGAAAAATGACTACACAAGTTATGATATATGATTAAAGTAGAATATCATTGTTCTAAGGCACCTAGGTGTCACAGGGGATATGGCATTGGCCGTAGAGTCAGGAAGTCCTATGTTCAAATATGGCCTCAAACACTCTCTAGCTGGGTAACCCTAAGCAAGTCACTTAATTTTTGTCTGCCTCTTTTCTTCATCTATGAAATAGAGATAATAATAGTATCCACCTCCCAGTATTAAGTTGATAATAAAAATGAGATAATATCTGTAAAGCACTTTGCCAATATTAAATTGCTATATAAATGGTAGCCATCGTTATTATGACTGTCCTGTGAAAAAGAACAAATATGATGAATACAGAGAAGCATGGAAAAGGTATATATAAACTGATGCAAAGTAAAGTAGAGTCAGGAAAACAATATACAAGGTGACTACAATGACGTAAATAGAAAAAAACAACCACAAAACAGTCAAAAATAAATACTGCAAAATTTTTAAAAGGAATTTCAAAAAAGACATATGAGAAGACACTTTATTCTGCTCCTTTGCAGAGGTAGGGATTCCGTAAATATGGAACACTGCACAACATATCAAGATTTTTTTTTAAAAGCATATCAATCAATTTAGCTGATTATTTTCTTCTCTTTTTCTTTGAGAGGAAGGAGGAAAAGGAAAATAGGGGGAAATCAAAACAAACAGAAGACATCAATAAAACAGATTTTTAAAAGAGATCAAGAATGTGTCAAAAATGAAGAGGGGTTTTTTTTGGTTTGGGTTTTTTCTTTAAGAGTCTAATGGAAACCCATAGAAGTCTTCCTAGTAATCATAAGAAAGAGCCATAGACACCAGAAACTAAGTGAATTCAGATATTTATGATATAGAGCTGGATAGGCCTGCAGCTGGAGGGATGTAGGGATTGTTCCTTCCCATAGGTCCTCCCCTCAGTTGTTCCTTTGGCTGCCCTTGCTAAGGGTATTGTTAGTATTATTGCCCCACTATTACAGTACTTCTCATTGTCTTACTTTGCTCCAGAATTCTACTTCCCACAGTTCTCTTTGTCCTATAGCCCTGCTTTCTGCAGTTTGTCCTCAGCATCTAACAAATGTCTCTTGTTCTTTTTCAGAGGACCATACCTCTAACATGTCCTCTGAAGGAAAAATATCTGGAGTCACTATCTCTCCAAAAGCAGGTACCGTAGTACCCTCATCCCCAGGTCTTGTGGGGTCAAAGGAACCATCTCCCTTTATACTACATGAGTGGATATTTATACCTAATTTCATGCTGTGTCACAGAGGACTATGGTATATATTCTGTCTTCTCCAACACTGGAGTGGTATTACCACTATCTAGTCAGTATTCCCCTGTAGATCAGGATTCAGGGGAACTCACCCCAATTCTCTTTCATTCTCCATAGCTTCCACTGGAAAGTTGGGTATAATTATTCAGGTTGCCCATGAATGCTTCCTTAAAATATCTAGGAAAGGGAGGGAAAAAACAGCCATCCTTTTCCTCCTTGCACCTGCTAGCCAAGGAAAGAAAAATTTGCATTCCTTGGGCTACATATTAATTTGGCATTTACTATGAACTTCCTTAAAAGAAATCATTATTTTTATACCTATGCCCCAAATAATCTGTAAATTCCTTTAGGGTCTCTACTGCCTAGAACCACAGTGCCATGCCAATAGCAAGTGTTCAATAAATGTACATGGATTGATATTAGTTCAATCTTTTCCTTTCAGGCCTACCTCTCTCCCATAGACCATTCTTCACACAAAAAAGAAAAATATGTAAAGTGTTTTATATTACTCAGCAAGTTTAAGCTATAACCCATTTTTCCCCTCCTTTTCCATTTTGATGAATGGAAACTTTCATCACTGCTATCAGCATCCCACTGTGCAAAAATATGCACCACACAACATATTCCCTAAATATTCTCTTTTCAATGGGTTCCTCTCCTGTAACAAAAATAGAACAGGAAATTAAAGTGAACCATAGGGAGAAGAGGAGTTTATTAGGTTCATGAGAAAGGGTTTGTGCAAGAGCCTATCTCAGTTTCAAACAGGTCACAAACCATCTCAAAGAAGTGTCACCAAATTCTTGAATTTCTCCCCTATCCATGAAGTAGATCATCACAGTCTAGATCTTGGAATAAAACCCAAACTGAGATTTTTTTCACTCCTTTTGATTCACCCCAATTCAGCAAGTGCCTACTATGTGCAAAGTAGTGTGTTAAGTAGGAAACAATCCCAGTCTTCCAGTAATTTTTTTTCAATATGGAGGCAGGATACAAAATGCACACAGATAAGATCAATCAATCATCCAACTTTACTTCCTCCTAATATTTCATTCAGGTAAGAACACGTCTCAGTCAAATAAATCAAAGGTATGAACATGAGTCTTCCGTCAATCAACCAATGGTTTTGGTTCCAATCAACCAAAGACACTTTAACCAGGAAATCTATTTGGATGGTGGATGGACAACAATACTTCTGCTTAGGTACTTAGGGGGAAAAGATAGGAAGAAAGCCATGGTGACAACCTGCATGAGGTTACAAGGAAGAGACCAGTTAAGACTACCGTGTTTCCCCGATAATAAGACACTGTCTTATTAATTTTTTTGGACAGAAAAACACCAGAGGGCTTATTTTCAGGGGAGGGCTTATTTTAATGAACATTGACAGCAATTTTAATAAACAGGTAAATGTGAACAAAAAAATGTACCTTTATTCAATATATTCAATAATGAATTCAATAAAGAACAGGATGATGTGCTCACTGCTGCAGCTCTGATTGGATGCAGCTCGGAGCGCGGCGTGCGTTTCACGGGGGGGGAGGACAGTGCATATAGAGGGTACCATAATGTAGCGTGTAGCGCAGGGGATCACCTTCACTACAGTAGCAATCTCAATAGGGCTTATTTTCGGGGGAGGGCTTATTTTCGAGGAATCTTACACAGTAAGGGGAGGGCTTATTTTCGGGATAGGTCTTATTATCGGGGAAACACGGTAGAAGTAGAAGCATAGTTGTGGTGCCTGCGGTATTTGGTTTTAGGGCTCCTCCCAGGAGGAAGAGATTGTCATTGGGATGAGTTGGGGGGTATTCATGGTTGACTGAGGAATTCCAAGACCAAGGCTCACAGAACCCTAAACACAACATATAACATCCATGAAAACTGGGCAAATAAGTGACGATGAAGGTGTGGCCAGGTCCAGGCTACAGCAGTGTAACTGAATTATACCAACTGGGTTTCCTCCTGATTTTCTGTCTGAAGAGAAGGGTGTTAGTGGAGGGTCTATGTGACAGTACCAGCCTCTCTCCTATTCTGAGACTGCCCATTAACAGTGCATAAAACAGAAAGCCAGAGCCTCTAGGCTGCTGTCCAGCCTGGTCCACTGTTACACTTACTGAGCCATATGGACTATAATTGCTGCAACTGCTTCTTAGTATTATGGTTCAGGAAAGAGCAAGACAAGGGATAAAACTGGAATGGTATAATTAATTCTGTTGGCCTACTATTATGGGATGGCTTTTTCAGTGTCTCTGCAATACCCTGTGCTCCATATGTCCATGGGAAATCTTGTGTATTAGACTGTGCTACAAACTTCCTGAGGTCTTGGGTACTAAGAGCATGGATGGGCTAAGTCAGGGGTGGGGAACCTGCAGCTTTGAGGCCATGTGTAGCCCTCTAGGTCCTCAAACATGGCCCTTTAGCTGTACAGATCCCATATTTTTCTATTCTATCAAAGGGCCACACTTGAGGACCTAGAGGGCCACATATGGCCTCAAGGCTGCAGGTCCCACACCCCTGGGCTAAGTGATGCACTATGCTCTATCTACACCACAACTGTATCTTTGTCCTTGATAGCACCTCCTAAGTCTTTTCTTATTTCCTGAGGTATGATAGCACTGAAAGTCGCAGGACCCTGACAGTCAGGGGGTCCTGGGACCTTGGCCAAGTAACATCGGTGTACTGTGGAGTTGTCTCTGCCTTCATCTGTCACATGGAATGATTTGTCCAGGGAGTGGGAGGTGGGGGAGAGGGGCCTCAAGTCTTTGGGAAACCATTGTAGCAAACAGAAGTACTAATTGTGGATTGTAGCTCAGCAAGAACCCCACATAGGTCACAGTTCCTCTCATGCCTTTCATAGAAGCGGCTTCATGACCACAGCAAGATGAGGTATTTTGCCTTCTGTGGATGGCAGCACCAACAGGTCTTTGAGGCTTAGCGTCGCACTTTAGAGGAACCAGATAACAGAAAGAGAGCTAGTGTTGAGCTAAGCCTAAAAACCTTGGAAAAAAAGAGTATGTGGTGAAAACACAGGGAGTTGGAAGGGTCTATGCCTCACTGAGCAATGTTTTTGATGGAAGAGAAAAGCATTTGCTGAACAAATGTTGTTGGTCAGTCAATTTAGTTGCACCCAATTCTCCATGATTCCATTTGGTGTTTTCTTGGCAGAGAAACTGGAGTGGTTTGCCGTTTCCTTCTCCATTTCACTTTACAGATAAGGAAATGGATGCAAACAGGAGTAAGTGACTTGCCCAGGATCACACAGCTAGTATGTGTCCGAGGCTGGATTTGAATTTATGAAAATGAGTTTTCCTGACTCCAGGCCCAGTGCTTTATCCACTGCCCCGCCTTGCTGAGTTAAGGCTGAGTTTCTGGTTATGTCTGAGTAGCCTCACATAGGAAGATGCTGCCTCTTCAGCACTGGGTAAAAGATAGGGAATGAGGTCACTGTTCATGCACATTAATGAAGAGGAAGTTCATAACACCTTTCTCTTCTGGGCAGCTAATTAGTTCTAGAATCAGGATAATGTTTCTACAATCAAAGAGGCATGACAATCATTTTTTGAAGAAAAAAAAAGCAGCTACCAATATACTAATGAAGGCGCCAGCTTTTTCCCATTCTGAGGGCACCTACAGGCAGTAGATAAAAGTGAAGGAACCAGGAGCCTCTGGC
Organism: Petaurus breviceps papuanus; assembly: GCF_028583685.1. Classification (NCBI taxonomy): domain Eukaryota; kingdom Metazoa; phylum Chordata; class Mammalia; order Diprotodontia; family Petauridae; genus Petaurus; species Petaurus breviceps. The sequence goes on from NW_027187345.1 coordinate 8,530,209, forward strand.
CTTGTGTTAGGGCTGGCCCATTACACTGAAGTTTGCAGGACTAATTGTCCATGAACAACACTGTGGTCACCTCGGTGCAGGCCTTCATCATCTCACACCTGGACTATTGCAATAACCTTCCTACCTCAAGTCTCTCCCCACTCTAGTCCATCATCCATTCAGCTACCAAAGGGGTATCGCCAAAGGATAGACATGACCACATCACCCCCCTACTCAATAAACTCTAGTTTATTTAGTACCTATGGGATTAAATATAAACATAATGCAGTAGCATGTTGACAAATGTTTAACAAAACCATTGCATTAACATTTCTCTCCATCACTTACTTAACATCTAGACAATCAACAAAACAATAAATCAAGTCCTGATTTGTGGTGTCTGCCAATTTCTGAGGTATAAATGATCATACTTAAAATTTTGCAGCCTCTCAGGAATCTGTTTGAACTTGCTCCATCACATTCCTGAATATAGGCCTCTATTTGGCTTTGAAAGCCCTCGTTCCCTGTTTCCTTCCTACCTCTATGGTCTTCCTATACTTTACTTCTCTCTAAGTACTTCATAATCCAGTGACACCGGTTACATGGGTCTGGTGCTTCTAGATGGCTTTTCCTATGTGTGTCTCCATACTGCTAACTTGTATGGATGTTTTATGTACCTGGTTGGGCTATATGCTTCCCTAAGGTCTTAAGGACCATTATCAATGAAGCCCTGGGTGATTATGTGACACTGACAAAAGATCAGCTATGTCCTCAACAATATCTTCCAAGTCCTTTCCCAGTCTCCCATGTAGGCCTATACCAAAAGGCATGGGATCCTGACCATAAAAGACATCAGACAAATTCCTTGGCCCTGGATCTTACATGATTCCTTGAGTTGACATTAACAATACTAATTTCTACAGTGAGATATGAAATCTCTCTATCAAGAAAAGATGCCTGATGTTTAAGAACATAGACACAGTGGGAAAGCATTCTGACGAACTCTGCTTTCAATTCTTTTTCCTTTTTTTAAGGAAAAACACTAAAGAAATCACAAAGGACTTAGTAGGGCAGTTGGGGAATGCTGTTTTATTCCCTAAGTACTAGTTTTTTGACCTGGGTTAGACTTTCTTTTAGAATTTTAGGATCAGGACACGTTAAATTAACTCAGAATCTCAGTCCAAGATAACATGTTCACCATTTCATCATCACCTCTGCGACAGCAATGATTCATCCTGGCCACAAAGTCTGTCCCCTCCCTGGCCCCCACACCTAACTGGAAGGCTCTGGGGGCAGCAAGGAGGAAACACCAAAATCAGAACATGCAACCCTCTTCGCACGCCAGGAAACAGCTCTGATACCACTCTCTTAGCGCCACTGAGAGGGAAAGTAATGTGTTTTTTTTTCCCTAACAGAGCAAAAAAGGGTGAATTGTATTGAACTGTGAAAGAAAAGATCAAGGAAACTCAGAAGCCAAAAGGAGGTTTAGTACAGTTGGAGATTGGAAAGAGCCTGTTTCTTTCTTCTCCCGGCGTATCCATCCTGAGCCTAGCAGCTTAATAATGTACTGATTGTTTGCTAAATGTTACCCTGTCCCTGATGTCAATACTACTCCTAGGACTCTGGTCTAAGGAGCACTGAACTACTGGGAGATTTTGTTGCTATTGTTAATAAGCAGTATACTTGAAGGGAATCTGTACAAAAGAAATGTGATACAGCTGGGCCTAGCCAGGCACCAATGCAGCTTTTTGGAGAGGGACACCTTGCTTTGACAAATTGCTTTCCCTTGTTGACTGGTGAAAATAAAATGTTAAAAATAATAATATATAAATTCAATTTCTATTATAAATTTATAAACTATAAACATATGGAAATATAAATGTGTATATAATATAAATATATGTGAATACAAAATAGGTAAAAATAAACATGTAAATATAAAAATTAAAATTATAAAATAAATTAAATATCTTAATGTATTATTTGTTGAACAAATATGTATAGATGTATATACACACATATATATATAAAATATATACGAAGTCCAACTAAATAAATTATGCTGTAAAATTTATTTGTTTGTTTTTCCTTCTTTCTGTTCTAAATCTAGATTAAAGCAGTTCAAATGATGTAGACCTGCAGCTTGTCATTTTAGGGAGCTGCCCAGACCCCTGGCATTTGCCCACAGTCACACACTTTTGGAGCAGTATTAGAAGTAGGACCTGAAATCAGATTTACCAGAGTTGGCCCTCTGGCCATAACATCAAGCTGCCTTTCAAAGACAAAAGACAAATAGTTGGATAGGGAGAAGGAGAGAGAGAAAGAGAGAAAACATTTATTAAGACTTCATTATGTGCCAAACTCTGTGCTAATGCTAAGGTTACTAATACAGGCAAACAAGACAGTCCCTTTCCTATATGAGCTTATATTCCAATGAGTGAAGCCAACAGATTGAAAGAGTGCTAGAAAGCATGGAGGAAAGGAGGGAGAAAGGGTAAAGAAAGGTACCCATGAAGGTCATGGTGAGAAGAAGTTGGTGTGGAGGCCCAGGCCAGGTAAGGTAAAAGTTCACCTATGAGAGTTGGAGAACCCAGCAATGGAATTTCCCATGAGGTGAAGATACAAGTGGGCAGGAGTTGTTAAAGGGGGTAGTAAGGAATGATAGCATTCTAGGCATAGGAAATGGCCTAAGCAAAGGCACAAAGTCAGGAGATGGAATGGGGAACCTTAAGAAGGCCAATTTGCCTATATTCAGAATGCACAATGAGAAATAATGTGTAATTAGCCTGGAAAGATGTACTAAGACAGATTATGAAGAGCTCGAAAAGCCTAACAGGAGAGTTTGAATTTTATCCCTAAGGCAATGAGGAATAAAGGAAGCTCTTTATTCAGGAAAGTATCATGTTCAGACCTGTGTTTTATGAACATCAGCTGGGCAGCTCTGCAGGCAGGGTTGAATAGGAAGACTAATTAGGAGACTTGCTTTAGTCCAGGTGAGAGGCGATTAGGTCCTGAACTGTGATCGCTGTGGTGTAAAGTAGAGAGAAAGGGAAAAAGACTGGAGAGATAAAAAATAGAGAGAGTGAAGAATCAAAGGTGATGCTTGGGTTGTGAGCCTGGGTGACCAAGAATTGACAGTGAGAAGAAAATCAAGAGATTAGATAGGTATTGGAGGAAAGATAAAGAGTTCTATTTTGGATACATTGAGATTATGTTCTGTGACTGTTATCTGGGAGGGTCAGAAATTGGCCTTTCCTGAATTTAACCCCTAGATTGGGGGCAGTTACTATTTTTAGAAAACAGTCCCTTAAACCAGTCGGCCAGCTGACTACTGAAAGAAATGTTATGCCTTAAAGCACCAGATAGTAGAAATCTAGTCAGTCTTAAAGATCAAACTGCCTAGTATCGCAGGAATGCAGAACCAGAGCTGAAAGGAACTGTAGAAGGAAACAAGGGTTTGCTAAGGACCTACTGTGCTCCAGGCACCAGGCTAAGCACTTTAAAATATCATCTCATTTGATCTTCACAACAATCCCGGGAGGGAGGCACTGTTATTATCTTCATTTTACAGCTGAGGAAACTGAGGGAATCAGAGGGTAAAGTGATTTGTCCAAAGTCAGATAACTCATAAGGATCTGAGGCCGAATTTGAACTCAGGTCTTCCTGACTCCAGGCCCAGTGCTCTATCCAGCTGCCTCTCAGGAAAACTAGTGCAAACCCTTCATTTTCCAGTTGAGGAAACTTGGGTCTACAGAGGTTAACTGACTTGCCTAAGGTTACAAAGGTAGTTATTATCACAGGTGGGATATGAGTAGCCTTTCCTAAGAGTAACCTATTTCCACTGAGCCCTGAAGTCTCACCATGGTATGGGAGACTGAGGGCAACAGCAGGACAGCACAAACTCTGCCATGCTCTGCCACACGGGAAAGACTTCAGGAGGGGCGGCTAGGTGGCAGTGAATAGAGCACCAGCCCTGGAGTCAGGAGGACCTGAGTTCAAATCCGGCCACAAACACTTAACACTTACTAGCTGTTTGACCCTGGGCAAGTCATTTAATTGCCCTGCCTCCTTCCCTCTCCCCCCCCCAAAAAAAAGACTTCAAGAATGGGCCCCATGTTGTTCAAGGACCAGCCTAGCAGGTTGGCCACTGGGTGAAGAACATTATAATTGGTCACAGCAGTCGTCAAAGACTAAGTTAAAGAGAGATTGCCATCTGTATCACTGCATCAATTCCCATATTAGAACATGGAAATTTTTGAAGTACCAAAGAGTAAAGTTATACCTCTTCAAATATCTGATGGCAAAGCAGTGGCCTTGAAGCCAGGAAGACCCAGATTCAAATCCAGCCTCTGTGAGATACTGCCTATGTGACTCTGGGCAAGTAACAAGCTGTCAACACTCTTTGCAACTCTTGCAGTCATTAGAGTGCTAGGCTTGGAATCAAGAAGACTTGAGTTCAAATCCAGCCTCAAACATTTACTAGCTTTGTGACCCTGGGCAAGTCACTTCCCTGTTTGCCTCAGTTTCCTCATCTGTAAAATGATCTGGAAAAGGAAACAGCAAACCAGTCCAGTATCTTTGCCAAGAAAACCCCCAAATAGGGTCATGGAGAGTAAGATATGATTGAAAATGACTGAACAGAAAGATCTCTCAAAGTTGTAGTGAAGTTTCATTGGCAGAGGGAGTTTCCTTACCTAATTACCAAATTAAAGATCCAGAAAACATGGTCAGTCAAAAGAGTGAGTGATGTTTTCAGGATCCTTGATTTGTCCTGGTTCACTCCTCCCAATGTCTTTTCTAGGAAGCGATTTCCTTAAAGTTCATATGTCTTAATGTAGTAGCACTATATGATGACTATTTGTATGCTGCATTTTTTTGCTCTGCTCTCACTGTTTTAAAATGTTTATGATTAATAAATATCACAAATATTATGCTAATCCCATGTCTTCCATCATTACTTGGAATACACGTTGCTCCTAGAAGACAAATATCTACCTCTCTATCAGCTTAGAAATGATGCTGCTTTTCTGTTATGGGCGATTAACCAAATATAGTATCTTTCTTCCATGGGAGATCTTATTTCCTCTTTTCCTGGAAAGTCCCCATGAAGACAAGTTCATTCTTTGTAAGCTGCAGCCTCCATAAATTTGGAGCTGGGAAGGGCAGACATTTGAGGAAAATACCAGCTCTGTTTGCTTTGCATAATACCCCTATAGAATACTGATAGAACTGAGTGTGTGTGTTCATGCACTTGTGTGTGCATGTGTGTGCACACACTTGCATGTGTAACACTTAACACCCAAAATGACACAGGAACAACTTTTGAAAAATAATTCTGAGCCAATGGAACTTTTAGCCACCACAAAAGCAGTATCTCCAGTCTCTTTGGAGCTGAAAAAAGATGACTGTGCTCCAGTAGATGGGTTAACCTGTGACTTTGCCTGAGGGGAATCTGGGAAGGAAAAACCATCTAATGAAGCCCATCTAGTCTGGGGAGGAAATAAAAAGTCACCTTCACCTAGAGAGGATCCTTGGCAGCCACAGAAAACAAAATGCACTATGTGTTTATTCTGACAGCATATCTCTGAGGAGAGAATGCATCCTTTTTAAAAGTGGAGAGATCACAAAAGCAATTCACCATTGATTCCACAAAGTATTATTAAGCCTGTTACATGCAACACTGAGAGGAAGGGTGACATAATGGTTAAAGGCTTGGCTTTAGAGATAGGAAAACCTGGGTTCATGTCCTGCCTCTGACACATACTGGCTATGTGATCCCAGGAAGGTCACTTCATCTCTCAGTGCTCTAGGGAATTCTCTGAAAAGTTCCCTATAAATTCTCTAAAAGTTCTGGAGAAGGTACCATTCATTGATAGAGGGAGTTCCCATACCAGTGAAATTTCACTAACCCTGTGTGCAAAACACTGAGTTAGACAGTAAGGATAAAATACAATAAACCCCTACTCTCAAGGGACTTGCATTTTCTTGAAAGATGCAACATATTCACAAATTAAGGTCATGACAAGTCCAGGAGTTACTTGAACCAATGGATACATTTGTGGATCACACCCCTGAATAATAAATATTGGTTGAATTAAATTGGATCTATTTGTTGTTGAGTTGTTTGGGTTTTATTGGTAAAGATACTAGAGTGATTTACCCTTTCCTTCCCCAACTCATTTTTACAGATGAGGAAGCTGGGGCAAACGGGGTTAAGTGACTTGCCCAGGGTCACACAGTTAATAAGTGTCTGAGGTTGAAGTTGAACTCAGGTCCTCCTGACTCTAGCCCCTACTGTGCCACCTAGATACCCTAAATTGAATCTATATACCTTACTTTATTTCATTCAATCGTCACAAAAATCCAAAGAGGCAGAGAGTTGAAGTATCATTCGTCTTCCTCGATTACAGATGTAGAAAGAGAGGATTAGAGTAAATTAAGTGATTTTCCCCCCAAGGTCACACAGCTACCAACAGCAAAGCTACAACATGAATCCAGGTTTTCTGACTCCATATTCAACACTGCCTCTGATTCATTCCATAAAAAATTCTGAGACAGCCTAATTTTGTTGGAGTATTGGACATTCAAATCAATGGTTATTTTCTGTAATCCATAGAATTTCTGAAAAGAATCACTGCATATGCAACCTGCTTCACTAGGTTCACATAAGGAAAAAAAATCTGACTACTATACTCCTTTCAAAGTAAGGAGTATATATGGCATTTGATATTTGGGACTTCCCTTTCATACAAAGAGCTTAAAATATGTTTAAACCATCTTCTAAGAAGCTCAGATAATACCCCCACAAGAGAGAAAGGTGTTAAATGTAGAAGTAAACACCACTTCCTCCATCTGGAAAAGTGGAGAGAGTGAGACATGGGAAAATAATGAGACTATAGACATAGAGAATTTGTGACTCATGAATGAAACAAGAAGTAGAACCCAGGACACCAAATCCTTGTCCATGATCTCTCACTGACACATAGACCAAGACTTCTACGAGTCTAGGATTCAGAATGTATGTCAAAAGAACAGCTGTTGCTGACTCAATGGCACAGACTGGTCATCATCAATAACCCTCAATATTGTCTGTGCCTAGGACCTCAGGCAGTTCACAGCACAGTCTAGCTTATGATGAAAATCCAAGGCAGAGACAGATAGGGAAAGGTACCCTGGAACATCCAACCCCTAAAGCCTCATTCCTCTTCTGAAAAGTCTGTCTTAATGTCTGAATCTCTGAATTTCAGACTCTCTCTCCCTCCCTCTCTCTCCCCCTTCCTCCCCTTTTTTCTCTCTCCCCCTCCTTCCCCCTTCTGTCTTATATATCTCTATCTCTCTCCAAACTTCTTCCCCATCTCCCCTTCTCTTTCTTTGTACCCCTCTTTCTCCAGTGTTCCAGGTAACATAGCATCAGGTCTCTTTCCAGGTGTCAGCTTTTATTGCCATCTCTTGTGTAAAATGGAGCAGCTAGATGCTACAGTGGACAGAGTGTGAGCCCTGGAGTCAGAAGACCCCGAGTTCAAATCTGACCTCAGAGACTCTTACTAGTTATACGACCCTAGGCAAGTCACTTAACCCTGTTTGCCTCAGTTTCCTCATCTGTAAAATGAGCTGGAGAAGGAAATAGCAAACCACTCCAGTATCTCTGCCAAGGAAACTCCAAATGAGTCACAAAGAGTCAGACACGACTGAAATGACTACACAACAGTACAAAATGGTGTTAGTAAATGTGTGAATCTAGTCACTTTAATACATGAACTTTTTTTTGCTCTGTGGTGTTCATTTTATCCATGAGGGGGAAAATGTTTTTCTACCTTAGAGAAAATCAGAGCTTGGAGCAAATCAGCCTGTATATAAGTAACCAAAGCCCCCACAAACTCTACTCCAAGTCCACAGACCTTGACACACCCAGAAACATTTTTATACAGGTGCAGTCTGGTTAAAATAGACATCAAGAGCAGCCTGAAAAGGGAGGAGGAGATGTTGCAAAAAGGCATCATTTAGCCCGGGGCACATCCCATGTGGAAAGGGTAGAGTGTGGCTGTTGCCAGGTAGCCAAGCCTGGTCCTTATTCATCCACTCCCTTCTCTTTAAGGGCTGCTCAGAAAAACATGGGCCCCAGGTCCTTTTTAGCACCATCTGTTATCATCACCTCCTTTTCCTTCATCTGGTGGCTCCTGCCTGACATGTCCCCAAGGCAACAGAGCCCCACCCTGCATGCACACACACACACACACATACACGCACATGCACACGCACACGCACATGCACACACACACACATATCCCCCCAGCAGAGGACCTGGCAGACTGGTCCACATAACCAGTCCCTAGCTCAAGCTTTGCTTCTTTGACCTTCCTTCTCCCTTCCCCCCAACCGCCAAGAACACAAAAGTTGGTCTTTCCATGTCACGGATGTTATGAGTCCCCCACACACATGAAAACACATTCCGCATTAAAGATGCAAGTAACTTGGAAAGTCACTTTAGTATGGCAGCTGCTGCCAGTCTTGGCAGCCAAGCTGTGACTCAGTCCATTGTCATTAATGCTGCTGCATAAAATCAAGATCTGGCCTCCCTGCTTCCCACGGAACCATGGGAAGGCAAAGGACAGCGAGGTCTGCTGAGTACCTCGGCAGGCCCCTGCCAAAGCAGGTCCCTTCTCTGAAGCAAATATTTAGCATTTGGCCCTGGCTCATTGTCGAGCTGTCTTCTTGGGTGATAGAGTACTAGGCAATTTGATTTCTTTGGGGAAACTCCAAAATAACATTTAAAGAACAGCTAAATGTGTTCTGGAGGGTGGGTCCTCCATGGAATATAGGCCCTGGGTGAGAGAATGTCTCTGAAGCTTGAGACGGCCACATGGCAGGAATGCTAATGTGCCTGCCTGTGTGAACGCCTGGGTGTGTATATACATATCCCTATGCATTAAATAAACTGAAAAAGAAAAGGCTACCACTCCAGCTCCCAGTCACCCTTTTTAAAAATAAAATTAAGCATAGAATCATATATGTAGAATTGGAAAGAACCTCAGAAGTTAACTATCCCAACCCATCTTTTAACAAATAAGCAAACAGACCCAAGGAAATTAAAAGTCACTGGTATCGGAGGTGAAATTTGAACCCAGGTCCTTTGACTGAAGAACAAGTTGTTTTTTCACAGCAGTTCTAAACCTTTTGGTTTTAGGACCTCTTTCCATGCTTAAAAATTGAGGACTCCCCCCAAAAAGTCTTTTTTTATGTGGATTATAGCTATTGATACTTACCTATATGAGAAATTAAAATATCTTAGTATTATTATGAAATAACTTTGACCTCACAGACCCCCCTCAAAGGGTTTTAGGAACCCTAAGGAGTCACTGGACAACACTTTGAGAACCACTGCACTAAACTATACCTCATCCAGTGGATGTATAGATTTAAATGCAGGCAGCTAGGTGGTACAGTGTCTAGAGCTTTGGACCTGGAATTAGAAAGACTTGAGTTCAAATCTAGTCGCAGATACTTATAGTTTATATGACCCTGGACAAGTCACTTAACCTCTGTTTCCCTCAATTTCCTCGTCTAGTTAAAATGAAAATCATATTAGCCTCTGTCTTCCAGGATTGTTGTGAGGATCAAATAAGATAAAGTTTGTAATACTCTTTGCAAACATAAAGCACTATAGAAATGCTAGCTATTATCCCCTCTGAGACCAACTATGCCAAGTTTCTGTAAAGGGGAGGGAGGGAGGAAGGGAGGGAGAGGGAGGGAGGAAGGGAGGGAGAGGGAGGGAGAGGGAGAGAGAAAGAACAGATGTACTATTTCAACAAATTAAAGATATATGTGTATGCATGTATGTGTATATAAATGTATATGAGTATGTGCATATATGTATATACACACATATGTGTGTATGTATGTTTACATATTCTCTAACCCACACAAAGTCTGGTGTCAAGCACTGGAATATAAAGAGACAGACAGAGAGACAGACAGACAGATAGATAGACAGATATGAAAAGATTCTTCCCCCTCTCTCCCCTATTCTATTGTAGAGATAGGAGCCCCACGTTGGGTGTGAAACATGGCATACATATCATATATATGTGTGTGTGTATATATATATATATATATATATATATATATATATATATATATATAT
>NW_027187345.1:8540338-8589798 GCF_028583685.1 Petaurus breviceps papuanus
TATATATATATATATATATATATATATATATATATATATATATATATCAGTTTTGCTGATTAGTTTTCGATGATTTTCTAAAAATTCTTTGTTATAAGGGATGGCCTTGGCAGGGAAGAGTGAGAGAGACATGGGGAAATGCAGAAAACATAAAAAGCAAAATATATCAATAAAAAAAGCCTGGTCCCTGTCCTCAATAACATGGGACAGCCCCAAACTATACTATAAATTCTTAGAGTCTTCTTATTCAGCAAATAAGCTTCCCCTATGCACTGTGGGGGCTCAGGTCCCTAACAGGACCCCCAGTGGTCTCTCTTTTAGAGAGAAGGACCAGACTTGCAATTTCATGGGTATAGAGAACCTCTAGAAGGATAAACTCTCTCTACTAATGCAGGTTGATCCCTTCTATAAAATTGATGTGCTTGGAGGCTGGCCTAAAGCATTGAAAGGTTAACTGATCTGCCCAGGGTCATACAGCCAGTATGTGTCAGAGTTGGGGTTCAATGCAGAGGTTACACCAAATTGCATCTTCTTTGTGGTCTATTTAAAAACAGTATCATTAGCAACTCTGACTAGAAGACTGCAAACTCCCCTCTTCCCTCCAAAAAGCCCCATATCTTATATTAGTACAAAGGGATTACTAGGTTTTTTTTCCTTTTATTTCCCCCACCACCACACCCCCCTCTAAGGAACCCCCAAAAGCTCCCAAGCTGGCAATTAAAATGTGAGACATAAGTAAAGCACTCCCTTCCAGATTAAAAGTCATCCCATCAATCATTTCCTCATCCTAAAAATTTGATGCACTTTTATTTCCCACCTGCATCATCAGATAAAACAACCTCCTTCTCAATGAGCCACCAGGAAGGATTGTGGGCCACCTTGAAAGCTATTATGTTCTCTAATGCTGAGTGAATTGCTTCATTTTCTGTTGCAAATGTCCCAGAAAATGGAAGTGGCCTTATTTTGGTGTCATTGGAAAAACAAGGTGATAAATAATGGGAAGTTCCTTTGAAAATGAGAAGTGAATCATTTTCTTCCCGAATGTGTGGATTGTACAACTACCCGGTTAGCTCCCGAGCCATATACTTCATGCTTAACTGTCAAAATCAAAACCAGGACAACCTGAGATGGCAAGTAATAGAATTAAATTAGTTTCTACAATAGAAAGAATGCTAGCTCTGGATTCCAAGGACTTGGATTCAAATAGTACCTCTAATATGGCCTGTGTGACCCTGTAATGTAATGCCAAGGAAACACAACTTCCCAAGGTTCAGAATACCAGCATAGGTGCTCTCCATTTTATTCAGTGACCAACCAAGAACAGAGAAGATCAAAACATGACATCATTCCAAATACAGCATTTACTAAATGTGATTAAATAATCTCCAAGGACTACCCCACCCCAGGACCTTCCATTCATTCAATCAATTACAAAGTCCCAGGTTCTAAATACTACTCCACCCCTAGGCTGTACCTTCATTTGGTCCACCACAAAACCCCTCTTCTCAAATGGAGATTAGTTTCCAAACATAAGTAAAGTACCTTCATTTGTTCAATCACAGAGCACAAAAAGGTCAAAAGTTCCCCACCCCTGGATCACAATTGAATCTACCCCAGAATTACAGCAAGTTTAAGCACAGCACTTAATACCCAAATGGAGGTCTTTTCTTCATCTTGACACAAGGCAAGTTCTCAGCAATCTTAGTTCCTGGGGAGACAAGGCTTAGCAAGGCCACAAGATACATTGCCAGTCCCTTCATTAATTCATCCTCTGTCTGTAGAACAGTCCTAGAACCCCTGAAAACATTAGCAAAACCCTCTCCCAGGATTTCTGTAAACATACAACAAGAAAATCCTTCTTGTGGGCTTCTGAACCAACAGAAAGGTTCCCAGACCCCTGCAACAACAGCACTGTCCTTCACCAGTGGACAGTATTCACTCTCTGTCTGCAGGACAGTCTCAGTATCTCTGAACCAACAGAAAGGTTCCCAGACCCCTGCAACAACAGCACTGTCCTTCACCAGTGGACAGTATTCACTCTCTGTCTGCAGGACAGTCTCAGGGCTTCTTAGCCAACAGCCAGGTTCCAGGACTTCTTCAACAAAAGGACTGTCTTTCACCAGTGGACAAATCTGGCAAAACAACATCAAAACAGACAGACAAAGTACCAGCAAAACAGCCATGTCTCCTCAGTCCTTGGCAGCTCCGGGGACAGGTCACAAAGGTCCAGGGCGATTCAAAGTGGCCCCCAGCAATTCTCTCAGTCTCTCTCTGCCTCCACGAGGTGCTGCTTCCAAAAAGTTCTTCTGCCTCTCTCTTGTCTCTCCAAATCTACGTCACCAGCTCCTCCCAGTTCAGGACTCTCTTTTCACATCAACAAGTCCATCCCACAGGTGAGATTAACAAGCTCTGGGTTTTAACACAATCAGTTTGAAAACCAAGCCAATACAGGAGAATCTTTAATTGCCATTACTATCACAGACCCTGAGCAAGTCCCCTATCCTCCCTGGACCTCATTTTCCACATCTGTAAAACAGAGGAGGGTGACTGAAGTAGACAGCCTCTTAGTTACCTTCAGCTCTAGATAGATGATCCTTGGGGTCACAATTTAAAGGGAGAGTCTTATTTTTCCAAAAAACAGGCAGATATAATCAATTTGCCTTCTTTTGAAGTCCATCCAAACGGGGCTGCTAGGTGATATGGTGGATAGAGCACTGGGCCTATAGTCAGAAAGACCTGAGTTCAATTCCGGCCTCAGACACTTACTGTGGGACCCTTGGCAAGTCACATAACTCTGTTTGCCTCAGTTTCCTCATCTGTAAAATGAACTGGAGAAGGAAATGGCAAACCACTCCAGAATCTTTGCCAAGAAAACCCCACAAAGTAACAAAGTCACCAAATCACAAAGAGTCAGAGACGACTGAAAACAACTGAACATCAGTGAGCCCACCTACGCTATCCCTCCACTTCTCTTCAATTTCTTAGATTCAGCCACCATTAGAAGAGCAGAAAATCTACCAAAAGGGTTAACCTGTCAAGTTCAGAACAGAACATTCCTCTTGCAAATTAAACAAACAGAAATAAAACAAAACCTGACAACCCAAGGAATTCCACCTTCCTGAAGCCCATACACCTACACAAAGACTTTATGGGAAGATGTGGACCCAAGTTGTGGGATGGGCGTGCATGAATGGGGTGGTATCTGCATCACCTGAAGGAACTTCTGAATCAATGAAACAACAAAACCAATGGTGAATCTGAGAGAGTTCGGGATTAGCACAGTACTTTGGACGAAGTCTCCTGCCACTATCAGACAGGGAATGCTTCCTTAATGCATAGGTCAGTTTTCAGTGCTGTTATAAGATTCATCTTTCAGCATATCTCTGATCGTGTCAATTCACATCTCAAAAACCTTCAATACTTTCCCTTTGCCTTTTAATAAAGTGCAAACTTCTTTTGCTGGCCTTTAAGGCCCTCCAAAACCCATCTTGAACCTACATTTCCAACCTTCCCCTTTATGCATTAGCTCAAGACGGAACTATTCGCTATCCCTTCACCAACCCCAGGCTTCCTCATCTATCTCATCATGTCAATCACCCAATCAAGACTTAATGTCTCCCACATACCTCTAAGATAAAACACAAACATTCTCTTTTTGGCAGTAAAAGTCCTTCCCAATAGGAATCTGACCTAATTTTGCAGTTTTGTTGCAAATTACTCCTCTTCAAACAATCTACATTTTTTTCCAAACTGGCCAACTTGTTGCTCAGATTCCGTTTCCCACCTCTATGCCTTTGTACTCTGTGTCTAGAATGTTCTTCCTTCTCTTCTCAGTTTCTTACAATCCTTGGTTTCCTCCAAGATTCAACTCATGTGCCACCTCCTCCTACAGGAACCTTATTTGGATCCTCCCCAATTATTAGTGCCCTTCCACTACCCATCAAAATTTCTACTTGCTTTTGTGTATATTTTTTAAATTTACTTATTTAATTACATACTTCCCTTACCAGTCAATCAAAAAGCATTTATCAAGAGGCTCCTCTTTGCCAAGAACTGTGCTAAGTGCTAGGGAAACAAGGAAAGATGAAAAATCATTCTTGCACCTAAGGAGTTCACAGTCTAATGAGAAAGACAACATTCAAACAATGATGTACAGTCATGGTATGTAAAAGATAGAATGGATGTAACCAATGGAGGGAAGGCACCATCTGGGAATTTCTCAAGGTCAGAGATAGTTTCATTTCTGCCTTGTGTCCTCAGGTGGTCCTGACACATGCCTAACAACATAGGGTACAAGGGTCTCCTGTAGGAAGTGACGTGAGCTGAGCCTTAAAGGACTCTAGGGATTCCAAGTCAGGGGGAAAGAGGGAGACCATTCCAGGAACAGGGAGGACACACCTTACGCAAAGACATAGTGGAAAAAGATGGCAAATCATGTAGAAAAAGCAGCAGTTAGGCCAACTTGGTAGAAAGCATAGGGTTTGTGATGGGAAGTAATGTGAAATCAATCTAGAAAGATAGATCAGAGCCAGATTGTAAAGGAATTTAAAAACCAAACAGATGAGTTTGTAATCTATCCATTTTATTGTTCAGTCACATTTGACTCTTCATAACCCCATTGGGGTTTTCTTGGCAAAGATACTGAAATGATTTGTCATTTCCTTCTCCAGCTCATTTTACAGATGAGAAACTGAGGCAAACAGGGTTAAGTGACTTTTCCAGGGTCACACAGCTAGTAAGTGCGTGAAACAAGATTTGAACCTGGGTCCTCCTAACCCCAGGCCCAGCACGCTATCTACTGCACTAACCAGCTGTCCCATTTATCCTAGAGATAATATAAGGTCACATCAGCCTCTTGAGAAAGGAAGTGACATGGTCAGGTGTTCACTTTGGTAGCTATGGAGGATAGTTTGGAAAGGGGAAAAATTGGAGATATGGAGAGCAATTAGGAAACTATCGTAATAATCCAGGTGAGAAGTAATGAGGTCCATTAGGGTGGTGATTTGAGAAGAGGAGAGTAGGGGGTGAATAGGAAAAGTATGGAGGCAGAAGGATATGCAACCAATTGAATATGGGAGTGAAGGATTGAGGGAAGGTTGAAAATGACTCCAAGGTTACCAGTCTGAGTGACTGGAAGCTTAGTAGTATATACATTCCTCTATTTCAGGGAAGGAAAGTGAATTTCCTTGGAATAGGGGAACACCACTTTCCCAATCCTCATAAATAGTGAACTTTGGAGGAGGAGAAGGCTTGGGACATGTTGAGTCAGAAGACTTAGGTTCTACTTCTGCCACTTGGCAGCTGTGTGAACCTAGGCAGGTCATTAGCCTAAGTCTTATTTTCCTCATATGCAAAAATGGAAGTAAATACCCCCTTCCCTCCTTACTCCCAGAGTTGTTGTAATGGTCAGGGCAGATGTTTGCAAATACTCAGTAAATGCTTTATCTGGTAGGATCATGGCACCCTGGGATGGAGCTGGTTTTCAGGGTCAGAAGACCTCGGTTCAAATCCAACATCCAGACAAGACACAAACTAAAGCTGTTAGCCTGGTTGTTGTTCGGTCACGTCTGACTCTCTAGAACTCCACATGGGGTTTCCTAGAATGGTTTGTCATTTCCTTCTCTATGTCATCCTGGACAAATAGCTTAGTCTCCCAGTGTCTCCAGCAGTTCTCTGAAACTAATTTTTAGACTAGTTATTGATCTGCATTGGAATAAGGGATAACTCCCCATAGGGAGTTCCCTACACCCACAGCAACAACAGGTATGGACAAAAAAGTATCTTGCAGCAGAAACAAAAGTATAAAACTATCACCCAAGCATTAATTACTTTGAAAAGTCATTAATCCTTTCAAAATTCCCTTGCCACTGATTAGAACACAAGGAAAGCATGGTGCCATAGGCTTTTGTGTTTTATATGAGCAGAAAGCCCAAAAAATAATTTGTTGTTTGTTGTTTATTTTTTCATTTTTAAAGTAATATTAACCTGAATTCACCACTTCCACCATGGCCAGGTCCATGGAAACAGATGGAAGCCAGGAGGCAGCTGTAGGTTTGTTGGAAGTGACAAACTTTTCTGTTTCCCTGGGGGCCTGTTATAGCTCATAGCAGGAGCCAGCTCAGGGGGCAAAGAAAGCGACCAATCACAGTTTTCCCTTCCCTCTCTATTATGAGCCAACTGTGCTGGCCTTTAAGGCTTTTGGTTTATCAGCAGCTCAAATGATGAGCTACTTCATCCTTTAAAGCAGAATCAAAAAGGAGAATGAAAAATGCTGAAAGTAATGGTTTAGCCATGAGCTGTACGCATTCACTGCAGACCATTTCTATCATGAGGAGGCAGGAGAGGCCAGATCACAAACCAACTATACAGTCTGGAGGGAGGGAGGTTACATCCTGTGCTATCTTGTCTCACTAGTTGGCCACAGGGGGGTCCACTCAACATATTAGAGGCTTTGCTTCTTCACTAGAAAGTCAACAACATGCACAATTAGACTGTGGATGGGTTGCAGTTGACATCCTTGCAGGTAACAACTACATCAGCAAGATCACAGATCCATTTAAGAGCAAGCCAACATTGAGTTACTTTAAGTCCTAAGGATACAAAGGCAAAAAGGAAATCGTCCAGTCCTCAGGGAATTTATATTTTCAAGTTTATGTGGGGTAATGGGTGGAGGGAGAGATGTGACCTCCCTCCATTTAGACTTCAAAGTTGACCAGTGATCTGAGTCACCTTTCCTTTCTAACACTTTTCTTTTCAATTCTCTTCCTGTAATATGCTGTAGCCTATTAGTCTCACCCAGGGTGAGACTCATTTTCTTTTTTTAATTATTTTTACCAGGTCTGTGATTTTATTGGTATAGGAAACCCCTGTTAAATCTGAACCTTCATTGCATATTAATAGGTTTAGAGAGTAACCTAGGTCACTAAGGAGTTAAGTGATTTGCCCAGTCACACAGCCAGTAGTGGCAAAGGCAGAACTTGAACCCAGGCCTTCATGTCTCCAAGACCACCTAGGCAATGATGCCTCCAAGATTCGTTTTTCAGTTCTTCCAAGGTACAACTTCAGTGGAAAGGGCATAAGTTCTGGAGACAGGGACCAGGGTCAAAATCCTGCCTCCTACTCGTGCAACCTTGGGCAAATCATTTTAAGTTCCTTGGGTCTTACTTTGGCCTGGGAGGTCCCCAAGGTCCCCTGCAGTTCTAGATTTATAATTCTATCATCCATGTCCTATATCCCAACACGCAGTAGGTGTCTAATAAATGTGGTAGATTGAATTGAATTGAATAAATGCCCCCACTCCCCTCCCTTCCAACAATAAAACCACTTTAAAACCGATCTGCCCTTTCAGGCTCAACAAAAGAGACTGGAATACATGTGGTGAAAGAAATAGGCATGGCTATTTATTTATATTTAACAGCAATGAACAAATTCCAGCCAAGGTGAAGTCTAAGTTCTTAGCCCAGAATCAGGCCCAATTATAGCCTTCTCTTCTCATGCTATCATCTGATAAGTAGAGTCAGGCTAGGCCAGACCCAGCTGGGAGACCTCCAGATAATATTTATTGTTAGAAATGCCAGACACATTCATTTCTCTCAGAGTGATAGCAACAGCAGGTTACAAAAGCAGTCATGCCCTAGAGTGTTGTCTTCAGACTTTGTCCACCAGAGAAAAGGGAAGGAAAAAGCCCTATGTTAACTCATGCGTGTGTTTCTGTCGCAGAGGGTCCTCACAATATGTCAAGGGACAAATGGAAACGCTGTCAGCTTAGCACACCCTAGCCATGCCTTCACCTTTTGTCAGAGGAGAGTTCCTGAATCAGCTGCAGGATATAATTCAAAGGACAGATTCTTTAGTGAATGGAGCTGTGAAGGCTGGATAGTGCCTAAGCCTCCAAGAATATAAGTGGTTATTGATCAGGATGCTGACCAACTGTTCTCCTTCTGCCCTCCTAGTCAGTCAGTCTAACTTAACAAGGGCTTGCATTGTGCCAAGCATTGGGCCAAGCACTGGTCATACAAAGAAAGACAAAGTCAGTCCCTACTCTCATGGAGTTCATGTTCTAATGGAGGAGACAGAACTCCAACAGCTTGGTACAGACAAGATATAGACAGGATAAATTGGAGATAATCAATAGAGGTGATATGTTAGTATTAAGGGGGATCAAGAAAGGCTCAAAAGACTAGATGTAGCCCTCCTCTGCAAGAAATTTAGCTTCGTTCAGAAGCAAGGAGTCACTGAGAAAACCTCAAAATGGCTTTTTCTCTTCACTAATAAAAACATGGATTGATTTGGACTTGTTCCCGACAGCAAGAAGAGGTGGCTCTTTCTATTTCCATTTCATTCAGTCATGCTAGATACATGCAAAATATAGATAAGTAGACAGAAGGTATGATAGGAGCAGTATTTCCTAGAGCTTTGCCATGTATGCTTAGTAGCTTTTCCTAAGACCCTACCCCATGCAGATTACACTAGTTCTATACATTAAGAGGTGTTAGAAATACATTACTAATGTGGAAATATGTTTAATATGATTGTACATATATGACCTGTACCAGATTGCCTTCCATCTTGGGGAGTGGGGAGGGAAAGATGGGAGGGAGAAATAAATTTGAAACTTAAAATCTTTTTTTTTTTGCTTTTTGGAGGGCAATTGGGGTTAAGTGACTTGTCCAAGGTCACATGGCTAGTTTTTGTGTTAAGTGTCTGAGGCCAGATTTGAACTCAGGTCCTCATGACTCCAGGGCCAATGCTCTATTCACTATACCACCTAGTCACTCCTTAAAATCTTTTTTTTTTAATTTTTAAAAATTTTATTTATTTGTTTTTAGTTTTCAACATTCACCTCTATAAGATTTTGAGTTCTAAATTTTCTCTCCCTCCCTCCATTTTCCCCCTCCCCAAGACAGCATGCAATCTGATATAGGCCATACATGTGCAATCATATTAAACATATTTCCACATTAGTGTTGTTGTAGAGAATTAGAACCAAAGGGGGAAATCATGAGAAAAAAGAAACAAAAAAATTGAGTCTGCTTCAATCTGCATTCAGACTCCATAATTCTTTCTCTCTTTGTGGATAGCATTTTCCATCATGAGTATTTTGGAGTTGTCTGGGATCCTTGTATTGCTGGGAAGAGTTAAGTCTATCAATGTTGGTCATCATATAATGCTGCTGTTACTGTGTACAGTGTTCTTCTGTTTCTACTCACTTCACTCAGCATCAGTTTGTGTAAGTCTTTCCAGGTTTTTCTCAAATCTACCTGCTCATCATTTCTTATGGAACAATAGTATTCCATTACATTCATATTCCACAACTTGTTCAGTCATTCCCCAATTGATGGTCATCCCCTCGATTTCCAATTATTTGCCACCACAAAAAGAGCTGCTATAAATATTTTTGTACATGTGGGTCCTTTTCCCATTTGTATGATCTCTTTAGGATAAAGACCTAGAAGCAGTATTGCTGGGTCAAAGGGTATGCACATTTTTATAGCCCTTTGGGCATAGTGGAACTCAAAATCTTATTAAAGTGAATGCTGAAGACTATCTTTATATGTAATTGGAAAAAATAGAATACTATTAAGTGGGAGGAGAAAGAAAACCAATTTTAAAAGTGCACATAGGGGCGGCCAGGTGGCACAGTGAGTAAGAGCACCGGCCCCAGTGTTGGGATGACCTGGAGATCAAATCCCAGGCTCAGACACTTAGCACCCACCCAGAAACACCTGGTCATGTAACCTTGAGCAAGTTACTTAACCCCAAGTTATTTAACCCCAATTGCTTAGGGGCGGCCAGGTGGCTCAGCGAGTAAGAGCACCCGCTCCAGTGTTGGGATGACCTGGATCAAATCTGGGCTCAGACACTCAGCACCACACCCAGAAATAACTGGCCATGTAACCTTGAGCAAGTTACTTAACCCCGATTGCTTTAAAAAAAAAGTGCACATAAAACAAAAAGAGGTGTTAGAACTCTCCTTGAGACTTGATTGGCCCACAGGACTTGCTCAGGTTGTTAATGTGGCTTCTTGGCAACCTGAATATTGTTGTTGTTCTTCATTTTTTTTTTTGTCTTTTTGGAGGGGGGAGGCAGGGCAATTGGGGTTAAGTGACTAGCCCAAGGTCACACGGCTAGTTTTTTGTGTTAAGTGTCTGAGACTGGATTTGAACTCAGGTCCTCCTGTCTCCAGGCCTGGTGCTTCATTCACTGCACCACCGAGCCACCCCTGTTTGTCCTTCATTTTCAAAGAGGACCAATAACACCATGGGTGTTGGCTTGTGTGTGAATTAGATTTAAGTGAGGCAGAGTTGCACAAAGTTGTCAGCCTCACTCTCTTACTGAGTCATCAAAGTCCAGGGGCACACAAAAGTCAAGATCACTGGCAATGGCTTGGGATGCAGTAAATGACCTCGGCATTTTCATGCCTGACCATGCTCTAAATACACCATGATGACTGCTTCAGCAATCTTTATGGACATTGGAACAAGCTGTTCTCATCCATTCATTCTTCCCAAGAAAGTCTTCGCATGCTTGGAGTAGACATCCCCCTAACCCATTGATGGGTCTGAGACCTGTTGGTTATTCAACACTGCTTAGCCTGTCTGTAAGATGGTTTGCCAGGGCATGGCCACTGTGTGTGCTACAATTTCTTGGAGCCACAGGTGATAGTTGTGTGGATCAAGCAGACACCAAAGGTGGATGAGCATCCATGAAAAGGGCTCAGTCAACCCTAGTCCTTTAAAACACCACATACACCCTTGAATATAAAAGTTCACTAAAAGCTACCAACCCCTTTCTGAGGCTTCTGGCTGTGGATCATGAAGAACACTAGGAAGCTGTATCTGCCTGAATCAACATGCTATCCTCACCAAGTATCTCTGCAGATCATTCTTCCCTTACTGTGGCTAAATGAATCGCCTTTTGTCAACTGCTGAATGTCCTATGAGTGTCTTACTCCATGCAATATCAAGCCTAAAATTCTGGAACACTGGCCTGAGTCAAGCCCAGCCCATGAGAAAAATAAGCTCAAAAGGGTAAGCTCCATCAGTATGGAGACCTAGAAAGGCCCCATTAGATTGTAAACGCCTTGAGGGCAAGAGCTGTTTTATCTCTTTTTGTTCCCTCAGCACTTAGGCATATGTAGGTATTGAATATGTCTATTGATTAAATGATTCTGCAGAAGGTTAGGTTTGAACTGAACCTTGAATCTTGAAGGAAACCAGGGATACTAAAAGGGAGAGGTGAGGAGAGAATGCACTCCAGAAACGGAGAATGTGGGAGACAGTCAGCATAAAGGCATAGAGAAGGGAGAATGGAGTGCCTTGTGTTTGAGAAATAGTAAGCCAAGTGTAACTGGTACATTGTAGTGTGTGAAGGGGAATAAAGTATAAAAAGCCTGGAAAGCTAGGAAAAGGCCATGGTTTTAAAGAACTTTAAATGTCAAGCCTAGGACTATAGATTTGATATTAGAGTTAACTGGAAGTCAGTGGGGTTTTGTTTTCTTTAAGTTTTTGGAGGGAGACTGGAAAATCTCTTTGGCAATAGAATGGGGAAAAACTTGAGGCAGGGAAACCAACAATTAGAAGTCTTTTACAATGGTTCATGTAAGAAAGGATGGGGGTCTGAACTTCAGGGGTGGGTGTGTAAGAAATTAAAGGATATACATACATATGTATGTATATATGTGTGTATATGCAGACACACACTACATGGTGCACTGCACTATGGTAACCGTTGAGAATACAAAGACAGAGATGACATAGACTCAAGAAGTTTACAATGTGATAGGTAGGATACACATGCACAGATGTATATATGATTTAAAAAAAAAAGATGAGGTTTAAGTGCAAAGAAAAGATCCAGGAAAAATGTTATAAATTTTAAGGAAAGAGAAGACTGAAAGAATAGGAGGAAAACACACCCTTCCATTTTAGGTTTCCTGAGGCAAAGCTCCATCTCTCTCCCTCTCACCTTTAAATTACTATTCTAGTTAGAGCATTAGTCATTGGATATCTTCATTTCACCTGAAGGTTCCATTCTAATCATGAGGAACCCCTGCAGGGCCCACAGGGACTGGGGCCTAGATCTCAGATCTAGTTTGAGAGTACTCTGCCAAAAATGAGTAGGAATGCTCACATCCAAACACCACAGGGACAATTTTACTTATTGGTCACATTTAAGACTTCTCCAAAAATAGGGAATGGAGAAAGGTACTAGATGTACAATACAGATCAGGTATTAGATAGGTAATTTATTACTACACACAAAAAGAATGATAAACATGGAGCACTCATAAATTTGCATTTGGTTATAACAAATTTTAAAACATAATTCAGTAAATTAAGTTATAATCTACTAAGTTATTTATGTTTGAACCTCATCAAAACAAAGCAGTTTGCAAGACTACTAATTAAGCATTTTACATTTCACCTCGGTGCTGCCCTGAACAATCACTCCTCATATACGTGTGCTGGTAAGACGTTTGGGCTTGGGCTGATCCTACTGTCTTCAGCTATTGCTGCTCTAGTGGATACCACCACCACCTTCTGTTGGATATAAATCCCAAACTCTTGTACTCATAAGAAAACTACCAAGCCTAGATTCATCTACCTTGAAGTTACTGATTGATCACCTATTTAGAAAATAAACACAAAAGAAGAAAGGACATCCAGGGATCCAAACACAAGCTTTCCTACTTGAGCCTCCCTGGAATAGCTACCATATGAATGAAGGTGCCATGACGCTAGTGGAAATCCTGAAGTTGCATGATGTCACTTGGAGAACAGAAGGGAAAGAAGCCAAGCCAGAAGCTATATCTTCTTTTAATTGACACATTCTTTGCAACTCTGTCACTGTCACAGGGCAGAGGAGGATTGAGGGATACCTAAGGTCTTGCAATGTCATACTGTAATGGGAATGTAAATTTTTAAGATCTTCCCTGCCCCTAGGCTAAAGTGCACCTGAAGCCTGGGGTGGGAGGCTTGTTTTTCAGTAGATACTTCTTGATTGGCCAGTGAGTCAATAAGGTTGTTACATTCTCTGAGCCAGGAGAAGGCTATATAAGCCCTGATGTGTAGCTTTGTTTTGGGGCTCACTTTGAGAAGTGTTCTGTGATTTGATCAGATGAAACTCTGGGAAGCCGTTGTCCAGAGCCCCCCCAGCTTTGAAACCCAGATGTTGTTTGGTATGGATGTAATGGTTGGACAGTTTGGAAATCTGTCTACTTGATCTGTTTTTGTCTTGATAATTCTGTCTGTATACTTTGAAGTTCAGGGTGCTGACCTTTTTCCCCTGAACTAGGTAAACAATACATATTTGACTGATTAAAGTAAGCTTGTTAACCCATTTTGAGTTGCTTTCCTTTAACAAAGCAGACCTAAGAGCCTGTGTTGGCAGACGCCCTGGGGAACACTGGGGTGCTTGCTGCTACAACATACCAAAACACCAAGTCCTCCACCAAATACAACACTAGAACCAGGAAAGGCAACTGCATTTGGCCCATTCTGCACCATCTTGAGCCAGAACAGAACAGATAGTAAGAGAAGGAAGGGTGTAGACATGAGTTGCCATTTCTGAGAGACACAGTAAACGATTGCTGATCTCCATGATATAGTCTTCAGTTATTTCTCCAGTTCCAAACTAGGTTGTTTTAAACCATGTTTCTGAAACATGACATAGAGGCCTTAACAATGAGTTCCCCATAACAGTTGCCCAGGATCGTGATGCCTCTTATAGTGAATGTAACGAAAAGAGCACTGGTTTGGGAGTTGGAAGATGAGAATCAAATCCTGACTCTCACATATACTAGTTGTATGACTCTGGAATATCTTAGCAACTCAATTTCCTATTTGTAAAATGGGAATAATACTTGTGAAGAAAGTACTTTGTCAACCTGAAAACACTAAGTTAATGCATGAGGGCACAATGAGAAATTCCATATCATACACATAAAAGGGTGCTTTTAAAACTATCAGTGAGATCCTATGTCCTCTTAATGTACTGCAACAACATGCTATCATATTATTTTCCCTCTAAAGCCCCACTGTTTTTCTTTTTGTCTAACCTTATCTCTCCACAACATGCACTCTCTACTCTAGTCAGACAAGTATATTTAATGTCCCTGAGAAAACCGAAGCCCTTCACTGTGCATTCCCTTTTCTCTCCTCTTCATCAAAAACTCTCTCATATAATTCCCCCCTCTCTCCTCCTTTCCTTCAGTTTCTGATGAGGCAACAGATGACTCAGAGATCTATCTATATATTCAGCCCCAGGCTCTCCTCTGAGCTTCAGACCCAAATAATAGACTGCCTATTGGACATTTCAAACTGATGTGCTAGAGATATATCAAACTCAAGATTTCTAAAATGTAGCTTATTATCTTTTCTCCCAAATGATGCCTTCCTCTGAACTTCTCTATTTTTGTCAAAGGTATCACTTTCTTCAAGTCACCCAGATTTGTAAACTTGGTGGTATCCTTAACTCCTTACTCTCCCTCACCCCACATATCCAGTCAGTTGCCAAATTTTACCATTTCTATCCTGACATCTTTCACATCTGACTCTTCTCTACTTGTTAAATCACCACTTTTTCTTGAGCTACAAGGGTGAGATGTGTGTTGTATTGAATAGAAAGCTAATCTTAGATCCAGGAAGACTTGCACTCAAGCCCCACCTCTGACAAATACTGACTGTGGAACCCTGGACAACTCACTCTTAGTTCTCTAGGCAACTAAGGGAGGGTTTCTTTGTGGATTTTTGTTTTTTGTTTACATTTAATTTTTATTGTATTTTCCTCAATTACATGTATAAAAATTTTTAGCATTCAGTTTTTAAAATTTTGAGTTTAATTTAAATTTAAATTTCACATCATCTCCTTCCCTTTCCTCCTTGAGAATACAAGAAATTTGATATAGATTATACACATGTAGTCATGTAAAACATTTCTATATTAGTCATGCTATAAAAGAAAACGGACCAAAAAAACAAAACCAAGAAGAATAAAGAAAATTTTTTAAACTTATGGTTCCATTTGTATTCAGACTCCATTAGTTCTTTCTCTGGAGGTGGATAGCATTTTCATCATAGGTCTTTCAGAATTATCTTGAATCATTGTACTGATCAGAATAGTTAAGTCATTCACAGCTGATCATTATATAATATTACAGTTACTATATACATTGTTCTCCTGGTTCTGATCTCTTCATTTTGCATCAGTTCACATAAGCCTTCCCAGGTTTATTTGAAATAATTCTGTTCATCATTACTTATAACTCAACAGTATTCCATTATATTCATATACCACAACTTGTTTAGCCATTCCCCAATTGATGGGCATTCCCTCAATTTCCAATTCTTTGCCATCACAGACAGAGCTGCTATAAATATTTTTGTACATCTAGGTCGTTTTCATTTTTCTTTTTTTTCTTTGGGGTACAGACCTAGTAGTAAAATCTCTGGGTCAAAGGGTATGCACAGTTGCATAGCCCTTTGTGCATAGTTCGAAATTGCTCTCTAGAATGTTTGGATCAGTTCACAACTAAGAGGGTTTCATATCTTTTTCATGTGTCATAGACCCATTTGGGAAACTGGTAAAGTGATTAGACCCCTTCATCAAATTTTTTGAAGTAAT
Source organism: Petaurus breviceps papuanus (assembly GCF_028583685.1). Lineage (NCBI taxonomy): Eukaryota > Metazoa > Chordata > Mammalia > Diprotodontia > Petauridae > Petaurus > Petaurus breviceps. Next base: position 8,555,963 of record NW_027187345.1, read on the forward strand.
TTAAAGAAGGCTAAATTTTGGTTAGAAGTTGCATATATATATATATATATAAAATACAGTAAAAATAAATATGTAATTTTTCACACAAATTCACAGACATTGGCAGGCAGCACGGCAGTCCTCTGGGCCGCAGGTTAAAAACTTTGATCTAAGACCATAAGTTACAGAATTATTCTCCATCATGCCCCAGAAACTTCTTCATCCTGAAAAATTGCTTTAGCCCCAGAATTCAGACTTCAGATGTCCTTCACCTTCATTCTGTTGGCTCCTCCTAGAGCCTCCATTAAAGTAGTGGGGGGGGGGAGGGGCGGGGGATATGTGCCTAGGCTAATGCATCTCTTAATTTCTTACTAGACAGCAATCCAGACTTCTCCATTATGCCATTCTGCTGGGTACATTCTTCACCCTCCACCCCTTTCTACATTCCTTTCAGGTATTACCTTCACCTGTTATTATATAAGCTCCTTGAGGGAAAGGGCTGTTTTATTTTTCTTATATTTGTATTCCCAGGACTTTAAGCACAGAGTAAACACTTAATAAATACTTAATGACTGACTGAGAAGATATTGACCTTCATTGGTAGAAGGAATTTTATCATCTGAAAGTTCCTTCTAGCAGTGAAATAACAGGCCTATTCCCTATCCTGTCAATGGGATACCATACAAATCCATTCCATTAATGTATTACAATGTATATAGTTATTTTCCTAAGGCTCTTACCACCTTTAGTCTCAAGTATTTTGAAATGGGGTGATAAATGAATTGGAAGAAATGAGAGAGATAAGAGGTGATAAAGGTGATAAGGCAAGAGATGATAAAGTTATCTGAGGGATAATAAAGAGAGAAAGGGAAGAGTAATTCTCCTTCTTTGATCAGGGTATAGAGTACTTTTTCTTCCAACCATTGGCACTATTTCAACCCTAGAGCAATACCAGGTTTGCACCCTAAGTATCTATCAAGATGGCATGAATCATGTTGAATTCTTTTGATCCTCATGTGAGCATGATAACTGAGGCCTAGAATTCCTAGTACTGGCCTAAAAATAGAAACCACTGTTTGTCATTCATAATCCCTGTCAGCCGAGGTCATGTCCAACCAGGGACAGTAATTCACTTTGTGAAGGACGTTATATTTCCTGAGATTTGGTTGGATTTCCATCATTACGACAGGATGAAATCCCAATCAGTCACTTGTTATTTCATATGAGGTAGACATCAGACTGTTGGAAAAATAGGATGTGACCCTTCTTCCTTGAGGGTCCTCAGAAAAATAAAATATGTCTCTTGAGAGCAAAGTTATAAATGAGTAAATGGTGGGGGCTTGAAAGCTTTGTGCTATGTATTGAATTTATTCAACTTCCATATTTCCCAGTGGAAAGCAGCGTACTTTTACCAATAACTACTTCTTGTCAACAGCTAGCTACCCCATACTCCAAGCACAGATAAATACCAAAGATGAAAAAAATACTTGACTGGTATATGAAACCAATATTTTGTTTTAATCTTGTAGTCAATGAGTCTTTCTTTTAGAATAGACACTTATCTCTCGTGTTCCTGTCATCCTTCCCCAGGGGCTTTTCATATTTATCATTTATTCAGCTGGATTCTCCCAGGACATAAATTACTTCCTTAATGTCAGGCACTTGGGGGAAGCAGAAACCACTAGAGTCCCATTTACAACACCAGAGAATATGATGCCTATCATTGTCCTCCACAGTCAAAGAATGCTACTGTGCTTGCATCTGTGTGTTCCAGGAAACAGTACACACTGTGATATGTGACCCATGGTCCTTTCTATGCTGGGCTGGACATTCTTGGGGCTCTATTCCCTTAGTGGCCAAAAAAAGGCTACTCTGCCTTTCACGAGACCCAACAGCTGCTCTTTGTCCAACAAGATAATTCTATGCCTGAAAAACATTTTGAAAACTGTTATTCTCCCAGTTTTTCTGTAAAGTAAAAGAGATATTTTCATCTCTGTTTTCAAAATGGGAAACTGAGGTCCAGAGAGATTGTGTCTTGCCCAAAGCTTTTGTTGTTCTTTGTCCTTCATTCTCAAAGAGGACCATGACATCAGGAAGGTGATGCCATGACTTGCAAGTGAATTGGATTTAAGTGAGGGATGGCTGCACAAAATCACCAGCCTCACTTTCTCCTCCGGAGCCATCTGGGTCCAGTGGCCAGATATAGATCAGAAGGACTGGAGAAGCTCCCTGCCCAAAGCTACAGCTGAGTCAGAGCCAGAGTCCCATATTCTTTCCACTATACCACACTGGCTTCTGCAGGTATGTGGGAGTGCAAAAATTTGTTAATTTAAGCAATGGACCAGCCACTCATTTCTGCTTGGGTCTCCAAGGACATAAATTACTTCCTTAATGTCAGTTACTTGGGGGAAATGAAATAACTGTTTTAAGTCACTGGATTGTGCTCTCCCTCTCTCTCCCTCTCTCTCTCTCACGCACACACACACATTTATTTTATTTTCAATCCATAGAATAAGCATTTCCATAACACAGTACAATAAAAAGATGATTGTACATGAAACTGCAAATCTACCATATACAACTTGCTATTCCTTTTAAATATATAGCAAAGTTATCGTGTAAAATTTCCCTTCCCTTCCCCCTCCCCCCCATGGCCACCTATTCCTATCATTGTCCTCCATAGGAAGGAGGCCCAGTTGTGCATTTTTAGCCACTAGGGCTATATAGCCTGGAGAATGGCCAGTGTAGAAAGGGCCTTGGGTCATGATGTGCCCATTTCTATCAATAATTCATAGGATTTAGAGCTGTCCTCTGCCTTAAAGATCATCTGATCCAACTGACACACTTTACAAAGGGAATATGGACTCCAAAGGAGGAAATACTGACCCAAGGTCACACACTTATTAAGCAGTAGAAAAGGGATTTGAACCCAGATCCCCTGACTCTCAATCCCATGGGTTTTTTTTTTTCACTTGCTGCTGTGTTCCCTCTGATGGCTGTGACAATGCGCTCTCTGATTCTTCCCCAAGCTTGCTAATATTTGCCACTTCCCTGCCTGACAAAATAATTATAAAGATAGAGAGAGAATTTTGCCAACTTCAGAAGAAAAGAATTTAGAAGAATGAGAAATACTGATATATAGCAGCTAGCACTATGAAGGCCTACCAGCCTCGAGCAACATTTCCAATAAGTAGTTAATTCTTTGACCCCCGTGGCCCTGCACAATCTGATTTGACCTCTATTTAAAAGCAAGACCTAGTCACGCTAAAGCAATTGATTTTGGACCAATCTGGAAACAGGCCTTGGTATTACTCACTATCAGCCATCTGATTTTCACTTCAAGGGGAAACAGTCCCTGGTGGCATATATTGCGGGTTGGGTAATCTCACCTTCATTCTCAATGAGGAACAGCTCTCAGAGACCAGCAGGAGGGGCATTGCTATTGTTGCTGATGAGTCTATATTTATCTTCCTTGCATTTATTTTGTATGTGGACAACATGCAAGTGATTGATTTGCCTTGTGTCTATTACCCAGAGTAAGATGGGGAGAGGGAGAATATGGGATTTCCTTCTCTGCCAAGAGAGAGGAGGGGAGAGGAGGGGAGAAGAGAGGAAGGGAGGGGAGGGACTTGGATCATAGGACAAGAACTAAAGGGATCTCAGAAGGCATCTCATGCAAATCTGAGTCTGGGGGGAGGTTAAGCAACTTGACCAAAGTCACACAGGTAGTAATTATCAAAAGCAATATTTGAACCCAACTCCTCTGTCTCTAAAACTGGTTCTCCTTCCATTGGGCAATGGTTACACAGGTAGTAAGTGTCAGAATTGGAATTTGAGCCCAGATCTTCTTTATCTATGAAACTAGACCCTGCAACAGAAGTTGGCAAACCTTCGCAAAAGTAGTTTCAATCCATTCTTTTGGCATTCAGGAAGGAGACAGAGAGGAGAGTGGTGGGCTGGCCACTCTCTTTAGTGAGGTATCATGCCAGTTTTGCCAGATGGAGAGCAGCAGTGGGTGGAATTTCTCACAAGTTCCAATTTGTTGACAGTCCACTGGGAGGGGAAAGAAAGGAGGGGGGGAATGAAGGGAAACTTTGGCCAGCCACCATCACCTGAAAAGCGGTCCACATCTCAGCAAACATGGTATATATCTGTCAGTCCTTGATTTAAAGGTGTTTTAAGTCATAAAGCCTGGTTTTCTCTCACCTGTTTTGATAGGATGTAAGGAAGTACCTGTCATATAATAGGAACTTAATAAAAGCTTATGAATTGACTGATAAGTGCCTAGCACATAGTAGGAATGTAATGAAGGCTTAAGGATTGACTGATAAGTGACTGGCACTTAACAAAGGCTAATAAATTGACCAATAAGTACCAATGCTGTTACCAAACTTGTCACTTATCACTTTATCCCCTGGTGTATGTCTTTGAAACTCTAAAGAGACAAGCCATGGGCTAAAATGAAAACTTCCTATAGACTTTTTTCCCTGCAGAAATCATAATAAACAACTATTGCTCATTACAAAGCACTTTACACACATTATCTTATTTGACTGCCTTGGTGTCTAAGTGAACTAAGTAGATCAAATATTTTATTAATCTTTCATTGATGAGGAAACTGAGGTTCAAGGAGGGAAGACATAGTTCGTACAACCTGGAGCTAGAGCTTCTTTCTCCCAGTCCACAGTCCAGTTTCCTTTGTTGTGATGGAAGGAGTGTAGACTTGGAGAACCTGAGTTCAAATCCTGCCATAGAAACTTATTCTTTTTCTGACCCTGAGCAAGTCACTTAAAACCTTTCAGCCTCAGTTTCCTCATCTGTAAAATGGAAACAACAATCATGCCTACCTCCAAAGATAATTGTGAGGATAAAATGAGATATTATATGTAAAACACTTTGCAAATCTCAAAGAGCTAGGTCAATGTAAGCTCTTGTGATTATCTGCATCCCTGTGAATGAGAACCACCTGTACTGACTGGGAGACAAGGAACATCCCAAGTCTGTCTCCTCTCATTTTTGTTCCTAGTATTTTGAACCAGTTTTAAATCCATTTGCCTTGTTTCAGTTCACTCTGTGGGGCATGAGATGTGGTCCCAGAGTTGTAACAAAAGCCTAATTATGGCCAGAGACCACAGCTAGGTCAGATTGACACATCTCATTGCAATGCATTTGCCCAGAGATATCCTCTCTAGCAAAAACCCTCCTAAATTGATGAGGAGAATTCTTATTTTTGCCAAGCCCCCAGCATGGTGAGATGGATGTGTTCTCCTGACATCAAGCACCAAGTATCACTAATAATAGCTAACATTTAGATAGTACCTACTATGTGCCAGGCTCTATGCTAAGCACTTTGCAAGTATTATCTCATTTGATCTTCGCAACAACCTTGGCAGGTGAGTGCTATTATTATCTTCATTTTACACTTAGGGAAACTGAGGCAGATAGAGATTAACTGACTCGCCCAGGGTTGCTCAGTTAATAAGTGTCTGAGTTAGGATTTGAACTCCAGGTCCAGGGCTTTATTTACTGTCACATTTATCTGCTTCTGTCTTTCTTATAGCATTGACTTGAAATCTGGTCAATCTGGACTCAAGTCTTGGGTCTGACTGATGGTTACTTGGGTCTGATGGTTACGACCTGTGGAACCATGAACAAATAATAAGATCATATGTTTAGAGCTGAACAGGACCATTAAGGCCATCTAGTTCAATATCCTTATGTTATATGGATGAGGAAACCAAGGTCCATATCTTGCCCAGAGCCTGTTAGAGGTGGGATTTGAACCAAGATCATCTGATTTCAGAGTCAGTCTTCTTTATTGTGTACCCCACTGCTGCCATTTAACCTCAATGAATCTCAGTTTCCTTTTCTATAAAATGAAGATAGTTGCACTATATACTTCACAGGTTATTGTAAAGAAAAGACTTGGAAAGTCATAAAGCTGTATATAAATGTGAGTTACTCAGATGTTTTCTTCTAGAAACTTCACATTTAAAGAATATACAAAAAAGTGCCTATCTTAGAAGATCTTTTCAATAATATATACTATTCAATAATATAATACTATATACTACCCAATAATATAATACTATATACTACTCAATAATATAATTCTATAGTATATACTGTTCAGTAATAAGATAAAAAATAATATTAGCACTATTTAATGGAAAAACACAAGGTTGGAAGAAACCTGGAATCTAGTCCTGGTCCTGCAACTAACTAGCTGTATGTCCTTGGGCAAATCACTTGATTTTAGCAATAGTTAATAAACATTAAGCACCTACTATGTGCACACAGGCCCTGTACTTGCATCCTAGTTTTCACGTTTGTAAAGTGGAAGCATTCATCGTAATTGTTTTAGGTACCTAGTGGACTTTAGTTGAGGATCCAATTAGGTAACAAATGGGAAATTATGTTACTTGAATTCAGTTTAGATTCAATAAGCATTTATAAAATTCCTACTATGTGCAAGGCACTGTGATGGTCACTGGGGATTCAAAGACAAAATTAAAAATAGCCCCTTCCCTTAAGGAGCTTATATTCTATGGGTGGGATATAACAGTTGAACCGAAAACTAAAAACAGTGTGATTGGAGGCAGAGGGCAAGAGGGCTAAGGCTGGAGAGGATCTGGAAAGGCCTCTCAAAGGTGCCACTTGATTTGAGCCTTGGCAGAAACTAAGGATTCTAAGATGTATATGTGAAGAGGGAATTCTCTTCAGGGGGTTTTGGGGTGGGGAGGAGGTGGTGGGAGTAGAGGAACCAGAGACCTTGTGAGTCTGTGCATAGGGCACTATCTGATGCAGTCCCCTAGGTGAACTTGGAAGCATGTGCTAGCATTCTGTAACTGATTCCGGTCCATTAACTTCGGGGTAAAGACATGGATTTTTGGATTGGCTGCTGAGCCAGAACTTGGAGTGAATATCAAAACTCCTGTGGGATCAACTCAACATTTTTTTTCTTCCCCTGGTGTTCAGCAAGGAGGACAAGCTGCTGTGGACCTCCGCATGGGAAGGGTCATCTGACCCTCTCTCACCCAAACAGTCATGAAGTGTGCAAGAGAAAAGGAATAAGCATTTATTCAGTGCCTACTCAAAGCTGGGTACTGGGCTAAGTGCTTGACAAATATCATCCTGCTTTAATCATCATACCAATCCTTCGAGGTAGGTGCATTTTACACTTGAGAAAACTGAGGCAGCAAAAGTTAAGTGACTTGCAGAGAGTCATTCAGCTTGTAAGTACAGTTATCCTTTTCATATCTTGGGATGTGAAGGGTGCAGTGCCCCCTCTTTGATCTGGAAAATCTTCATAAAATTTTTTGTCCTTCCCATCATACCAGAGAAGACGTCTGAATTTTTTTCTTTTTCTTTTACAGGATGTTCACATTACCTTATTGTTAAATTTGGGCTAAGTATTTGATCATCAGCTATATGTAGGTCAATGTTGAGCAAAACTACTGCAGCTTCCCTGAAATTCCCCCCCAAATTCCCATTTACAGAAATTTCTTATGGGGAAAGTCACAATGTGGAAGGGATATGTGTATCTGAGACTAGATTAGAATACAGGTCTTCCTGACTCCAGGCTCAGTCCTCTAACCGCTGCACACAGCCCTACTGTTGCTGAAAGTAGTAGCACCAATAGCAGCAGTCTCCTAGCCCCCCCCCCAGTCATTACATGAACCCAAGAGTGCATGGTCCTCATATTGCTACTGTCCGTGGCATGTCTTCCCTGCCTTAGATGAACAAGTATTGGAGGTGAACAGATGAAACTGAGATCTTTTGAACTTTGAAAGATTAGGAGAACAAGTCACCAAATGCCTGGGACCTGGAGTCTGTGAAACTGGATACCTTGATTTGCTTGAGACCCCCAGTTATCCAGATAACCAGAAGAACTGTATGAGGACTGGCTGTATTGGCTTAACATATCAACAATCCTTTCAGGTAACTGAGAGTAAACCTAGCTGGATATGCAGAAAATCAACAACCCTGATCAGGAGTGAATTAACTCTGAAGTAAAAAATACTGGGTCCTACAAGCAGAGATTGATTCTGTCCACTGGTCACGCTACATCCAAAAGTGAGCTTGGGGGGAGGTGGGGGGGGGGGAATGGGGTGGCAAATGTTTTGTATCAACTGCTTTAAATTTCAGTCCACTTTCCCCAGCGACCATGGTGGTGCAGGATATAAAACTGGTAGCCAGGATGAGGCCCAAACCAGATGACCATGTAACTGGGAAATATTTAACAAAAATAAATAAAAATACAATAGAATATAGACAATGTTAATATGTGGTTTTCTAAGTCAAGATGTGGCCTGCAGAGATCCTCATGTATGATTTAGTAGCCCCCATTTTGACATCACCAGCATGGAAGAGAACATCTCCCAGTTCTTGAGAGGGACTTTGTACTTCTGTTCTTACTGTATTTTCTCAATACATTTCCCTTTGTCAAAACTAATTGAGATTAATTGGTTAGGTCAGAGTGGGTCAAATAAAGAGAGAGCTATTAACCATAACTGGGTGATTGATGTTGGGGAGAACACATACAAATGGAAGCTCAAGACAATATTACAGATGAATCCCTTTACCCCTCAGGAGTACTCTGAAAACCCAGGGATGAAGGCAGAGGGAGAGAATGTGTTAGTCTTGCTTGGGGTGAGTCATTTCAGTATAGGTACATAGGTCTAAAAGACAGCTTCGGCAAAAACATCAAGATTAGAGATAGCAATTTCAGTTTGGGAAAAAGTAAGATTGAACCAGATTGATCAGAATGGAGAGTACATGAAAGGGATCAGTATGAAATAAGTCTGGAAAGAGACTGGAGTCAGAATTATGAAGGATTTTATAGGTCACATTGATGACAATTTTATATTTTGTCCTAATGGCAGCAGATAGCCAAAGAGGCTTCTGGAGCAAAAAAAAGTACTACAGGTCAGACAATAACAATAAATCATTGTTATTAAAGCCATTATCAGTATTTCCTCAGAATAGAGGGACGCATCTGACTCACCTTCATCCCTCAATCTGTGGTCTTTGCTCCCGGAAAAACTGTCCCCTCAAGTCCTAAATTCTCTCTTTGGTGCTCTCCTAGTCGGGTTCCACATGTAACCCGTGGTGCTGTGGTCTTTCAAAAGACTGTTTCACAAGAGTGATAAAAGACCACTTCTTCCTCCTTTCAGACTTTTCAAAATCAGCTTCAGTATGTGACAGCCAGAAATAAATAAAAGAAGGGTGTTTCTCCCTCAGACAGAATGATTAAAGACTTTGCCCAGGGCTTGGGGTCACCATCAATCAAATCCAGGAAGTAATCAATATGCTATTGGAATGGGCTGTTCCTGCCCTGGGCCTGAAGAGAATTGAAGAAAGAATCTTCTTCCTAGAGACAGGTTGGAAGCCCTGGGGCTCCATGTCTCTCTGTTGGTATGGAAACCGAAGCAAAGCAGGTGTTTTCGATCAATCTTGCAAATCTGACCCACAATGCAGCAGCCCTTGATTTAGGGAAAACACAGCAGCTGAAGAGAGCCTTCCTCTCCTTTAAGAGATGCTACTGGTGGGAGAAATGCATGAAGTTACTGCTTACCATTCAGCTGGGCATGAACATTTGCAAAGGTTCTTAAATGTTAAGATCTAGTTTCCCTAGCTTATCTATAACCTCTTGAACCTGCTATAGCTGTTATCCAGAACCATGCTATGGAAAGGATGAGTAAACTGTCAGAGTAGTGAGATAGGACAGCTGCTGACATGCTTTTTGTGACCAAAAGGTATTCTATCTTCCCCCTTCCCCCTTCTCCAGGCTGCTTGAAACTTACTTGATTTGATGCATTCCTTAGTGGCCTTCCTTAAAGAAAGATTTGTCTTAACTGAATTAAGGCATGTGGTTTTCTAATAGGAGTAATAAGTGCATCCTTTAATTCACTCATTAAAAGGAATGTCTATCTGTTTAAGTCATAAGCATTTCTTGTTATGTCTACCTGAAAGTTTGGTTAAAGGAGGCAAACACACTAGGTGATATAGATAGATAGATAGATAGATAGATAGATAGATAGATAGATAGATAGATAGATAGATAGATAGATAGATAGATATGTATATATGCATATATTTATATCATTTATTCCCTTAAAGCTAGCCAAGTATATACATGTATGGAGCCAGATAAAATCTGACTGCCTGAACAAAAGGCTTAAATACATTTTAGAACCATCCCAATTCAGGGTGTCTGTGTCACTCAAATTCATGATCTCCATAAATGTTTAATCATGGTATGAGAAAGGAATTTTCTTAATTGGATAGGTGGTAAATACAATAAGAGAGTTGACAAAGTGTCGATTGAAATTATGACCCAGGATATCTGTGTTTTCTTTACCATTAACATGTCATTGTAATATAATGCCAAAAGAAAGGCAACTTCCCAGGTTCAAAATACCAGCATAGGTGCTCTCTATTTTATTCAGTGACAAACCAAGAACAGAGAAGATCAAAACATGACATCATTCAAAATACAGCATTTACTAAGTGTGATTAAATAATCTCCAAGTACTACCCCACCCCAGGATCTTCCAATCATTCAATCAATTACAAAGTCCCTGTTCTAAATACTACTCCACTCCTAGGCTATACCTTAATTAAGTCCACCACAAAACCCCTCTTCTCAAATGGAGATTAGTTTCCAAACATAGGTAAAGTACCTTCATTTGTCAATCACAGAGCACAATAAGGTCAAAAGTTCCCCACCTCCTGGATCACAATTGAATCTACCCCAGAGTTACATCAAGTTTAAACACAGTACTTAATACCCAAATGGAGGTCTTTTCTTCATCTTGACACAAGGCAAGTTCTCAGCAATCTTAGTTCCTGGAGAGACAAGGCTTAGCAAGGCCATAAGATACATTGCCAGTCCCTTCATGAATTTATCCTCTGTCTGTAGAACAGCCCTAGAACCCCTGAACACATTAGCAAAGCCCTCTCCCAGGATTTCTGTAAACATACAACAAGAAAATCCTTCTTCAGGGCTTCTGAACCAACAGAAAGGCTCCCAGACCCCTGCAACAACAGTACTGTCCCTCACCAGTGGACAGTATTCATTCTGTCTGCAGGACAGTCTCCAGACCCCTGCAACAACAGTACTGTCCCTCACCAGTGGACAGTATTCACTCTCTGTCTGCAGGACAGTCTCAGGGCTTCTTAGCGAGCAGCCAGGTTCCAGGACTTCTTCAACAAAAGGACTGTCTTTCACCAGTGGACAAATCTGGCAAAACAACATCAAAACAGACAGACAAAGTACCAGCAAAACAGCCATGTCTCCTCAGTCCTTGGCAGCTCAGGGGGCAGGTCTCAAAAGTCCAGGGCAATTCAAAGCGGCCACCAGCAATTCTCTTAGTCTCTCTCTCTCCACGAGGTGCTGCTTCCAAAAAAGATCTTCCGCCTCTCTCTAGTGTCTCTCCAAATCTACATCACCAGCTCCTCCCAGTTCAGGACGTTCTTTTCACATCAACAAGCCCATCCCACAGGTGGGATTAACAAACTCTGGGTTTTAACACAATCAATTTGAAAACCAAGCCAATACAGGGGAATCTTTAATTGCCATTACTATCACAGTCATAACATAGTATATGTCCAAAAAATGTTAAGATAAGAAAAAGTCCCATTATTCAAGGTAGAGTCTCAGGTTAAGGGTCTCATCCTTAACAGCCATATAAAGTCAGCACCATCTGGCTTTGTTGACATAGGAAGAAGTATTCTCTGAGTTCACTCAGAGAACAAAGAAGCTGTTAGGTCCAGGCTCTCTCTGGTTGATTAGTTCAGGCTCTGGCCCTTATTGAGGTTATTAAATTGATATTAAATTATTATCATTACCAAGTTGAAAAGGGGAATGGAATAGAAGAATGGGTTGGTTGATTGTTGCCTTGTTTGATTTTGCTTTGCTTTGTAGGGAAGAATAACAGAAGCCATGAAGCTTGTGATTATGCCCAGGGTATGTGGGTTCCCATAGTATAGAGCTAAAATAATAATAACAATAATAACAGTTCGTGTGATGTCACACTTCAAGATTTGTACAGCAGAATGCTCTTTCTCCTACCCTTCATCTCTTGGAATCTCTGGTTGGCCTGCCTTGAAGGACTGATTGAGCACTATAGCTGTAGGAAATGAGCAAGGGGAAGAAGGCATAGTAGCATAATAGCCCTGGATGCTTACAGATAGAGAATTTTAGAGTCAGAAGACACCTTAGAGATCATCTCATCCAACCTTTTATTGGAGTCCTAATAAAGATGTCAGAGGTTGACAGAAATAACTCAAGTGGGAAGAGCTTTGGACAGAGACAGCTCCCTTATCTACAAAATTACAGGATTAGACTAGATTACTCCAAAGTATCTTCCAGCATGAAATTTGTGATACTCTAATCCTGACTAGAGAATCTCTGAGACCCCTTCTAGTTCTTGAGATCTATAATTAAATGAATAAAAATCATATCTAGTATTTATAGAAGGCTTAAAGGTTTGCGAAGGGCTTTACATATGTTATATCATTGGATCCTCACAAAAGCCCTGTGAAGTAGGTGTAACTATGATTCCCATTTTGTAGATGAGGAAATTGAGGCTGATAGAGGTTGTGACTTGCCCAGGGTTCCACAGATAGTGATTCTAGGAAGTTCGGTGGCACTGTGAATATAAATTGTTAGACCAGGAGTCAGAAAGACCTGAATTCAAATCCTGCCTCAGATACTTTCCAACTATGTGACGCTGGGCAAGTTACTTAAACTCTATCTGCCTCAATTTCCTTATCTATAAAATGGGGATAAAAATGGCACCTAGATTATGAACTCTTCAAAGGCAGTGACTGGTTTTTTGGTTTGGTTTGTTTTGGTTTTTGCCTTTCTTTACGTTTCAAGTGCTTAGCACAGTGCCTGGTACATTGTTCGTTGTTGTTCAGCTATGTCCAACTCTTCATAACCCTATTTGGGGTTTTCTTAGCCAAGATACTAGAGTGGTTTATCATTTCCTTTTTCCGTTCATTTTACAGAGGAGGAAACTAAGGCAAGCAGGGTTAAGACTTGCCTGGGGTTGGGGTGGCCAGGTAGCACAGCGAGTAAGAGGACACCGGCTCCAGTGTCAGAACGACCTGGAGATCGAATCCCGGGCTCAGACACTTAGCACCCACCCAGAAACACCTGGCCATGTAACCTTGAGCAAGTTACTTAACCCTGATTGCTTAAAAAAAAAAAAAAAAGACTTGCCTGGGGTCACACAGCTTAAGTATCTGAAGCCAAAGAAGATGAGTCTCTTGTGAAAATGGATACCTTGATTTGCTTAAGACCCTTACCTTCCCCTCCACACACTGCCCCCCCCACCACCACCACCATTATCCAGGTAAGCAGAAGAACAGTGTGAGGACTGGTTGCATTGGCTTGACATGCCAATGATCCTTTGCAGTGACCAAGAGAAAGCCTAGCTGGACATGTAGAAAGTCAGCAGCTAAGTCAATTAAGCTCATACCAGCTTTGAAGCAGACCCTGAACAATCATTTCATTGGTTTATGGACCTTCAAGAGACATTCTTATCTACAGAGACCCTCCCCCCAACTTTGGTTATAGGGTTCTTGAATTATCCTGTTTTTAGAGACATCTCCTTATCAGTCCTTGAACTATGGGCTACTTATCACCAAGGATAACTTCTGATTTGTGCATCAAAGGGCCACAGCTTTGATACTTGGAATTCCTCACTCCCCCTCCCCTTGGGCATCTCCAAGGGCTCACTGACTAATTCCTTTCTAACCCCACCTTTCCCCCCAAGTTCCTTACTTTCCTCTGTTTAAAAGGTATAGGACTCTATTACCTGGAGTCTTATTCAGTACAGATCGGATAGTACCCATGAGCATATTATTTTTTTCTCTTCCCTGCTTAATGAAAACCTTTCTTTAACTTCACAGGCATTGTCTGACTCTCATTTTCTTCCCTTTAGGGAAAAGGGAGATTTAAATCTCGAGAACTGGCCTTTGCATTCTCTAGACATCTTCCCCTTTGGGAGAAAGAGAGATCGAAATTCCCCCAAGAGAGCATTTGCCTCAGTTTACGCTCTCCACTCAGTGCTCCATCCATGCACACCTCGCTGCCCTGCCCAGCACACAGAAGGCACCTAATAAATGCCCTTTGACCGAATGACTACTTCCAAGGGTTGTCATAAGGATAAAATGAAATAATATTTGTGAAGTGCTTTATAAATGTTAACTATTAAGTTTATGAAGAATGATTTGAACTCAGGACTTCCTAAAGCCAAGTCCAACACTCTATCTACTGTGCTACCTTGCATGTTTCTTCATTTTGCTGGGGTCAACTGACTTCTTTCACTCTGTGACCCCAGTTGTTAGAGGGTGAGAGGAAATGCAGTGTAGTGGCTAGACAGTTATCTGTAAAACCAGGAAGACCTAGGTTCGAATTTTATTTTTGACACTTACTGGCTATATAAATATGAGCAAGCAACTAATGCTCCAAGTGCTCTGGTCAGCACCCTCAAATATTGCAGAGGTGACCACCTATGTTGGTCGAAAGTTTCCTCACCTGGAATTTCTCAATACTAGTGAAATCACAGATATAGCAACTATCTGGGTTCATAGGTAAAATGACATCAGTGAAGTCTTTTGATTTGTGCATAAATTGGATTTAAGTGAGGCAGAGTTGTATAAAGTCACCAGAGTCATCAGAGTCCAATGCCAAGATGTAATGGAAATGCAGATTTAAAGATCTTCCCTGCCCCTAGGCTAACGTGCACCTGGAGCCTGGGGTGGGAGGCTTGTTTTTCAGTAGATACTTTTTGATTGGCCAGTGGGTCAATAAGGTTGTTACATTCTCTGAGCCAGGAGAAGGCTATATAAGCCCTGATGTGTAGCTTTGTTTTGGGACTCACTTTGAGAAGTGTTCTGTGATTTGATCTGAATTCTGGGAAGCCGTTGTTGAGAGTCCCCCGGCTTTGAAAAACCCAGAATGTGGAAACCCAGATGTTGACTGGGTATGGATGTAATGGTTGGACAGTTTGGAAATCTGTCTACTTGATGTTTCTGTCTTGATAATTATGCCTGTATACTTTGAGATTCAGGGTGCTGACCTTTTCTCCTGAATAAGGTAAACGATATATGTCTGACTGATTAAAGTAAGCTTGTTAACCCATTTTGAGTTGCTTTCCTTTAGCAAAGCAGATCCAAGAACCTGTGGTAGCTGCAAACCCTGAGGACGCTTGGGGTGCTTGCTGCTACACAAGACAAAAGTCAAGATGACTGGTAATGGTGTGGGATGCAGTAGATGACCTTGGTGTCTTCCACATCTAACCAAGCTCTACACACTCCACAATCTACTTCAGTCACTTTCACAGTAACAGTAACAAATTATTCTCATCTGTCCATTCCACTGGAGTCATCTTCACATGCTTGGGGTAGACACCCCACCCGCTAACACTGATGAGTTTGAAACCTCTCTGTTACACTCAACCTGGGTTAGCCTGTCAGCTGAAACAGCTTACCCATGTATGGCTGCTGGGCATGCTACAGCTTCTGGGATAGATAAGTGAGAGTTGGGTCAATCAGTTGGACACCAAAGGTAGAAAGCAGCCCTGAAAAGGGTTCTCAGCAGCCCTCACACCAAAGGCACTCGTTTTCCCTGAACACCCTATACTCCATAGGCTATAATGATAGAGAGTGATAAGCAGTAAAGATTCCCCTTCCCTAAGTTCCCCTCAGAGCCTCACTGTAATGGTTCCATTTACTGTTGACCCATGAGCTACAGAGAGTTTGCCGAATATCATTTGGACTCAGTCTTTATCTTAGAGTAGGTGTGCCCTACTCGCCACACATCCCTAAAGAAGTTCAGTGGCACTCACACCTAAATGGTCCTTTATCAGCCACAAATTTCTCATCATTTATATCCAGGTACCTTTTTACCCACATGTACAGTTCCAATCCCAAGAGCTTGAATCCATTCTATAAACAAAATGCTTCCAAATACAACTCAAATTTATGCTATGAATTTGGTGTTTCTAATACAGCTCAGTTCAACAATGTCACCCTCTCTGAGATCTACTTTTGTCTTGATTCTCAACTTCTTTTTCCACCATTTTCCAGTAGGCTTCTCACCTTGGGTGCTACCTGGACCACCATGTTCCAGCACCCTTCTCACCCTGGTAAATCTCTTTGTCCCTCTAGCCTTCTCATGCTAGGAGATCCCTCTGACACTTTCTTCTGACTAATTGTTTCCTGATGGAACCTCCACTTAAAGGAAGGGACCCTAGGCTAGTCATATTCATTCCTCCATCCCTCATCTATTTCCCTTATTTCTAACAAAATTCAACCATTGTTAATGTCTTCATTCCTCTTTGGGCCCCACTCACGACTCTCCAAACTTCTTTCTTCAACATGTCCTAATGCAGGTACCACTTTCTCTCCTCAACTTCCTTTGTTGTTCTTTTGTCCATTAGAATGTAAACTCTGCGGGGCAATTTTTGCTTTTATGTGTCTGCGGGGGGGGGGGGGGGGGGGGCGGCTAGCAGAATACTGGAATGTGGTAAGGGCAAATATAAGACACATGCTTATTAGCTTTATAAGAATTTATTAAGCACCTTCCATGTTCTAGGGATTGTGTTAAACACTGTTCTAGGGATTGTGTTAAATGCTGGGGGTACAAAGACAATCTCGACTTTCAATGAGCATATTCTACTGGAATGGTATATCACATACATAGATTCATAAAGACAAACATTTGAAAAGGGAGGGATAAATCATAACTAAAGGAATCAGGGGAATCTTAACAGAGAATCTGACATCTGAGATGAACTCTGAAGGAAGAAATTATTCTGAAAGGTAGGGATGAAGTCCCAATGAATTCCAGGCCTGGGGGATGAACCGCTTATGTGAATGCCTGGAAGCAGAAAATGGAAAGTTCAATTGAGGACATGAAAATAAGCCATTTTGGCTAAAACAGAGAGATCATGAAGAGAGACGATTTGAAATCAGTCTGGAAAGCTAGATTGGAGCCAGATCATGGATGACCTTAAATCTCAAATAATCCGATTTCACTGTTTTATTTGCCCTCCAAAACTTTGATGTTCCCTCCCTAAATTCTTTCTTCTAGGAATTGTCATTTTCACCCAATCATAACCTATGAGTCATTTTTCAGCTGTTTTTGGAAAAATTGTCTCTTGCTTGTTTTATCACTGTCTCCTAGCAGTGCAATGCCTGGCACATTCTAAGGGAGGAGGTTAATAAATACTTTTTGACTTCACTTCCAGGATTACCTTAATTCTTCATTTTTAAAAAACCTTTTAAAATTATCTGAGAAAGTACTTTTCTTGGGGCGGCCAGGTAGCACAGCAAGTAAGAGCACCGGCCCCAGAGTCGGGATAACCTGGGATCAAATCTGGGCTCAGACACTTAGTACCTACCCAGAAAAACCTGGCCGTGTAACCTTGAGCAAGTTATTTAACCCCAATTGCTTAGGGGAAGCCAGGTGGCACAGTGAGTAAGAGCACCAGCCCCAGAGTTGGGATGACCTGGGATCGAATCCGGGCTCTGATACTTAGCACCACGCCCAGAAATAACTGGCCATGTAACCTTGAGCAAGTTACTTAACCCCAATTGCCCTCCAAAAAGAAAAAAAAAAAAGAAATCACTGAGTACCCACCTGCTGGGGGCTGTATAAAGCAGTTTTAACAAGTTTGTACATGGTGGTAGAACACAATTTATTTATTGAAGTTGTTCTAAACTCTAACTGCATTTATTAGCCCTTAATAAATTTGTTTACTTTGATATTGTATGTACAGTTTGAATTGTAAATCCTTAGTGGTGTTGTTACTTCCATGAGGATTAATAGCTTAATTTATATAGAACTTGACTACCACAAAGCATTTTCACATGTTTTCTCACATGCCTTATGATAACTAGTTGAGGAGCTTATGCAATATGGCTTAGTAGACAGAATACTGAACTTGGGAATCAGGAAGATCTGGGTTCAAATCCTGTCTTAGTCAACAAGCATTTATTATATGCTTGTTTTATATTATATGCTACTATATATATTATATTACATGCTATTTACTATATGCCAGATATTACTTAGCAAATGATAGTCTCTGTTCTCAAGAACCTCACAATCTAATGGAGGAGACAATATGACAATATTTCCTTGTGTGACCCTGGAAAAATCACTGAATCTCTCTCAGCTTTGGTTTCCTCATGTATTGAATGAGAAAGTAAGACTCAGTAACCTCTTGGGT
The DNA here is from genome assembly GCF_028583685.1 of Petaurus breviceps papuanus. Lineage (NCBI taxonomy): Eukaryota > Metazoa > Chordata > Mammalia > Diprotodontia > Petauridae > Petaurus > Petaurus breviceps. The sequence goes on from NW_027187345.1 coordinate 8,574,193, forward strand.
CCCTTTTAGCTTTAAATCTATGATCCTAGTGGGATGGACCCAAGATGGCAGAATAAAGGCAGGGCCTTCCCTGAACTCTCCAATGTTGCCTTCCAAACTAACTGTAAATAATGCCAAAATGAGTTCTGGAGTGGCAGAAGCCACAAAAGGAGGGTGAAAGAATTTTCCAGTCCAAGAAGACAACTTAGATGGTCAAGAAGAAAGGTCTGTCCCACCAGGATGAAAGTAGAGCACAGTCCATTGCTGGTAAGCCAAGACCCAGCAAACCAGCAGTGGGCTTTGGGGGTGACTATATTAGCAGTGATACTGGTATCATCTAGAACTCTCAGCCCTCACACTGGTAAAGGAGTTGGACAACTGGTCAGAAGATTACAGGGGTCCCAGTGCTGTCACTGGGAGCAGGATTCTGTTGAATTGCCCATATGTAGATCTGAGTATAGTCCCAGGGCCAGGAGGAGCAGGAGCACCACAGAGCTTGTGACTACAAGGGACCAAGGACCCTAGTCACAGGGCTATGGTCACTCACAGATCAGAGCACAGGCCAGGAGAATAGTAAGCACACCTCTCCTTAGATCATACAAACTTGGAAGAACTAAAAACTTACAGACCCCAAGAACTAGCTCTGAAAACAACTGCACAAAAACCCTGAAGCTTGGGACAGTATGCCCTCCATCCAGCCTGGGAGTGGAGACCAACTTTAATGTAGAGTTAAAGGTCAAGAAACAGCCTGGGGGGAAAAAAGCAAAAAACAACAACAACAAAGAACCCAATCACAGAAAATAACAGAGAAAATAAAAACTCAGGAGAACAAAATAAAAACTGCTATAGCCAAAGCCTTAAAGAAAATGTGAATTGGTCTCTGTAAAGCCGAGTATGGGCAGCTTTCCAGAGGACTGCTGCTGTGAACAGCTTCAAGGTTCTGATTACACAGTATGTGAACTCTCTATTTATTCAACAGTAAATTAAAGCAAAACAGTGACAGAAACCAAAGTACAGCATTCACAATATTATAGCATAACAAGTTATCACTAAAGTGGCCACATAGTATTCACCAAAATGGTCACCTAGTTTTAAACAAAAGATATCATTCAGTAATATCTTAACTTAATCATCCTTAAGGAGGCAAGACTCCTTAAGGAACACAAAGTACTATCATTCAGTAAGTCTTTAACTCAAACATCCTTAAGGAGGCTTGCCTCCTTAATGGACACAAAGTACAAAGGTCAAAGTTCTCCATCCCTAGTACATTGTATTAATCTCTCAGTCAAAAAGTCTTCTTTCTTCTTAATTGGAGATTGGCTTCCAATCATCCTTAATTCAATCATCCCAAGGAAAGGTCTTTTTTTTTTTTTAAAGCAATCGGGGTTAAGTAACTTGCTCAAGGTTACACGGCCAGTTATTTCTGGGTGTGGTGCTGAGTATCTGAGCCTGGGATTCGATCTCCAGGTCTTCTCAACACTGGAGCCAGTGCTCTTACTCGCTGAGCCACCTGGCTACCCCTAAGCAATTGGGGTTAAGTAACTTGCTCAAGGTTACATGGCCAGGTGTTTCTGGGTGGGTGCTAAGTGTCTGAGCCTGGGATTCGATCTCCAGGTCTTCTCAACACTGGAGCCGGTGCTCTTACTCGCTGTGCTACCTGGCTGCCCAGGAGAGGTCTTTTCATCTTGACTCTAGGCTGGCTTTCAGATTCCATGGTTCCTCTTCCATGGATCTAGCTCCTACCTGAATCCACCCAAATGTCACCTGGGTTCAAAGGCAGGCATCTCTCAGCTCCTTGTCCAGCTTCTTATCCAGTTCCCATTCCATATTGAAGCTCAATGTCCAGTCCACCTCAAGTCCTTCACAGTTTCTGTTTCTGGGAAGACAGAGCTTAACAGAGCCACAATAACATTCATGCACATTGCCACCAACATCATCAATTCACTATCTGCCTGGGAAATCAACACAGACCCACAAACAAGGTCCAAGAGGTCAACACAAATTGTCAGTATGGTCCCAGGACCTTCAAATCCTTCCTCCGGGACTTCTGTATACAGACAACCAGAAAATCCTCTTTCAGGGCTTCCAGTAAGGTCCCAGGGCTTCTGTACAAAGTATCACAAACAAGCATCAACACAGACAGAACAGACAAACATAGAGTGCCAGGATATCACAAGTTTTCTCCTTCTTGACTCTGCCACCACAAGAGTTCTCTTCTCAGTTCCTCTTAGTTCTACTCAGTTCTTAGTTCTTGGTTCTCTCTTCTCAGTTCTGCTGTCTCCAGCCTGGGCCTCTCCTTATATATGGTCATTAGTTCCTCCCCTTCCTGTTGCATCAGTAACAGGAGTTTACAAGTTCTAGGATTCGCAAGTTGGGGGCTTCACAAGTTCTGCTCCTCAACAAAGACTTGATACAATCATGGGCGAGAACTGAAACAAGCTGTCAACTAAATAGCTGAAACAAGGCGTTAACTATTTCTTTGCTTGCCATTACAGTCTCATGTCCAAAAAGAATTCCTAGAAAAGTTCAAAAAAGATTTCAAAAATCAAATAACAGAGATAGAGGGAAAATTGGGGAAAGAAATGACAGTGGTACAAGAAAATCATGAAAAAGGAGTCAACAGCTTGGTAAAGAAGGCACAAAAAAATACTGAAGAAAATAACCCCTTAAAAAGCAGAAGAGGCCAAATGACAAAAAGAGGCAAAATAAAAAAATCCACAGACAAGAGCTCCATAAAAAGCAGAACTGGCCAAATGGGAAAAGAAGTACAAATGTTCACTGAAGAGAAGAACAGATCTGGTCAAATGCAGAAGGAGGTACAAAAGCTCACTGAAAAAGTAATTCATTAAAAATTTGAATTAGAAAAGTGGAAGGTAATGACTCCATGAGATATCAAGAAACAATAAAACATGGAGCTGAAAGTCATCGAGTTCAACAGCCTCATTTTATAGATGAGGCAACTGAGAATAAATTGCTATCCAGATTGAGATGATGGTTGCTCTTTTTCTGCCATTCTTTGAGCATTTCCCTCTTTCTCCTTCCTGCTATGTCCTGAGTGTGAAAAATTAACATTTCACCCATAGCATGAGCACTTGAACTGAACTGGTAAAAAGTGAAAGAAGACCTTTTCTGGCTCCCTCTTTTACCCTGGTTACAAGAAATGGGTATGGTAATGTTTGTGTTTGTTCTGTGTTTGCCCTTCTCAGTTCCAGCTAGAGGTCATCGTCCCCCTCAGAGTTCAAGCCATGGTAACCTTGGCACCAGGATTCTAGGCCATACACCTCAGCCAGCAAGTCATCTAAGAAAGCAAGATTGACTGAGTTTCAAACCCTGGGACGGGAAGGGGAGTTGTGACTTGGAAGTGGAATTGTACTCTATAGAAATCAGGTCAACCTAACCCTTCCCCAAAGACTGAGGTTTATGCCTCCCACCATTTTGTATAATTGTGGTTATACCTTTGGAAGTAAATGTTCCTTTGTAAAAGCCCTGGAAGTCAAGAAGAGAGTCAACCATGATGGGGAAATTCCCAGCTCTTGAAATTCATCTTTGCCTTTTTCCTAGTATCTCTTTCAGCAGATCTCTTGTATCTCTTTCTCCATTGGCAATGGTGTATTACAACAGAGCAACCCGGCCAGTAAGAAGTTGCCATATCCCAAAGAGAACAACCCCTGGGAAGGACAATGGCAATGCCCAACAGGGATGTTACACCCCCTGAAAGCAACATAAGGAAATCACAAGATGAATAAAAGACCACAGGATGCTGAAATACAAGAGCTGTGAGTTGCCTTTCTCATGTGTGCCTTTCTACTCATCAACTCTGTGCTTGTGGTAGTGTACCCCAAGTTTATAGGAGAAATGTTTTGTTATTCCTATGCTTACCATGCCATTTTAGTTAAAGCCATTGCTTTGAGCTGCTTTTGTCCTCTGCATGACAATTTATGTTAAAAGCATCAGTCAAGGTTTATGAGCTATATATCTCAGGAGCACACATCCACAGAGTACCTTGAACCTGGAGTAGCAGATGTGAATTGGGAGAGAATCTTCCTAAGTAGTTTGGGGACAAGGGGAGGGGAAGAGAATGAAATTTATCCTTATTAAATTTCATCTTTTTAACTTCAAGTCATTCTTCCAGACTGTTAAGATCTTTTTTTAAAATTCATATTTCTCAACCACTATGTGAGCTGTTCCTCCCTACTTCATGTCATCTATAAATTTGACAAATAGACTATCTTAACCTTGCCCAAGTTATTTAACAGAATAGGGCCAAAGATAAATTCCTGGGCAGTCCACTAGAGAGAGATCTCCTACCAGATTGCTGCTGAACCATTAAATTCTTTTAATCCAATTGGTCAACCAGTATTAATAATCCTATATTCCAGATGGGGAAATTGAAGCTCTTATAGATTAAATGATTTGCAAAAACTCTCCTAGCTAGTAAGAGGGAGGTTCCAAACTCAATATTCTTTCTGGTATACAAACCTGCCTCTTCAATACAATATGGATTAAACCTATGGTTTCATTGGAATTGAGAACTCCCAGTGAGATGATTCCCTCTACATGTATTTCTCTACCTCCTCTGTAACTTAAGAGTCTTATAGAGTTGCCTAGAACAGTGGTATCAAACTCAATTAGAAATGGAGGCCATTGAGTCATACATAAGGATGCCTATAGGTTGCATAGTGACTTAGAAAACTACAAATTAACATTATCTATGCTCTATTGTATTTTTCTTTATTCTGTTGAATATTTCTCAGTTACATTTTAATCTGGTTTGGGATATACTTGGGAATGTTCTTTACCTGAATGTGTGATACTTCTGGCTTAGGAACACTGAGAAATTAAATGACTTGCCTGGGATCACTCAACCAGGATATGTCAGAGGCAGGATTAGAACCCATTTCTTCCTGTCTCTAAGCTCAGCTCCCTATCCACTTTGAAGCACTGCCTTTCTCCTTCTTGAATGAACTTTAGAAAACAAACACAATCTTGTAGAGAGTCGTTCACAGTGTTCTTTATAGAGGTTTTTGGATATTAACAAATAAATGGGCATAATGCCTGGTTTTTAAAAAATTCTCTTAAAAATTCACACAGATTGCTACTAAAATCTGGTTGTAAAAAAAAATAGCCAACTAATTCCCAGAATTGATGCAAAGATCTCTTTTAGTGTGGACAATGAGCAAAAGAAACATACAAGTTGCTCCTCAGAGAAGGCAGTTGTGATGGGTTCTCAGATGGCAAAGGAAAGAAGGAAGTGGAGTATATATCAACAAAAGATTGCGGTACTTGAAAGTTATTACTGAGAAATGTATAATTCTTAATGGGAATTGCAGGAAAACAAGAAGCTTCTGTATAATATATGTCACCAAAATCATCTGCATTTCTGCCCATCCTTTTAAAATTCTGTATTTCAGTAACAGTAACATTTATATTGTGCCTTTTAGTTTGCAACAGACAATTATGAGACTTTTAATGCAAATATTATTATCCCCATTTTTCAGATGAGGAAACTGGGACTCTAAGAGGTCAAATGACTTACTCAGAAACAGAATTTTAACCCAGGACTTTTCACAGCTATGTGATACAGTGATTTCTGAAGGCAGGAAGACCTGAGTTCAAATGTGACCCTCAGATACTAACTAGCTATGTGACTCTGGTCAAGTCATTTAACTTTTTTGCCTGCCTCAGTTTCCTCAATTGTAAAATCAAGATAATAACAGCACCTACCTCTCAGAGTTATTGTGAATTAAATGAGATAATATTTGTAAAGTTCTTAATACACTGTCTGGAACATAGTAGGCACTTAATAAATGCTTATTTCCCTCCTTCCTGCCTGCCTTCATGACTCCAAGTTCAATGTACTTTCTAGTATACCTAAAGAAACAGAAAATAAATAATTTCTTGAGCTTTTGAGGACTTAACCCTTTAAACTGAAAGTACATACCACAATCATAAAAGAGTCAGACTAGCTAGGAGAAAAAGGCAATGGGGTATGGCTTAAGAGATGAACAAAAGAAGAATGTTGTATTGAATCTAACACAGAATACCACACAAGGAATCCTAATACAATCAACCTCACTCCTTCATGGCCCTGTTAATGGAGAACATTAATGAAGATAATCTATACAGTAATATTTAGTTCATAGGTGTGTAACACCTTCTGATGAAAACATCATCCTTGCCTTTAAAGGGCTTTTACTCAAGCTGGCTTTGAGATGCATGTGATATTTTTATCTCTGATTTGCCTTTATATCTTTTTATTATGCTTTTAAAATTAGTGTATGATATTCCCTAAACACATACTAATTAAGTGAAGGGAAAAGATGGTCAAAAATGTGTTCAGAATTGGAAGCAGTTCACGTCAAATGAAAAATGGATCATTTATATTCAAATAATCCGTAATTGGATAATTACTTTTTTTTATGTTGTTGGCAATGACAAGAGGAAACAAGGTATAGTAGAAAGAGCATTAAACAGTCCAGATACAAATACCAGCACTCACAAGCTATGTAGTCCTAGACAAATCACCTCTATAAGCCTCAGTTTTCTTTTCTGAAAAATGGGAATAATTAATCAGCCACAGGCACAGGGGAAGGATAATGACATACCTTCATGAGTATTGAGACTCAGTTGCTCTTTGTGAAAGCCTGGAGTAAAAAGTGGCTTTGGGTCTTGGAGTTGATCTTTGGGTTAAAGACAAGAACCACTCCATAGGACTTTTATTGCAAGTAAAGTCCATCTGTGGCTAATTTTGGCATGTAGTGCCTGGTCCTGGAGTTTTCCCTGTGGGCTGATAAATTAACAGACATAAAAACATCATCCTTTTATGGAAGAGATTTAGTTCAAAATGCAGCACATTGTTGACAGTCGTGGCAAAATCCAGGCTACTCCAGACTACTATATTTATTTAGCACTTGTGCTATATACTGGGACTAGGGATGGAGACTATGATAGGGACTTGGGATCTCACTAGTATAGTGAGATCTACCATTTCTCAACAATTTACAATTTTAGAGAACTGCCTAAAACAGCAAGTGACCAGAGTCACATAGTCAGTAAGTGTCAGAAATAAGATACATATCCAAGTATTTTTTGAGGATACTTTTCTATTCAATACATTACAAAAACAAAACCAAAATGGCCCTGTGTGTGTATATATATCTATGTACACACAAAATAAATTTATGCAAATATATGCAAAACAAACACAGCAATGATATTTACACTCCCCACACTACAAGCTCATTGAAAAGAATGAATTTTTATATGTTAAAAAGTACTTTGTAAATGTGAGCTTTTATTACTACTTTGGGCAAATCATTCTCTGGGTCTCAGTTTCTTCATCTGTAATACGAAGGGTGCTCTCTTGACATCCCCTTCCAACTCTAAAAATATGCCCCTAAACTGGCAATGCCAATGAGTTCTGACCAGATGGAGTCAAAGTCAAGTAGTCTGGGCTAGCCTGGATTTTGCCATACCTGTCAACAGTATGCTATATTTTTTAACTAAATATAAAGACTCTTCCATAAAAGAGTAATGTTCTTATGGCTTGTTAATCTATCACCCCATAGGGAAAGCTCCAGAGCTGGGCCCTACACAGGGGAATTAGCCCTGGAGGACATTCCTTGTAATAAAAGGCTTGTCACAGAGTGGCTCTTATCTTTAATCCGAAGAGCAGCTCCAAGACCTTTGCCACTTTTCACTGCAGGAGTTCACTAAGAGCTACCAAATTTCCATGCCTTTGAAGGTATGTCATCATCCTTCCCCTGTGCCTATGGCCTGGCCTATCATCCACATCAGGTCCATAGGGTGTTTGCTCCTGACTCTACTGTTCTCTTAGTAAATAGTGGCTAAAGACCACTCCCTTCCCAAATAACAAATCTCCTGTGCAATCCCCACTCTGGAGACAGGGGTGCTTCACGAGACACAAATAGTCCTAGCAGTTGACAAGAAAAGTTGGAAGAGGGAGGAAGGGCAGTTAGAGGGATTATTTCATTGGTTAATCAGTCAACAAGCATTTATTTGCTTTAGGAAGTGGATCGAGGTTCTAGCCCTTGCCAGTTTATCATAAGCACACAGAGACACTGACAAAGAAGAGCAAGGTTAAAAAAAATAAGTTGGAAAACAGGGAAACTGGAGACAGCTTGGGCGCAGCTTGTAGAGATAATAAATGCTTCAGGCAGCATAATCCTCAACAGTTTCAGACAACCAGGGTATTAGTGGACCCCAAAAGGAAAACCTGGAGCCTAGTCAAAAGAATTCTGCTAATTGGGGTTTGTAACTAGAGAGGCGAGTGAGTGGTGCAAAGCTCCAGAGGGACTGACTGCAGGTTTAATTAAAGATGATCTTTCATATCCTTGGGTCCTTATTTTAAAAAAAAGAACCTGCATTGAGAAATGCTTACAGAAAGAAATAAATACCTAGACTGGAGAGAGAGGACCCCAAGCCACATAAAACTCAATCAACTAAGATTTCCATTTAGGAAACTAAGGCACGTAAATATGGGGATATTTAGGACTATTTTCTTTGCAACTATAATTTGGTCCTCTGAGATGGCCCCAGGAAACAACTCTTATTTTCATGAGGTATCCAAAGGAAAAGAAGGTTTCCTATTATTTTTCAGTATCACACAAATAGGAGAATAGGAGACAAGACCAAAAAGATCACTTCCAACTTCAGTGGTGTTTTTTCAGGTCTTTTTTTTTTTTTTAGCTTATTTTGGTTTTGGGGTTTTTTATGTAGTTTTTTTTTGGGGGGAGGTAAGGTTTTTGTTTTGTTTTGAGGGTTTTGTTTTGTTTTGTTTTGTTGATCCCTGTGAAAATTCCTAAAATAAGGAGACTAAGGACTAAGGCTATGGCGTGTAGTCACTTGTCTTCCTGAAAAAGGTATATAGTAACACAGATAGTAATCTTCATTGTAATCTTTTAATTGTAATATTCATCATAATCTTCATTAAGCAGAGACTTAAGGTGATCTCTGGGGCAGCTAGGTGGCACAGTGAAGAGAACATTGGGCATGAAGTTAAGGAAAAACTAAATTCAGATCCAGCTTCTGACACTTACTATCTGTGTGACCTGGGAAAGTCACTTAATTTCTGTTTGACTCAGTTTCCTCATCTATTAAATGGGGATGACAATAGCATCTTTCTCCCAGGATTGTTGTGAGGATTAAATGAAATCATTATAAATGACTTACTCAACAATAGTGCCCGGCATACAGTAAGTACCATGTAAATGCTAGCTATTTATGATTATCACTTATTATTTCTTTTACTTCACTCAAAGCCTCATTCATCCATTCATCTATTCATCAATCCTTCCATCTGTTCATTCAATAAATATATATTAAAAGCCTACTAGGTCCAAGGTCTTGTGGTAGGTGCTGGGAGAATTCTAACTATAAGCAGACACAGTCTCTTCCCCTATGAAACTCATAGTCTTCTAAAAGGTCACAGATTTTTGAGTTAGAAGGGACTTTAAAGCCAGGTAAAGCTAGGGGTAGGACATTGTAGGCAGAGAATACAGTCAGTATAAGCAAATAGTACATGAAGGGAAGATATGTTAGATAAGGCTGAAAAAGTAACTTGGATCTCAAATTACATATTAAGTAAGAGGTTTAGATTTCAGACCTGAAAGAATACTAATAAATAAGGAAGAAAAAATTAAGGGCAGATATAATTAAATATTAATTTGAAATAACCCAAGGTCAGTGTTCTGTCTTCCTCCATCCCCGTTACCTTTCCATGACATGATTACATATAGGAGATGGTACTTCTTTGTTTGTATGGAGGAGGTCATCAGATAATGCAACTGTAAGTTGAATCTGTCACCCATCACCATTGCTAAATTCTTTGCACATGTACTTGGGGACTAAGTTCTGTACTAGTACACAAAAGCAACAATGACCACACTCAGATGTTTGGATAATACAGACTCGACCACCACTCCTAGGGAACTGACAGCCAGCTCTCTCTCTCTCTCTCTCTCTCTCTCTCTCTCTCTCTCTCTCTCTCTCTCTCTCTCTCTCTCTCTCTCTCTCTCTCTCTCTATCTCTCTCTCTCTCTCTCTCTGTCTCTGTCTCTCTCTCTCTCTGTCTCCCTCTCTCTCTCTCTCTCTCTCTCACACACACACACACACACACACACACAAAGACTGAGAAGGAAATAGAAAAGAGAACTGAATCACTGCAGTCAAATCACTTCACCACCTCTCTGAACTTTATGTGGCTACACTTTGCATGGTGAATAGTGCCAAACTTTGGCCATTTCTCCAGCTGGAGCTTTCTAATCCTGATCCTCAACTCACCCTTTAACCCACATATGTGTAAAAGCTGCAACAATTCAGTGTGGAGCCCCATGTCTATTCTCCTGCTCTGTGCTTGCTGCTAATAAAATGATAATTCCATAGTTGTTTCCTAAATATGGCATGTTCATACTGAATTATTCTATCAGAAAGTTCTCCCTTAAATGCTACTTAGCATTTAGCTCTTCTGGCTAAAGTTTAAGCCTAAGTGTTGACATTCCCTTACCCCTTCTCATTCCTTTCCCCTTTTCCACCTCCCCTTCACTTTCCCATCCCCTTCCTCTTCCCCTTCCCCTTCTCTTTTTCCTTCTCTTCCCTTTTCCCTTCTCCTTTCCCTTCCCCTGCCTCTTCCCTTTCCTTCCTTTTCCCTTTCCTTCCCTTTCCCTTCCTTTCTCTTCACCTTCTTTCTCCCCCCTCCCTTCTCTCCCCTTCCCTTCTCCTTCCCCTTTCTTTCCTCTTCTTTTTCCTTTCCCTTTCCCTTCCTTTCCCTTACTCTTCCCTCTTCCTCCTTTCCCTTTCCCCTCTGTCTACTTCCCTTCACCTTCCCTTCCTCTTCCCAACTATCCTACACTTATATGTGTTATCCTGTATGTCCTCATCCCCTATGACAAGACTAGGTGACTGACAGGTTATTCAGTTGCCAAATCTTATCATTTATGCCTCTGCAACCTCTCTTACATCAATCTTCTCTCCACTCACATGGATACCACCCTAGCTCAGGTCCTCTTCACCTCTTACCTGGACAACTCCGATACCCTCCTCATTAGTTTCTCTCCAACTCAAGTCTCTTCCCACACCTACCCATCCTCCACATAGCTGCTAAAGTGGTTTTTAAAGTCTCACCATGTCACCCTACTACATAATAAATTCCAATGGTTCCCTATTGTTCTAGGTTAAATATAAAGTCTTCTATTTGACTCTTAAAGCCCTTCACAGCCTTATCCTTACCTAATTTTCCAACCTTGTTATACTTTACTCCTATTCCTGAGCTCTGTGATCCAACCATAACTGACTTGATCACTGTTCCACACAAATGACAACCCATTTCCCACTACAGTGCATCTACACTGTCTACATCCTATCCCTAGAATGCATTTCCTTCTTACTTCTGTCTCTTCGAATCCCTTGTTTCCTTCAAAACTCAGTTCAAATTCCACCTTCTACATGAAACCTTTCCTGATCTCCCAAGCTGTTAGTGCCCTCTCCCACCCTTCCTCCCCCTACTTTACCTTAAACTTATTATATACATACTTACATATGTACATTTTGTAACCTACATAGAATGTAAGCTCCTTGAGGAAGGGGACTCATTTTTATATTTGTATCTCTAGTACATAGCACAACGCCTGGTGCTTAATAAAAGTCTGATTCATTGATTGTTTATATTGTAAAATCATGTATTGGGATTTAACTTTGTGTCTCCCCACAGCATCTGACACTGTTTTACACATAATAAACTCTTACTACATTTTTTATTGAATTGGATTCCACCCATAAACACTCTCCATGAATTTTGAATACTCTCTTAAATCAACATTCACCCTTTTCTTCTCCATGGGAAATAATCTCAGTCCTACTAAACTTTTTCTTTTTTTAATTTTCTTTCCATTATTTTCTTTCTTTTGGTTTCTTTTTTTTTTCTTTTTCTTTAAAGACTGAATATCCTTATCTCATGGTCATCCAAGTGGCTCAGTGTATAGAGTGCCAGGCCTAGAATCAGGAAGACTTATCTTTCTGAGTTCAAATCTGGCCTCAGACACTTACTAGCTCCATGACCCTGGGCAAGTCATTTAATCCTGTTTGCCTCAGTTTTCTTATCCATAAAATAAACTGGAAAAGGAAATGGCAAACCACTCCAGTATCTTTACCAAGAAAATCCCCAAAAGGGGCCACAAAGAGTCAGACATAACTGAAACAACTCAACAAAACTCTTATATGACCCAGGATGGAAGTACAGCCCAGTCCCACTGTTAATCAGCAGCATTTTCTGTTTGTTTGTTTTTTTGGAGGGGGGAGGTAGGGCAATTGGGGTTAAGTGACTTGTCCAAGGTCTCGTGGCTAGTTTTTGTGTTAAATGTGTGAGGCTGGATTTGAACTTAGGTCCTCCTGACTCCAGGGCTGATGCTCTATTCACTGCACCACCTAACCTCCCCTGCACCAACGCTTTATGCTTTGGATTGTTTTATCCTCCTTAGGCAACCTAATTCCCCCACTCCTAGAGGCTCCCTATATTGGGAATGTACTTAGTATAAACATCCAATTTGCTTAGCTCTACTGCAACTCAGGACTCCTGAGCTCAAGCAATCCACTAGCCTCAGCATTCCCAGTAGCAGGTATTACAAGAATAAACCATCAAGCCCAGCCCCTAAACCTTTTCTTAAAATGTCCCATATTCAAAAATCTAGGAAGGTATTAGCCCAGTAAAGGGGTTTGTGCTCTGTTCTGAAAATCCCTAAGACAGCCCTAGGCAAGACTTGGTCAATTGACTTTTGGCAAAGGTGACTTACCCTCTCTCTCTTTTTTTTTTAAATTGGATTTTAGACTCAAGGGCCAGAACACAAACACAGAATAGAGAAAAGAAACAAAAACATATCATAAACTTAAATATTGAAACTTAAATACCAAGAAAAAAAAGCATGTCATGTGCATAACAGAACATAAGAGAGGCTTCAAAATATGTAACAATAAATTTTTATTTCAAGAAAGCCTTTATGACAAATAATACATGTTGTGTTGAGATTTGTCCATCTTTTCTTTGCTTCCTGTGAATTTTCTTTTGTTCTCTGCTGTGTACTTTTTTACTTTGTTCTTTTTCCCCCTGCACCCTCCCAGAGGGCTACAAGAAAGTTTAGATACATTTCTCTATAGCTATAAATATATACATACATATATGCATATATACATACATATATAGACATATACTTTCCTAAACACATTCTACTCCTGATCTTTGTTTTTATGTTTGTGCATGTCTCTTGTTTCCTGTCTCTCCTGCCTCCTCTACTTTACTTCAGCCTTGCCCTCCTATTACTTGCCTACTCCCCTCCAAGGATATTTCCCTTATCGTCCCCTTTCTATAAAGCTAAACACCCTTCCATGCCCCCCTTTTACCTATTCCCTCACCCTCCCCTCTAAAGATCTGTCCCTTTTTCTGTCCCCCCTCGCTATCCCCCTACTGTTTTATTTCTTCTGAAGTTAGAAGACTTTTCTACTCTTCTAAATATATATGTATTTTTCCTTCTTAAACCCATTCCCGAAGAAAGTAAGCTACCAGAACTACTAGCCCTCCTCCCCCATCTAATTCCTGTGTATGAATTCTTCCTCTTGAACCTCATTTGTATAAAATAATTACTCAGTTTTAGCTGTTCCTAAATGGTTTTACTTTTTAAATTCATATCATACTCAATTTTATGCCATTCTTTCTTATGGGTTAGTCAATTATTAATAAAAATCTTAGACATACATTTTATGTTTAACATATATAAAAAGAAAACAATCTGTTCTTATGAATCTATTATAATCAGTCCTTGGTATGTACCTTATATTTCTCTTAGTTCTTGTATGTCAAATTTTCTATTAAATTCAGGATTTTTAAAAAATAAGTCTTGAGAAAGTCTCAATATTTCCATTTTTTTTCATTCAGGACAATATTTAACTTTGCAGGGTATGATGTTTTAGGACAGAGCCCCAGTTCTTTTACTCTTTGATATATTATGTTCCAAGACCTACGGTCCTTTAAGGTCTCTGCTGCTAGGTCTTGTGTGATTCTAATTGTGGCACCATCATATTTTAACTGTTTTAATCTTGATGCTTTCATTATTTTATCCTTGAGCTAAGGGTTTCGGGATTTGACTATGATATTCCTATGAGTTTTCCTCATAGGATCTCTTTTAAGTGGTAATTGATGGATTTTTTCTATTTCTACTTTCCCCCCTTGTTCTAATGCTTCAGGACAATTTTCTTTAATTATTTCTTGTATTATTATATCAAGATTCTTTTTCTGATAATAACTTTCAGTTAGTCTTATTATTTTTATATTTTTTCTTCTTGATCTATTCTCCAAATCTTGTTTTCCTTATGTTTTGCTTTCTCTTCTATTTTTTCATTATTCATATTTTCTTTAATTATTTCTTGATCTCATAATTTCGTTGGCTTCACTTTGCTCAATTCTAGTTTTCAAGGTGTCATTTTCTTCCTTAAAATTCTGAACCTCAGGGGCGGGTAGGTGGCTCAGCGAGTAAGAGCACAGGCTCCAATGTCCGGATGACCTGGATAAAATCCGGGCTCAGATACTTAGCACCACACCCAGAAATAACTGGCCGTGTAACCTTGAGCAAGTTACTTAACCCCTATTGCTTTAAAAAAAAAAAAGGTTCTGAACCTCCTTTTCTTATTGGTTGACTTTTCTTTCATAACCTTCTTGTTTTTTCTTGGATTACTTTTATTTTTTAAAAGTTTTTCCTCCATCTCTATCATTTGATTTTTAAAGTCTTTTTTAAGATCTTCTATGAATTCTTTTTGGGCAGGTGACCATTTGATGATACTCTTTGGGGGGTTCTTTACTTCAATATCCTTCTCTGGAGTTGAAGCCCAGTCATCCCATAATAGCTTTCTATGGTTGGATTCTTTCTCCTTTGTGCTTTTTTGTGTATGGTAGTAGCTTAATTTTTGTAATCACCTCTAGCCCTGGGGTTTGGGAAATGGTGCTTCTTGCCCTAGATCTTCAGTTCTCCCCTCTATCCTGGAACCAAAGTCAAACTTCCAACCTCCTGTAAGTGCCAGGGGCTTTCTGCCCCACTGCTTCTGCACTGGTCTGGTTTATGCTATTCCTTGTCACCCCAGCCACTCTTGGCAGCACAGCTGAGTCTGTTGTTCCTGGTCAGCAGAGGTTCCCTAGATCTTCCTGGGCTCAGATACCTCCCTTCACTATCCTCAGGGTAAAAGTTCCTTTGGCTGGGACTGAGGCAGCCTCTCAAAACAACTAACCCCAGGACTTGCCACTTGTTAAAATAGCCCCTAGCCTGGAGGTGTTTATGCTTCACGGGGACCAAACCTCGTCCTGGGATTTTACTTCTGATTTCAAATTGTCCCAGTAAACTCCCAGTTGTGCCCCTATTCTTATTTATCTCCACATTTTGTTTGCCTTAAGGTGCTATTTTAACTTTTGGGGAGATCTTGAGAGCTTAGAATTTTCTTACCTACTCTGCCATCTTCCCAGAACCCTCTGATTTCCCCTTTCTTATCTGCAACTACTCCACCACCACCATATGGGAACAGGATACACATTTTTTCTGATAACACTGCATTATTAATTTAACTGCTTTTATGA
>NW_027187345.1:8589808-8619004 GCF_028583685.1 Petaurus breviceps papuanus
TTTTTTCTGATAACACTGCATTATTAATTTAACTGCTTTTATGAAGGACTCAATGGAAAACTGATGAAGTATCCAAAATCAGGCATTCAATACAGGATTCTGAATTGTTCCTCATAAAACATTCTTTCCTAATCCACATTGGACATTAACATTTAATTTCCCAATTATCAGGGAATTACCCCCTAGGACTTTCCTCTAAAATCTGACAACTCAGGAAATAATTACCCTCTTAGTAATGAAGTGGGTAATTGAAAGGAGGATATTGGATTTGTGATTGGCCACATTTTTAAAGTTCTTTCATTGCTGGTTGGTTTTCCCTGGATAATCATAATTGAATGAACATTAAGTTTTATATTTGTTATTGGCAACAGAATGGAAATCCCAGCTCTGAAGAAGTTTTAGCCTCTGGATTTCCTATCCAGCTGGGAATATTTACAACTATGGAGTTGAGCATACAATGAAATAAGTTTCCTATTCCAAATATGAGGTGATAGTTGAGGGTGAAGATATTTTTAAACTAGTGGTGCTGGTGTTAGGATGACAGGTAGGAAGGAGTTTCTATATGATAGTACTAAGAAACAGCTTTAGTTCTCCCAGTTAAAAAAAATTTTGAGCTACAGTACTTTGGATTATATGAGACACATAATAAAAACAGAAGCCAAAAAGGTAGTTAGGGGGTTATTTCCTGCTAGAAGCTATAAAAGATTTTATAGAATTAAATGTCCCAGCCTGAATGGATTGGAATAGCTTAACTTCTCTGTGAAGCAATACTATTTATTGCAAGTAAATGGTGATTTGGCAAGTGATCAGTGAGGCTCACAGATTTAGAGCTGAATGGGACATGAAGAAGCCATCAAGTCCAACAATCTCATTTCACAAATGAGAAAAGGGAAGCTGAGAAATGCTGTGACTTGCCCATGGTCACACAGTTCAGGATTCTTCCCCTTTTCATTTTTGGTTTTTGGTGGGTTTTTTTGGAGGGGGGAGGCAAGGCAATTGGAGTTAAGTGACTTGCCCAAGGTCACACAGCTAATAACTGTGTCAAGTGTCTGAGGCCAAATTTGAACTCAGATCCTCCTGACGCCAGGGCTGGTGCTCTATTCACTGAACCACCTAGCTGCCCCAGTTCTTCCCCTTTTCTACATTCATCATTTTGCCTTAGATATTGACTAGCTGTGTGATCACAGGCATATCATTCAACCTCTCTTAGCCTCTGTTTCCCCATTTGTAATATGGGAATGATAATAGCACTATCTCACTATTTAAATAACATAACATAAAGTGCTTTACAACACTTAAAATGCTGTGTAAATATTAGCTACCCATATCATCATTATTTCTTCTGAAAAGGCTAATGTACAATTTTTTTTTAATTGAAATGCAGACTTGAAGCCAGGAGAATCTAGATTCTGTCTCACCTCTTCTATATACCAGCTGTGTGACCCTAGGCAAGTCATTGAATTGATTGGTACCCTAGTCAACTCTCTACAACTATCGGTTGTACAGAAGTTGCCAATCAGCCTTGGTAAAGGGAGTTTCCCAACCTGGGAGTTCCCCATAACAATGAAATCATGGGTTAGTGCTTACAACTATGCCTACTTATTTATCACCCTTTACGTAACCAAAGTCCCCCACTCAAGTCTTGCATCATTATGGTGAGGAAGTGATCCTGGCTGTGAGGTGTGTGAAGCCAATAAGGCTATAGGCTATCAGCAAAGCATAACCTCTGGTAAGCCTACAAAACTGAAAAGACTGCAAATATAGTCCTCTTATCATCAACTGACTGTGCAGTCAGAGGACAACCCTTGGCAACCAAGAAGGGACTCTATCCCTAGAAAATGAGGTAGTCAAAATTTTTAAAACAACAGCCATTCCTGAAGAGCTGCTGAGCCTTGGGTGAATTGAATCTACACCAGAGGAAAGAATCCCAACACTGGGGAAATTATGGATGCTTGGCGTTCTAGAAAATGTGTAAGTAATGTAGCAGATAGTGTTAAACATGGAGAAGGAAGACCTGAATTCTAATCCCATCTCTGTCGCTAATTGTCTGTGACCCTGGACAAGCCACTTAAATTCTTTCAGAATCAATTCCTCACCTATAAAATATGGATAGTACTAGCATCTGCCTCAGGATTATTGTGAGGATCAAATCAGATAATGAGGTAATGTATGTGAAGTGCTTTGTAAATCTTAAAGCACTATGTAATTGCTGGCTATGAAGATGTGTGAAACACTGGGGAAGAGAAAAAAGATGACTAACAGGTCCCTTGGCAAGGACCCTGTGTCCACATACTAAGAAATGTGGTTTGAGTCAGGCCGTGTGTGTGTGTGTGTGTGTGTGAAAACCAGCAATAAGAGATTCACTTCACACTAGAAAAAACCGACATAGAGAGCACACAGACAGAGGGAGAGACAGAGAGAAGAGAAAGACAGAGAAAGAGCGGGAAATACAAAGAAACAGAAAGAGACAGAGACAGAGGGAGAGGCAAACAGAGAAAGGGAGAAACAGACAGAGACAGAGAGAGAAACAATCAAATTTATCTTCAAGTGACTTGTTGGTGTGTATCCTCTGACCTAGTAACAGCACCTACTTCAGTGAGCTCACAATCTATTCCTGTTTTAAAGAACCCATTTGGTGGGTTATGATACTTGGTGGAAACAAATTGTGTTTACTTAATTCTTTGTGGATTTTAATACAAGTACTTTAAAATGGCATGATCAGAGTGCTCCTAATCTCCAAGTATGTATTTTAGAGAAAGTGCAAGGCAACAACTGTCCTCATCCTTCCCCCTTGCTTCCTTCACCTTTCCCAAAAGACCCCTGGCCACAGAAATCCTATCTAAGAATGTCAACGCAAAGAACAATATTCCTATTTATGCCACTTGGATGAATTGGGAAACATCAACTACAAGCCTTCCAGTGAGATGGAGGACCACTAGACCTTACCATCTGTCCTGCCACCCAATCCTAAAGTTCCCTGGGCCTTGGCATCTGGGCCTTACCATCAACAGCCCACTATTGCTATTCCCTCCAGATCCCTGGGTATTGTCATCTAACCAAGTGCTTCACCTTAAGAATCCCTGGTGCTTGCCATCTGTTCTGCCACTGCATCTTGGGGGAAATCTGGCCCTTTCTTGCCACCCCTTACCCAAAACTCTTTTATGTGTGTTGTCTCCTCAATTAGAATTCTCTTTTTTTTCTATGTGTCCCCTGAGCTTAGTAAAGTGCTTGACACACTATAGACGCCTAATAAACATTTAGTTTTTCCTTTATTCATTCAACCTCTCTCTCTACTCCCATTCTTGGAGGAGCATAAAATTCAGATTGTTAATTGTGAGAAATGGAGAGGTGTATTTCTGTCACTTTTGGCTATATCCAGGGAGATTAGTCATGTAAAACAACTTATTCCCTTTTGGAAGCCTGGTGAACCCTTTTGTATTTCCAACCTTGGAATCAAGAAGACCCAGCTTCACGTCCCATCTCTGATACATACCAGCTGTCTGGCTACAGGCAAAGCACTTAATCTCTCAGTGTTCCAAGTAACTCTCTGACACTAAAAATTTGAGACAAGTTGTCCATCTGCGTATGAGAAATGAGGTTTTACACCAGAGGTGCTTCACGCTGGTGAAATAATAGGTTCAAACTGGGTGTATATATATATATATAAAATCTATGTACTTGTAAATGTCTAATCTGGATAGATCTATTATAGATGCAACATATCATAGGACTCAAATTCTGACTCTGACATTTACTAGTTAAGTGACCCTGAGAAAGTCATATAACATCTCAGTACCTTAGTTCTACTCTTAGACTTAGGTAAGAATCTGTAATGGTGGGAGGAACTTCCTACACCCAGAGTTCCCTGTGCTCATTCACAAACCCTCAGTGTACTCCCATTTGGATATATTATATATGCACATATATGTACATATTGTGTATCTGAGAGTGCTATGTACATGTATACATATTTGTGCATATGTGTGGGTGTGTTTCATTCTAGCCACAGGCAATCAAGCATCTGTCCATTTCAACTATAGATCAGGTCATTTTTGAGAGATTTTAGAAGATGTACATCAAGCTGGAATGCAAATGTGTACAATATGGTGGCATGTACAGTCTGACTGTGCTAAAAACATGTTCTTGTTCATCCTGATTTACTTGGTAGGATCATAGGAATAAGAGAAGTCTACAAAAGATTGGCCAAAAAAAAATGTGCATCCCTCCGCCAATATTGTTTAATGCTTTATTAAGCATCTAAAGCTTGAAGGAAATTTGTACCACGGCCAAGTCTGGCCTTATTTATCCAATTTGCCTAAGTAAAACACCAAAGAATCAGACTTCCCAGATCTAATTGCAAGCTGTTTAAATAACAATCCACCATTAAAATGCCAGTCTGGTACTGCAGTGTTGGGAACACCCACACAGCCAAAAGAGGTTAAAGAACAATGAAGTCTCCAAAAACAATTAGTCCCAGGGCAAGTTAGACCAGTCAACAAGAGAAGACTGTTCAGCATTCACTGTGGCATAAGAATGCCTTTGAAAAATGAAGCATTTCCAGCATTTGTTCCTGTAGGAGTGGAAACACCACAGTCTTGGCAGTTCATGCTTACACACCAGGGATGATGAGAAGTTCTCCATTATTTCACGGAAGGATTCTGAGTTAATGGACAGCATGTTCTGTCCTGCTTTCCCACATGGAATGGCACTAATTTTCTATACACTCCATACTAAACTGATCGCTTTGGATTAAAATAATTAAATTAATAGAAGGAGAAAGATGAAGGAAGATTCTAATCTCTTTGTCTGATTCAGATGTGATTTCCACACAGCATCATTTAGCAAACTCTGTTAGTCCATCATTTAGACAAACCCTAAAGGAAATCCTAGATAGTATCCACATATTTTTGAATGGTGTTTACCTACCTTAGTATCATGTCACATTATCATAGAACCATAGGGCTGGAGCCAGAAGGGACAGCCGAGATCATCTATTCCAACTCCGTCATTTTGCAGATGAAGAACCTGAGGCCTACAGAGGAAGGCTGTGACTTGCCAAGGTGTCAAAGGCAGTGTGTGTTTGAGGTGGGATTTGATAACAGGTTCCACTGGACCAGAGGGATAACCCTGAGTGCTCTAGCAATAATAATCGTTCCCAAATCAGAAACTGTTGAAAGGGAATCTTAGTTCTGCCTACACACTCTGAGGGAAAATGTGAGGTGCAGTGAGACTCCACATTCCTGAAATTTCAAGCACACGGCCTCTAGGTCATAAATTCATAACGTTTTTTTGTACTACGGACTCCTTTAACTGTCCTGGGAAGCCAATAAGGATTCTTTCTCAGAACAATGTTTTTTAAATGCATAGAAGATATAATATCAGGAAGAAAAAGAATTACATGTAAGTAGTAATCAAAATTTTTTTTTTAAAGCAAACCAAGTTTACAAACCCCCAGATTAGGAATCCCTACAGAGCCATCCCAGCTGCAAACTGGCACCAGGAAGTTCTGGTCAACTCCATGAATTGGATGAAGATACTGCTACGAGGGGAGGGGAGTATGTGGGGAAGGGAACATTACCATTCTCTAAGGATGATTCAAGGGACTGCCCCATTACACCAAAATCTTTCCTCTGCTCCCATGGGGTTCCATGGTACAAGGATCAGGCTTACTCAAGTAACCCACTGCAACTTCAGAGGGTAAGGGCAGGAGCAGAGGTTCCTGCTGGACAGACAGACAGACAGAGAGAAAAAGAGGGACAGAGGCAGAGAGAGAGAGAGAGAGACAGAGAGAGAGAGAGAGAGAGAGAGACAGAGAGAGAGAGACAGAGAGAGAGAGAGACAGAGAGAGAGAGAGAGACTGCAGGATCCCCTGAAGACTCTCCCCTCTTCCCCCTGCCCCTGCCTAGAGCCATAGACAGGTATATGACACAATATGGTAGCTGTCTCTAAAGTTCTCTTTCTTAAACAATCCTCATTAGCTAATTGATAGTCCCATATCTTGCAGAAACTTTTATGTTCTTTATCTATTGAATAAAAAGGTTCTGTGTAGCCCAAGATTCATAAAGATTTTTTTAACATGGCTCATAAAAAATCGTATATATAATTTTAAAATCCTTTCCCCCAAAACTTGTCTTTTAGATTTTTTAAAAAGAGATTGGACTGGTAGGTAGTACAGCAACCTTACTCATGGGCCCAGTCCCACCACCAATCATCATGGAAGCTTTAACTTGCTCCATTTCTTACCTGGGCCACTCGGCTCTTGCTCAGGTAACCCAGCAGCTCCCTCCTCCTGGGACACACCATACTGGTACCAGACTTAGTGCAAACTCCAGATTGGCTTTAGTTCCTTGCTAAAGCTCAGAATTTCTATGCTCAAGAGATCCACCGACCTCAGCCTCCCTAGTAACAGGTATTACAGGCGTGCACCGCCATGACCACACTTGGACTTCAATATAGGTGAAAAGTATTCACTTGGGATCAGATCCCAAGTCTGCCGCTTCTTCCTTGTGTGACCTTGGGCCAGTCATTCAATATCTCTATCTATGCCTCATATTCCTGATATTTAAAATGAAAATCGAACTAATTAAGCCACGAAGTTCCCTTTCAGTTCTAAGTCTCGTTCTATGACCCTACAAATTTGTTGCCAAGTGATGTTTCAAAGCCATCCTACCATATATCAAAGGAAAAGGGATGCAATGCAGCAGAAAGTTTATCCTTGAACAGGCAATGTTGTATAATGGAAAGAGTTCCAGAATTAGAATCAAAGGAACAAGGTTCCAATCTTGGTTCTCCTGCTTACTACATGTGTGACCTTGGTCAAATCATTTTACTTTCCTGGGATTCAGTTTCCCTATCTAGGCTAAATCAAAGGTCCTTAACTAGAGATCCACAGTCCTCCAAGGAATCTGAATTTTTTTAATGTTGATAATAGTATTATAATATAATTTGTTTTCTTTGCAATTCTATGCATTTATTTTATGCATTATTCTGAGAAGAGGTCCATCACTTTCACAGGACAGCCAAAGGAATCCATGACACAAAAAGTTTAAGAGCTCTAGATTAGATGGTCTCTATGTTCCCTTCCTATTCTAAATTTATTAACTTAGTGAAGGAGCAAAAACCAATCTTCACACTACTGAACTTGAGATATAGACAAGGGAACATGAATTCCAAAATTTCGATTTCCACCTTAAAGGCGGTAGAGAAAACCCCCAAAGTTAAAAGGTTTCATTATACCTGCTGAGGAGCCACCTACAGGAAACATGGACAATTCTGGAGGCAGATGCAATTTCATAATAAGTCTAAGAGGACAACATCTCCTCCAGTAATGGGCGCCATTCCAATAGACTTAGAAGTGAACCTTACTTTGGTTGAGAGAACACTGGACTGAAAATAAAGATTCTTCTGAATTTCCTTTGTACATGACAGCTATCTTATTTTCCTCTCCAATTGGGTTTGGGGCAGTGGTGAAAAAATTTCAAAGAAATTTAAATCCACATGCTGATATGATGGGTACCACAAATCTAGTCTAAGTGTGGGCATAACTCCATAAGCTAGCACACAAAAAAAATTTCTTGATCTACGAATGAGGCATATGATAAATTTTTTTCTATATTCATGATTCTTGGAATACAAGAAGTACAAACACATTTTAGGCACAAACCTAGATCATCTTAGACTCACTCAAGTACCATACTTGGGTTTTTCAGACAATTGGGTGGAAATCCTGTATAATCTACTCTTGTTTCTCCTCTTGTGTGGTCAAAAAAAATTCTAAAAACAATATGAATATCTGGTTACTAAGTTCAATTAAACTTTCCAGGTAGCTCCTACCAGATATACCGTGTTTCCCTGATAATAAGACACTGTCATTAATTTTTTTGGACAGAAAAACACCAGAGGGCTTATTTTCAGGGGAGGGCTTATTTTAATGAACATTGACAGCAATTTGAATAAACAGGTAAATGTGAACCAAAAAATGTACCTTTATTCAATAAGCAAATCACTGGGGAAGAAGAGGATGACGTGCTCACTGCTGCAGCTCTGATTGGATGCAGCTTGGAGCTCAGCGTGCGTTTCACAGGGAGGGGGGGACAGTGCATACAGAGGGTACCGTAATGTAGCATGTAGAGCAGGGGATCACCTTCACTACAGTAGCAATCTCAATAGGGCTTATTTTTGGGGGAGGGCTTATTTTAGAGGAATCTTACACAGTAAGGGGAGGGCTTATTTTTGGGATAGGTCTTATTATCGGGGAAACATGGTAAAAGGGAAGTTAATTAAATAAGGTGTCCTTGGTCTAGATAAGGGATTTAATTAGGATGATAATTAATCAAAGATAGTTGACTCATTTCCTTCAATGAGCTAGAACCCACCCAAGCTTCTGCTTCCATCTCCCGAATCTATAAAATGCAGCAGGGCATTTGAGAAGATTAAAAGATTATAAATTCCTTGGAAATGAAAAAAAAATAGATTTCAATGCTTAGTAGATAGTTTGGCAAGGCATACATGCAGCAACAAGAGTTGTAAGTTGTTCCGTTTATTTGAGTAAATATCTTGTAAATAAATCATTGGTAAACATTACAAAATTAAATACATTTTAAAAAGCTTGCCAGTATACAGAAAATTCACAAACATATTTCTTTTTAAAAATAAAATATGTTCAGAGCACCCTTGATATAAAATGCCTGACTACTGTCTTCTTTTACATGATCACTTATGAACATCACATAGCAGAGAAAGAATACCACCCAAGGGAGCCAAAGGTCTACCTGAAGTATTCTCCCCCCCCCCCCCTTTTTTTTTTCAAACATGGTCAGATAGCCATGCCATTACTGCAGACCCATTTTAATCATCTCACAAGGAGCAGGAATATACTATTGAAGAAAGGACAGTTGACTTCCCCAGGACCGACCCCAAAGTAGGGGAAAAGGGAAAGAAATAGGCACCATAGCTTTGCCCAATTTTGCCCTATGATCCTGTGAAACTGCTATGCCCTTACCCACATACTACATAGTGGGTTAGGAAGTGCCAATACTATTTGGAGCATGTTCTGACATCAAGGCTTCCTAGAATTCAGTCATCAAAGAAGGTTGAGGCTTCCCTGCTTCTCAACAGCTCAATGGGACACTCAGATTGTGTCCTCCCTATGGGAGGTCTAGTGCTGTCCCAGGTCCAGAAGCACCAAGTATGCCAGAGCTAGAGCTCAAACATGCATGTTTGCTTTTGACCCGTTTTAATGGGAGAGACAACAAACTGTATTTGGTCGAAAGCAGAGAATTAAATGCTACACAGTGCTTTCTTTTTCTGCAGTAAAACACTGTTCTGACAGTGCTGGCATTTCTCTATAGAGTTCCTATCAGAGCTTCAAACAAAGGGTTAACATGATTCCAAATTATTATGAATGAGGCAGTGAGGAAGGGCCTGGCAAATCATCAGGATCAGTAAGACAATATGAAGTCCATCCATAAGTTACGCCCTTGAAAACAGTAACAACCAAAATTTTAAGTGTAGCTTCCTGAAAGAACTGATACATTTAATGTCTTCACTTTGGTGCATAAAGTGAATTTTTTAAAATCTCAGCACCCACATTAAGAAGGTGGAAGTTGCCCCTCAAAAACACAAGTGCTGTGGTCTCCAGTTAAAGGATGACCAAACATCAATTCCATCCACAGGAAATAATACTCACATCTACAGTGTAACATAATCGTATATATACAAGTACAAGGAATTGGACGTCTATGAGTCAAATATACAATTGAGGGGGGAAAATATTACCAAACTATCTATAAGAAAGCCATTCTCCCTGCTTTATAAGGTTACAAACACCCTCCCACTTGCCACATTAGATAGGGCTGCCCATGTCAGCTACCAAGAGGCCTCCATCAAATCCCTGGGCTGTTCCATCTGGTTGGATAATCTTCCATTGACAGTTGTGCTGCATCCAAAGCATTGATAGCTTTGATTAAAAAAAAAATCTTAAAAAAATCCATAAAAACAAATAAGAAACATCCATGGATAAAATGTCTAACAGAAGAAAAAGAAAAGTTGCTCAGAAAGACAACTATTTTTTCTTTTAAATAAGTGTCTTCTTGTGGTCAAAATCCCATTTCCCTTTCTGTGTCCCTTGGAGAGAATTCTACTCTCCATGCAAAAAGTTATATACTCTTCTTTTGGGGGGGACTCAGTTTCCTCATGCCTCTTATCCGAGATAGCAGTTCTTTGATAAATTCCTAAAGAAAGAAAAAGCACAGAGAAGCATTTAGTGGCAGGTATGACTCCATTTCAATTAGTCTTGTGTTGATTTGTTTGAAATAAATGGCAATGAACTTCAGTTGCCCCCAGTTTCAGATTTTGGCTCTTCAACCTGCATATTCTAAAGGGTACTCTCTAAGACACATCTAAGCAAGCAACTTGGGCTTCTATCAGAGAGGGAACAAGGCAGTGTAACCAAACAACTCTGCATGTTTTTAACCTTGATACTCTACATTTCTTTCTATTGACTTACTTCATATAAGCAACACTAAGTGCTTTTTTTTTTTAAGCAATCGGGGTTAAGTAACTTGCTCAAGGTTACACGGCCAGTTATTTCTAGGTGTGGTGCTAAGTATCTGAGCCCAGATTTGATCCCCAGGTCATCCCGACATGGGAGCCAGTGCTCTTACTCGCTGAGCCACCTGGCTGCCCCTAACTAAGTGCTTTCTTAATCACCACAACTTCTGCACTGAGATAGAAAAGGATCCACGCTGAGTCAATGGCACATCATTTAAAATTTTTGGACTGCCCTGTCTTTAATTTTTTAGGATAGGAGAATGCTGTATTATCCCTAATGAAGTCATTCTTGGCTTTAACTTCTGAATTTTTTTCAAGGTTCAATGTATTTATACCTACCTATTTTATTGTTCTGGCTTGAACAATATTCTTATTCTTCACCAATGAGAGTTCCAATTTCCTTAATGCATTTTGTTTTAGGAATCTATAACTGAGAGCAAGGCTGATTCCAGTATGTAAGTGTTGATTTTTTTTATATAAGGGGCAGAAGCACAAACCATATAATTTATCTTATTGACAACTTTGGTAACATTTCTGCATTAAATAGACAAAGTTCCTATTTAAAAGTCACAGGCTGAAGCCACATAAATGGTAATGTTCTTGAGAGAGATTGCCCTTCTAGGCTTTACAGTAATTTGGACTTCATTAATTCAGATTTTTCAGTAAGTCAACATGGTATATATAACAAAAGAATAGTGTTCTGGAAAAATCATTGAAAGCCCACCAGTCCAGATGTCTGAAGAACCAGTGTCTAGTCCTGAATCTGTCACTTATTCACTGTGTGCCCTTGAGGAAATAACTCAACCTCCTAGACCTGAGTATCCTCACTATATATTGAACCAGATAATCTCTGAGATTTATTCCTGCTCTAACATCTAAAGTTCTACAATTTTTATTGAATAAAAAAATTTGAAATAAGTGATATAACTCAGGATTCATGTTTATGCTACATAGTATAATTCAGTCCTACTGTTAAAGGACCATAGGATTAAAAACTGGAGGGGATCTGTATGTTATCTATCTATATCTATGATATTAAGAAAGTGGCAAAGCAAGTGTTAGAGAGGCCTGAAAGGCATCTTGGGCTACACAGAGGAAAAGGTTGCATCCTTCAAACTTTAACAGTGACACCCACTCTTCTACCTTTGATGCTGATGCTAAACTGCCCCTAATGACCATTTTGTCAAGCTCATTTCCTGGTATGACAATCAATATGATTAAAGCCACCATGGTTTAGTATACACCTTCACTTTCTAGATGGGGAAACTGAGGCACAGACATGTTAAATGACTTAGCCAGGATTACACAGAAATGGGGTCAAGTTCAAACCCAAATCTTCTCTTCAAACCCAATGTTCCACTTGCTTATTCCTTTTCTTTGTAATAATTTAAAACATGCTACAAAAAATCACTAATTCCAACTTGGCTAATTCTCAAAAATTTAAGTTTATGCTCTATCCTATATAAAAAGTGTTTATTTCTAAGCAAATTATCTGGATAAAAAAGATAGAAGGAAGGGTTATTCTGCTTGTGGAAAAACTATTTGAGAATTTTATCACTGTCATTTTTTTGTGCATAACATTTACGCCAATTAAAAGGAATCTTAAAAGGGAAAGATAGAATAGGGTAAATTATCTCACATAAAAAAGGCAAGAGAAAACAGTTACAGTGGAGGGAAATGAGTCAACCTTACTCTCATCGTATTTGGTTTAAGGAGGGAATAATATACATACTCAATTGGGTATCTTACCCTACAGGAAAGTAGGGGGGAAGGGGATAAGAGGGGGGATGATAGAAGGGAGGGCAAACTGGGGAGAGGGTAGTTAGAAGTCAACACTTTTGAAAAGGGACAGGGTCAAAGGAGAAAATACAATAAATGGGGGGGGGGCGGGATAAGATGGAGGGAAATATAGTTAGTCTTTCACAATATAACTACCATGGAAATGTTTCACTTAACTACACGTGTGCAACCTATATTGAATTGCTTCTTTCCAGTGGGAGTGAGTGAGGAGGGAAGAAGGGAAAGAATCTGGAATCAAAGTTTTAAAAACAAAGGTTAAAAATTGTTTTTTACATGCAGCCAGGAAATAAGATCTCAGGCAATGGGTTATAGAAATCCTTCTTGCCCTACAAAAAAGTAAGGGGGGCATGGGGGAAGATACAAGACAGAACAGATTGGGGGAAGGGGTATTCAGTAGTTTTGCTATCTTGGGGTGGAAGTAGAGGAAATATGGGGAGAAATTTCACAACTCAAAATCTTGTGGAAATGAATGTTGAAAACTAAAAAATGAATAAATATTTTTTTTTTTAAAAAAAGAGGGATTTTGATCCATTAGGGCAGATCCTTATAGAGACACTCTGCTTGGCAACATGTTGACAGCAGATAGCTCACCTTATTCTATGTATAAGAAATGAACAAAGCTACATCTCTTTTACCACATATCCTATACAGCAGACATTTTTCCTTCTCCAAAATGGAGCACTCTGTCCCCTTCCTTTTCCCTCCTTCAAACAAATAATATTTGCATTTTCAAAAGCACACACTACTACTAAAGTGCCTGGGGAGGGCTTTCCACATGCAACATGCAAACATACTCATGTCTCCCCATTCCTTAAAAACTTTTCATTTGATCTTACCATCCCCATAAATTATCCTCCTAAATCTCTCTCTCCTCCCTTTTATAACCAAAATCCTAGAATCATCTACACTTCTATACTATTGTTCCTATTTCCTTATCTCCCATTTACTTTTTTTGCAATAAAAATAGCAATTTTATTAATGGTACATAATATAGGACTTCATTATGTTTCTCCCCCAGACTAGAGGGGTGTCTTGGGCAGGGGCTGTGTGGAAGGAGTAGGAAATAGAGTTCTAGTGTGGGTTCCCCATAGTGTAATTCCTCTTTTGTCTGGGGATGAAGATCCATGGCTTTCTACTTTATGCTTTGGAAGATATGTAGACCATGGGATCTACTAAACTATGGTGGCTTTAACCACTCTTATTGTCATACCAGGAAATGAGCTTGACAAAATGGTCATTAAGGGCAATTTCAGCACCAAGATCAGAGATAGAAGAGTGTCACTGTTAAGGCCAAAGGATGTGACCTTTTCCTGTTTAGCCCCAGGTGTCCTTCAGGGCCCCTCTGACACTTGCCTCACCAGTTTCTATTTTTTTTTTTTGCTTTTTGGAGGGGGGGAGGGCAGGGCATTTGAGGTTAAGTGACTTGCCCAAGGTCACACGGCTAGTAAGTGTTGTGTCTGAGGCCAGATTTGAACTCAGGTCCTGCTGACTCCAGGGCTGGTACTCTATTCACTGCACCACCTAGCCGCCCCTCACCAGTTTCTTAATAGCATAATATCCCACAGATTTCTCTAGGCAACAGGTCAAATCCATGACAGATACCCTGGAAGAAGGAACACAGAAGGTCATGCCCATGAACTTCCCATCCAGCTCAGAGTGGCCAGGTGGCACAGTGAGTAAGAGCACTGGCCCCAGAGTCAGGATGACCTGGGATCGAATCCGGGCTCAGATACTTAGTATCACACCCAGAAATAACTGGCCGTGTAAACTTGAGCAAGTTACTTAACCCCAATTGCTTTAAAAAAAAGAAGATAGCAATGCCTTCTTCATTTATCATTAGCCTTCTATTCTCAGCCTCAACAGTACCCTTGAACTTGCCATGGGTGGAATTATATTGAAACACACAAACATATAGATGAGGTCAATGAAGTGGTTGGTCATTGACAATCACAACATCCTATCTGCTTCAGGCAAATTCATCCCCAATCATCAGGTACCCAATACAGCCAAATCCATTGACTTCGATCTTCACTCTCTTGTCTCAGAAAAGTAGTTACAGAAGCAAATCCCAGGATCAAGACTGGAATAACTTCTTAACTTCTTGAGATCTGGCTTCTAAACTTGTCACTGGACTGAAACTGCTATCCCTTGGACACTGAGAAGGTAACTGACTTGCCCAGCATTACACAGTCAGTATAGATCAAAAGCATTGCTAATATCTTTTAATTGCCAGATTCAACAGTTTTTTCTCAGTTCCCCTTCTTTCTGACTTCTATGCTGCTTTTCGTATTTCTACTATCCTCCTGGAAATGACCTCCTCCCTTAGCTTTTTGTGACCCTACTCTCTCTAGGTTATGCCTGTGCCTTCTGACTCTCCCTTGTTGAGTCCCCTATAAGGGGTCCTCCCTTGCACCCTATACTGGATCCTCTTATCCTTCTATACCCCATCTCTAGAGTTCTTACAGGCTTAATTATTACCTCTAAGAAGATAACTTGCCAGATCTATATCTTTACTCTCATCTCTTCTGAGCTCCACCTGCATTACCAAGCATATGATGAACATCTCTACTTGGACATGCCTCTGGAATACCAGACTTAACATATCTAGAACATAACTCAATGTTTTCCCCCCACTCTTCATCTAAGTTTCCCTGTTTCTGTTGAGAGCATTATCCACCTTCTGATCACCCAGCCATGGAACCTCAAAGTCACCCTCCAGCCTTCATGTACTCTTGCCTTCTATATTCAATGAATTGCCAAATCATGTACATTCAATCTCCAAACTATTTCTCACATCCTCATGGCGAATTTAAGCAATGGTTACCCCTCACCCAAATAATGTCAATAACCTCTTAATTGGTCTCCCTGCTTCCAGTCTCCTCACTCTTCACTCTATACACATGCCAGTTGTGACCATGTCACTTCACTGCTTAAAAATCATTAGTGGTGGGCGGCTAGGTGGTACAGTCAGTAAAGCACTGGCCCTGGAGTCAGGAGGACCCAAGTTCAGTTCCGGCCTCAGACACTTAAAACCCACACAAAAAAACTAGCCATGTAACCTTGGGCAAGTTACTTAACCCCAACTGCCCTCCAAAAAGAAAAAAAATTAAAAATAATATGAAATAAATATGAATATAATAAAATATGAAATATTTTAAATCTATATAGAATAAAAATATAATATTATATAATATTGCTTATAATATATATAAAATATAACCCCAATTGCCCTCCAAAAAAAGACAAAAAATAAATAAACAAACAAATGAATGAATAGATGAATAAATAGATAAATAAATAAATGAATATAAACAAATAAATGAATAATCATTAGTGGCAATATAGCCTCTAGATTAAAATACAAATTCCTCTATCTGGCACTTAAAATCCTTCCAAATTTATTTAAAATCATTCCCCTTCAACTATTCTATATTCCAGCCAAATATGTTTATTTGTTTTGCCCTGTACACAGCAATCTCCTAACTCTGTGCCTCTGTAGAGATTATCACTCATGTCTGGAACATAATCCTTCTTCATCTCTCTGAACACTTTGTTTCCTTCCTCCAAAGGTCTGCTCAGGTACCACTTCTATAGGAAATTTTTCCTGATTCCCCTGGTTGTTCATGTTATCTCCTTTTTCATATTATCTTTTATTTCTTTATATCTATAGAATATCCCCCAGGAAGACATAAGCTCTCTGGGGAAGAAACTGGTTTTCATATTTATCTTTTGTCCCAAGTGTCTAGAACAGTGCCTTGTACATAGGCGATATTTAAGAAATATTTGATGAATTATATAGTCAGTATGTGGTAGGAGAAAAGAGGAGAAGGGGAACAGGGAAGAAGATTCCACATATTAGAATGAACATTTTTAAAAGTAACCCAAGTCCTTTTATCTCATTAAAATGCATAAAAATGCAAGTAAAATTTCTGTATTAATCAATTTATTTATACAAATTATTCAGTGACTTTTATGTTTGAGTCACTAACTTGAAGAGGAGTAAAGTCTGATGGACCTTATAATCTAAGATGTGTCAAGGGACCTGGTCTGCTCAGCATATAGAAACAAAGAGTGTCTAATCCGGTGCTTAGAGGCTTAGCTTAATGTTATTTTCAGTTCAATTCAATTCAATTTATTAAATGCTGTCTATGATCTAGGCACCAAATAAAGAAAGAGAAAGGCAGAAGAAATTCTGTACTTGTCCTTTTTTGTTAAACTGGACCTGTAATTTCACTGGCATAGTGAATGCCCAATGAAGAAACTCCCTTCCATGCAAATGAGTACCTGTTTTGCCATTTGAAGTCTTTGTGAGTACCCTTAAACACTGAGAAATTGAATGACTTGCCCAGCATTACATAGTCAGTATAGATATAAGTCAAAAGTATAACTTGAATTCAGGTCTTTCTGACTTTGAGACCAGCTTTCTACCCACAACCTCACACTGCCATTTTAAGATAAAAAATATGCAAAATAATTTCAGCGAGAGGGCATTAACAACTGGCAAGTCATCCAATCTCAGAATGAGGAAGGGTCTTAAAGGTTATCTAGTCTATCCCTCTAATTTTACATAAGAGAAAGAGAGGTGCATTGCAGGGTACTATAAATGCAAACAGTCATTTACAAATATCCTGGTTTGGCATTGTACAAATATGCAGTATTGTTTATTATTATTATTATTATTATTACTTTCCTGGAAGTGATTCCATGGCTAGAGACAAAGTAGCCACTACAGGAATACTAACCTGCAGTAGTAGCAGAAGGGGAAAAAATGATCATATTAATAGCAATGCATTTAGAGAGTCCTTTGTGCTTAACCAAGTAGGGAACAGACCTAACAGAGAGGGGATGGACAACATATGCATAATGAGACATATTTTGGGACATTGTGGACACATGAGAATTAATTTTGCATTTCTATATATGTTTGTTGCAGGACTTTCCCTCCCCCCCCCCTTTTTTTTAGAGGTGGAGGAGGAAAGGAGAAAAAATTAATGCTTGATTGCTGAAAAAAAATAAATTTTAACTTAAAAAATAAAGAAGCAGGGAATAGAAAGGCTGTTAAGGTATAAACCATGATAGATGGAAACAAGTTATCAGGTTGTAGGAGCATATACTCGGGTTTGAGGAAAGGAACAACTATGGGTACCCATCTAATATGAAGGTTAATTTTAGCACCCAGTTTAGTAAACCTTAAAATTGGATTGGCCTTTCTTCTTGCCCAGCTAGAGAAGCAATAGCATCTGTAACAACTTCCTTGCCAGATTCCCTGTTTCTGGCATCTCCTTCCTTTGTTCTATTAAACAGGCTGTCACCAAAATACAATATCTGTACTTAGTTTAAAGAAGCATTAGGTCTTGTCAGATGGCTTAGTATTATTTTCAACTCCATTGTCCAAAACCAGAGGACAAGG
Source organism: Petaurus breviceps papuanus (assembly GCF_028583685.1). Taxonomy (NCBI): domain Eukaryota; kingdom Metazoa; phylum Chordata; class Mammalia; order Diprotodontia; family Petauridae; genus Petaurus; species Petaurus breviceps. Next base: position 8,607,570 of record NW_027187345.1, read on the forward strand.
CATTGTGAGATCCTCAAAGGAACAGAGTTATAAAGTGTCAGAATCAAGGTTACTTCATGATATATATATATATATATATATATATATATATATATATATATATATATATATATAGAGAGAGAGAGAGAGAGAGAGAGAGAGAGATAGATAGATAGATAGATAGATAGATAGATAGATAGATAGATAGATAGATAGATGCATCTTTTAGAATGCTTCATTCCACACTTTATCTCTGGACTGAAAGTCACCATCAGGTTCTTTTCACAGGCAAGAAAGTAATAGTAGGAGGAGGAGAAGGAGGCAAAGGAAGAGGAGAAGTACATTGTACCTATCTCTGCCAATCGAACCTAAGTTCTAGAAGATAAGGGAAGGGTCTGTTCCCTTTTTGTGTTTGTATCCAAGGACCCGCACAGTGCTTGGCACTCAACAGGTGCTTACTAAATTCTTGTGAGTTGCTTGAAGCTAGCTAGCTGATAAATCTGGGATTTAGTCCATGCTCTGTCATTAAACTCAGTGCGTCACCTTTGCAAGGCACAACCCCTTTTAGACCTCAGTTTCCTTGTCTGTAAAATGAGGAAGTTGAACTAGATGATTTCTGAGATCCCTTCTACCATTAACATTTTCTGTCTGGAAAATGGGAATAATACCTGTCAGTCCTACTTTGTAAAACTGCTGCCAGGGTAAAAGGAGAGAATAGATATGAAAGTGCTTTGAAACTTAAAAATTGGGGTGGCTAGGTGGCGCAGTGAGTAAAGCGCTGGCCCCGGAGTCAGGAGGACCTGAGTTATGTTCTGGCTTCAGACACTTAACACCCACACAAAAAAAACTAGCCATGTAACCTTGGGCAAGTTACTTAACCCCAACTGCCCTCCAAAAAGAAAAAAAATTAAAAATAATAATTCATATTTTAAATCTATATAGAATAAAAATATAATAACTAACATATTAAGTATTACAAACTATATTGTTAATATTGCACGTTCATATGCAAATATAAGCAGTTATGAAGACTTCAAAAAGAAATAGGAGCATAGATTTAGCACTGGGAAGAATTTTTGAGATGATCTAATACAACTCCCCCATTTTACATATGAGAAAACCAAGAACCAGAGAAGTTTAAAGACTTTGTCAAAGTCACATAAGTAGCAGAGTCAGGATTTGAATCTGAGTACTCAGATTCCAAGTACAGAGTTCTTTCCAAATGGTATGCATTAACTTGGAACACCTGACTCAAAAACAGTCCAATATTTCTTTTTCAAGTCAGAGTTTCAGTGAGTAGAATGTGTTATTTTAAATGTTTTAAGGATTTTGAACTCATTGGTTTTCTAACAACGAAATCCTCTTTCAGAAGGCTACCATGATTTCTGGTAGGTGTCTGGTCTTCATCTGCACCCATTGTTTCAAAAACAGCATCTTCTCTTCTTCAGATTTACTAAACAACTTATCAGAATGTCAGATGGTAATACTAGTGATAAAAGAAAGAAATAAAAAAGCTATCTCCTGACTACATCTCAACAATTATTTATCTAGTTAGACTACTAATTGCCCAAAATTATGTTAGATCTTGAGCACTATTCTGCATGATGAAAGGTTCAATACAGCTCCCTGAAGGAAGTTGATTATTCTTGTTATGGGTGGGGAGGGGGTGAGCAGATCTATAGTATTTATGATCATGATATTTGTATTGGGTGAAGGAGGGAGGAGAAGAAGAGAGAAGGAAGAGAGAGTGAACACATCAGAGAAAAAGAAAGAACTTGGATTATAAATACAGAAAGACTCTTTGAACCAAATGCCCTGTTTATGTGCAGAACAAGTCACTTCATGTGAACATTCTGACTTTAAAATAAGGACTTAATTTCTGGGATATACTATTCAAATCAGGACCATGCTAGTCTGACAGCACTAAGACAAATGCAATCAATGCCACCTTCCCTGTGGAAAAGGTTTGATTAAGGGAGGTGAGATTGTGTTACGTGATATCCATGAAAACAGCCGGCAGCTCAGGTCAGGCTGTTATCTTGTGGACTGAGGAGCCAATGAGAGTCTCCTCAGATGAAGCAGTGAGTGGTGCCAGCAACTCACATTTCCCTGACTCTGTATGTTGTCACTTTAGCCCTGTTTCAGACAACAAAGGATGTCATTTCTTTGAACACCAGACTGGCCTTACTCCTCATTCACCAGGGTGGCTGCAGTCATTTCTACAACATTCCCCCTTGCTGAAATCTATTTGGGGTCTCTCTTTCCCTTGATCTATGCCTTACACTATCATCAAAATCTCTCCTCCCCAAAGTGTCCTAGACTTTCTAACCTTCCCTCTTAAAAGCATCACTGTATTCCTAGGCCTGTCCTTCAGATCAAACACAAAATGTTTGACAGCAGACTTAAAAGTATTCCTTCTATGGCATTTCCTGACCACCTTACCCACAAACACACATCCCTATCAGATACTTCAGCACCATTTTCCTGACCCACACACTGTGCTCTTGCCAAGCAAACTTCCTAACTATCCCCAAATAACCTTTCCCTCCCCCTTTTGCCCTCTTCCACCCTCTGAGCTTTTGGCCATGCCAATCCTCCCAAACTCAAAATTCTTTCTCATTCTCCCCTCAACCCTAAATTATCCCTTCTTTCAAATTCAACTCAAAATTCACTTCTGCCATAAAACCCTTTTCACACTGACCTCTATTAACCTCAATATAGCCAACATCCCCTTCTCAAAGTCCTGTCATATAGACCTCCACCTCCAACTGCATATTGTGTTCACTGACCTTTTTAGACTGTCGGCTCTTCCAAAGGAGGAACTACTCTTGTCCTTGTTGTAAAATTGCCTTCCCCACAATGCATAATAAACTACATCACCCACAGAGAGCTATGAATTAATGTTCTGGGTGGGAAATTGTTTCATTTGGCAGACAGTTCATGCTGTTTCAGCTAACTTACATTCGTACAAACCAAAAAAAAAAAATCGATCAAAGGAATTGGAATCCAATATAGCAGAGCCAAAACTGCTTCTAAAGCATATTTGAATGGGCAGGGGGAAGGTTGTCCTTGCCTATAGAAGTGCAGAGGACAGCTCCATTGAGAGGAAGGTCTCCACTGGGACAGACAACAGTGTGATACCAAGTCAGTGGAGATGGTAGAGAACATCTGAAGAGGAAAGGGCAAGGCAGTGCCAAGAATAGCTCCACCTTGGGTGCAGTCACACCAAAGTATAGGTAATCTGTCCCCCTAAGAATCTGCTAGAAGGTGGTTGTGTTCCTGGCTTCCAGAGTTCCCATGAACAGGAAGCATAGATGAGTCCGTACTAGGGAGAATGCATTCTCTCTACTCTTCCCAAAGAAGAAATGCCAACTGACATGTCAGTGGTGCGGAGGAAAGCTTCCTTACCCCAAAGTTAGACATACTCTGCAATGTAGCACTCCAAACAGCAGAGATGCTGTTTCAGAAATACCAGAGTAGAAAAGGGTGATATGTGCTGGATTACTTATTTATTCCCTAAGATGGGCACTGTAAAATTCTCCTGCAAGTCTATAAACATTCTTGTATTATTTTGCCAATGTCCTTTGCCTTAGTTGAAAAACCTTTTAGAGCTTTGGGCAACCACAGCTAATCACAACCTCTTTTCTCCAGGCAGATAATGTGAGGGACGGGAGGAAGGGAAGAGAAATAACCCATCTAGAAGGAAAACAGTAGTGACTTTTCTGTTTGCCATTTTCATAACAGTGGCTACCTTAGATTTTTTTGCCAGCACACTTGGGAGAAATGAAGGAATGGGAATCTAGGGACAAGAGTCTCTGAAGGTAATTAAATAAATGAAAACATTTATGTGAAAAACATACTAAAATTAAAATTAACCTGCAATTGGAGGTGGTAGAGGAAGGTTAACAATTGACAAGAAGAACAGTAAACAGAGTTAGGGAGAATGACAAGTATTTGGAGAGAAATGGAAGTGACATCTTGGTTATAAAAGAAAAGAGAGAAAAATGAAGAAGCAATGGAAAATAGAAAAAGTACTATTTCTAATGATCTTGGAAACCATGAGTCAATAAGCATTTATTAAGGGCTTACTATGTGCCAACCACACAGCTTACTACGTGCAGTTATCTCATTCACAGGATCCTTCTGACTTAATATTTGAATAAAATCAAACCACCAATTACAAACACACACACACACATTATTATATTTTTCTGGGGATAACATCTCTTTCAAAAACACTGTTGTACATTTCCAAGAAGATCTAGCAGCAACCACAAAAGTTGAGGGTGTCTCTGGTTCCTTAGCTACACTGGCTCCGTCAAAGAGGAAGAGACATATGGTAGCCTTCCTCTAACCTAGCACAAACACTCTCTTCCTGCCCCCCCCCACACCCTCTCCCAATGATCTCCATGGCTCCTAACTTCCACTTTCTCACAAAACCACATGCCAGAGGTGGCAGATGAATAAATATTTTATAATTACCAACATAGTTGGACAAAAAGCTATATTTCCCTAGGTATTCAGAGAATTCATCTGTCAAAAATGTTGATGATAACATAAGAAAGATGGGTGCTTTTGACAAGTAGGAAGAGAAACAATCATATTTCAGGGCTAAAAGTTTTTTTTTTTTCTAAGTGCCTAAAACATTACTGATCTTTGCATGGCTTAGCCAGCAATAGAAATTCTGTAAATAATGAATGTTCCTAAGCAGTATACTGCATAATGGTGAATACTGGGTGATAACATTCCAAGAAGCACTACCCTTCCCTATCAGTGTGTAAGAATGGGGAAAGAAAAACACAAAACAAGGGTTCTGAAAGCTATCTGATTCTATACTATTTCCTCTGTGGCCACATCCCTTTCTCAAACTATGGTATCTCTGGCTACAGATCCCCAGTATTCTGCATCCTCTCTCCTTTCCCCATAACCCCCACCATTTACCATTTCCTCATCATTTTCTTGAAAATTCAGATCCACAGGAGCCATCTGTTCCTGGTCAAGCTTCTCCCAGTACAATGAAAGCAAAGCATATCAAACCAGAACTGAGATTGAGAGTTTTTAAAATGTGGCATTCAATAGATTATTGAAGAATTAAACAGACCAAGCAGGGGAGAGAGAAATGTTTCCAGAGACACTGAAGTTCAGGTAAGGAACAATAGAAAGTGAAAGGCAGCTAACTAGTCTTTAAAAGGTGATGGGTGATATTTCAGAAAGATCCTAAATGGCAAAGAAATGTCTCTCAAAGAGCCTAATAAACTACTCAGAAACATGACAAACCCTGTAGTAACTGATGTCTAGAATACATGCACATACGCAGGAAGTAAGGCAATACAGACAGCTGTTGAATGAATACTGATTCTTAACAACCCAGGCTGGGGCCACCAGCAGGCCCACTGTGAAGCAGCAGCAGAGTTGTGTAGCCAAATCCACCATGGTCGGCCATTTAAATATTTAATTTTTTCTTGTTTATCTTCACAGAGGTTAGTTTTCTGTGTACACAAACCAGACCTCATTCCATTTTTCATTATCTAAAAAGAGGCTTAGGAAAATGTTAAGGGGAAGCTATTTTTGTCGTAATGACTTCTGCCAATATAATTTCCCAGTGGTCTTACCTGCATTCTGTTTTTCCTTTTGCTAACTCAAAACCTCTGGTACTATGCTATCCATTCATTTTTTTTTTGAAGAAGAAGAAACAAGCTACCTCTAAAATGAATTTGCCCTACCAGTGAAGAGGTTCTTGTCCATCTGAAATTTCAAACTATTTTTCTTGGAATAAGTTATTTTGTAGAAACTCTAAGTATTCTATTTGTATTCAATAGTGAATTCATAGCCAATTTTAATTTATTTGTGCTCAGCTTTATTCAACCCCTCAGGCACCCACTCTTACTAACGGGCTCCCCAAAGTCCAAAAGTTTGTTCATACAGCATAGATTGAAATTGACAAATAATCTGATAAAAGCAAATTATAATTCATAACAGAAAGAAATGCCCATCTCTATATTTTTATGAAAGTTATTTTCTCCAAAAAAAAAGTTAGGAAGAATTATAAAACCATGGCCTCTGACCCTCTTTATATGATCCTAAATAAGTTATTTAATATTCCCAGGTCTTAATTTCTTTTTTTTTTTATTTTTAAATTTTTTGCTTTTTGGAGGGGGGAGCGTAGGACAATTGGAGTTAAGTGACTTGCCCAAGGTCACACAGATAGTTTTTGTGTTAAGGGTCTGAGGTAGAATTTGAACTCAGGTTCTCCTGACTCCAGAGCCAGTGCTCTATTCACTACGCCACCTAGCCGCCCCCCCAAGTCTTAATTTCTTATTCTTCTTTATGAGAGTTCAGGACTGGGGTCTCCGAGGTTCTATGCAGCTCTCAGTCTATGATCCCATGATTCATAACTCTTACCAAGATTCTCATTTTTCCTCACAGTAAAAAACATTCTCTATAAATATCTGAATATTTTTTCTTAGTTCTCACAGAAAAATTTAAATCTTATGATCATGATCTTCATTTATAATACAAAACAATCTCAAAGTTAAAGTTATCTTATCTTTAGATAATATTCAGTCTTCTTTCTAGGAAAGCAATAATTTTATATTTTCCTCTCTTATGGATTTTGAAATCATGACATTCCCATCAATAATGACATAATGCCTAGTGGCCAAACCTCTACCATCTTAAATTTTTTTTAATGCTGGATTTCCATGACTGGAAATAAGTTATACCAAAACAAAATTCCAGCAGATAGAATTGTTATAACATTCTAGATTGCATATGTTTCCTGATTTTTTTACCCTGACATTAATACTATATCTCTTTCAGAGTGAGCATAGAACTGAGGTCAGCAAATAAATACTCTCTGACTACATGCCAAAGGCAAGTTCAGATGATCTTTTGGTTTTCTTGATCTTTAGGGTTTTTTCAGCTTTCTTACTATCTTTATAAACTCTGCAAACATATATATGGGAGCTGATCACTGAAAGTCCTGGGCTTTCAGTGACCAATTTCCTAGGATGTGAAATAATGATTTTTCCAATTCAAAGATTCCTTCTTTTAGTGTTAAAAAAAAAAAAGAATGCTGAGATTGACAGTCAAAACTAAAAACCTTTTTACTCAGAGGTTAAGTTAATAGATTTCTCTCTCTGAATCAACTCCAATCATGCCTTTATATTTACCTACCTAATTCCCCCAATACCCAAGGCTTACAGACTCAATGTGAACTACTAATTGTCAATTTCAATACTTCACAGCTGAGTATTATTCTTACAGTCTTTTCCCCTGGGGTGTCTACTGAGTCTACCAGTTATTCAGCAGCATTTCTCTGTGTTTCAGAAAGTAGTCAACATGTTAACCAAGCAGTCTTTTCAACTCAGCTAGAAAGGCTGTAGAAAGCAGCTTACATCTGGTCCCCAATTCTGACTGAGATGCACTCTCTTGCAGAAGCTCAAAGAGAGAACCAGAAACAGCATTCAGAAAAAGGTATCCATCACATTGCCTAAGTCTGTCTGTAGCCTGTGGATACTGATATCATTATTCATCAGGTTAATGAAGTCTCTTTCTTATATTTTCTACTGCAGTTATATCATAGACTAAAACCCCCACTCAGTTAGGCTAAGCTATTAAGGATTTTTGCCTTGATTTCTTTTTTTTAATTTCTCATCTTTATAAATAAGCTGGCAGACTATAATTTCTAGTCTTAATACTTCATTTTTTGATACTTTCATATCCTTTGAGCATTGATGTTCTCATAATTGAGAGGGGAGTAAAGGGTAGTAGAAAGGTGCTGAGGAAAGGTGGGGAAAAAGGACACCTATTTGATAGACATACCCCACCGTCCTAAACATGTGCTGTGATTTGGGATAATTACCTAACTGCTGAACTTCATGTGGCCTGAGACTAAAGTTTCTAAAAATTCCTCCTCACTACATTATTCTATCATCGCTATTAACTGTGACCTTTTTTTGAAGTTTAACTATTCAACACAGTACACCAAGACCCAACACTTTTGAAGTTTCTCATTACCAGCTAAAGGAAGTATTCTGAAAGTGACAAAATGCCAGTATGTATCCATTTATGCATGACTCACACATGTTTATAGTGTTTTAAATGTCAAGGGTGTTTTCTTTTGTGTTGCTAGTGTCCCTACCCCAACAAATTACTTTGTAAGTAGTTTGTACTTAGTTATAGAAATGCATCATCTCCCACCCAGATACAGTATAAGCTCCTTGAGTTCAGGGACTTTTTTTTATTTTCATCTTTGTATCATGAGTGCTTAGGTACACAGTAGGGGTTTAATGAATGTGTGTTGATAAAATGGTGAAATTTGGGCTGTAAGATCATTAAATACTTAAATCAGGAAACATATGCAATCTAGAATGTTATAACAATTCTATCTGCTGGAATTTTGTTTTGGTATAACTTATTTCCAGTCATGGAAATCCAGCATTAAAAAAAATTTAAGATGGTAGAGTGGGTGGGTGAAAGGTTGGCAATCAATTACTGAAAAAACCACTCAATATATCAAAATCTGAATGCAGTTATTGAAAGCAATTCAAAAGAAGATATCTCTACCTGCCAGGTTCTAATTCTTCAATATTCTAAGGCAGCCTAGTCATAAGACCATTGGAGAAAGTAAAAAGAGATTGCTGTAGCAATAAAGTGGGAGAAAGAGATATACACAAAGAGAAATGCATCTACAACCCAAACCAAGGAGGAGTAAAAAAGCAGACATCTTCAGAGAACATCAATATCTCTCTAGGGGAAAGAAGGAACACAGTGACAGTATCACAACCAGGCAGGTCACTGAGACCCAGAGCCACCCACCACAACTCCTGGCCTAGTCAACCTGCATTCAGTCATTGACAAGTGCCAAATTGTAGGCTTCAATGGCAAAATGATAAGCATCAAAATCCCCACTAATAGACAACAAAACAGATGCAAGAAAGAAATTTATTCATTGGCTCTACAACACTGAGAGAATCACAGAATTAAAAAACCGATGACTCCCATAATAAATCATCTCTATGCCTAGTGAAAATTTTACCTCACAAAGGGGGTCAGGAGAACTGGGCTCAGGTTCTGGTTACAACACTAACCACCTATTTGACCTGAAGGAAATAATTTAAATCTATTTGGCTTTAGTTTCCTCATTCACAAAATGAAGAAGCTTACTTAAACGACTTTCCAGAATCCCTCTAATCGTAAAAAAATATATATTTGATTCAAATTCTAGCCAAGGTAGCTACTTGAATGGAGGCAAATGGCCCTGATACCACATACCTAAACCAGCAAAAAAAACAAAAAAAAATTAGCATCAGAATAGATAATGATCAAGAAATTTAATAAGAAACTAGAGTAAGTGGCTTATTTCATCTCAGAACTATACAAGACGTCAGCCAAAAGTTCACAATCCATAAAAAAGGGTGGGGAGAGGAAGGCAAATGGCAAAGTCAATACTGATGCTGGCAAACAAGTCCTTAACCTCCTAGCATGACCAGAGACAGATGTATCCTTCAGAGTTCTATGTGTGAGATAGCAAAAACATAATGCTCCCCTGAGGAAACCCCAGGGTAGTCAGAAAGCCCCTAGGGTAATAATCTTGGAGTGTGGGGGGAAGGGGAAGGTTGCAGGGACTAATGCAGGTATGATAGTGATCAGACCAAGATAACCCATGTACACTAAGATTCCAAAGTCCTAGACACTCTCCTAAGATACTAAAGAGGTCCATGAAGATACAGTGCTTTGAACCTCAAAGATCCAGGGGCCTAACCCCAAGAAAAGGAAGGCAGATTAGAAACCCAGTTGACCCAGAACAAGGCCAAGCAGGCCCAACTACATCATCCAAAAGCATTGCAGGTAGGATAGCCTGGCCCTGGCACAAAGCCTCAATTCAGGAGCTAAAGCTAGGGAGAGGAGTAAATTGGAGAAAGTATCAATCAATATAAAAATAAGTGAAAATATAGAGATTCCTCCAAAATAAGGACTAAACTCCATAAAATCTATAAGGAGGAACAAAAGGAAAAAAATGGCATGGCCATAAAGATTTTAAGATTACATAAAAGAAATGAAACAAGAAACAAAAAAGGGGGGAGGGGAGAGAGGCATTATAAGTGAAATAAAAGTATTGTAGGAAAGAATTGAAGGCAGAGGAAAAAGAGGTTATCCTTATCCAAGAAATGAACTCCCTGAAAAGTAGAATAGACCAAAGAGAAATCAAAGACTCTATGAAACTCAAGAAATACTAGAAAAAAATCAAGATATTGAACAAATAGAAGAAATGTTTGATATTAACAACTGACTTGTAAAACAGGTCAGAAAGAAATAACTAAAGAATCATTGAACTCCCTGTAAACCATGATAAAACAAAAAAGCCTGGGTATTATATATCAAGAAATCATAAAATAAGGGGCGGCCAGGTGGCTCAGCGAGTAAGAGCACCGGCTCCAGTGTCGGGATTATCTGGATCAAATCCGGGCTCAGATACTCAGCACCACACCCAGAAATAACTGGCCATGTAACCTTGAGCAAGTTACTTAACCCCGATTGCTTTAAAAAAAAAAAAAAAGAAATCATAAAAGTGCCCAGATCTAACAGAATCAGAGGGTGAAGACAGAAAGAATCCACTGATCAAGAATCCAAAAGGGGGCAGCTAGGTGGCGCAGTGAGTAAGAGCACTGGCCCTGGTGTCAGGAGACCTGGAATCGGTTCCAGCCTCAGATACTTGGCACCGACACAAAATAACTGGCCATGTAACCTTGAGCAAGTTACTTAACCCCAATTGTTTAAAAAAAAAAAACAAAAGAATCCAAAGGAACCCAAAAGGAAAAGTCCCAAGAATATCACAACTAAACTCCAGAGCTTTCATGTCAAAAGAAAAAATACTCCAAATATCCAGAAAGAAGTCATTCAAGTTACAAGAAAGCACAGTCACAACCACATGAAAACTGGGAACTGTTACTATACATGAGAGGATATCTTGGAATAGAGTGTTCCAAAATGATATAGGCTCACAACCTTATCCTGCAAAGTTGAATATTATCCTATCCTACACAGGGGAAATTGGACTGTCCCTCTCCTCCACCTTCCCTATTACTGTAGAAGGCAATACCATCCTCCTGATCCCTCAGGCTTGCAACCTAGGAGTAATCCTGGACTCTTCACTATCCCCCCCCCCCAATCCGAGCTATTGCCAAAGCCTGTTAATTTCACCTTTGCAACATCTCTCAAACATACCTTCTCTCCTATGATACTGCCACCACTTCACTGCAGTCCCTCATCCCCTCATGCCTGGACTATTGTAATAGCCTATTCAGTATGTCTGCCTGCTTCAATCCTCTTTCTGTTCCAATTCATTTTCCATTCAGTCACTAAAATGATTTTCCTAAAGTGCAGGTCCAATTGTATCACACACAAACACTCTCTCTCTCTCTCTCTCTCTCTCTCTCTCTCTCTCTCTCTCT